>NW_027491095.1:1200000-1800000 GCF_021521415.1 Bidens hawaiensis | reverse complement strand
GAATCTCTTTATTTAAATGAATTTGAAGGAATTGAATTCCAATTCCAATTTCTTGTCAACCGAAAACACCAAAATGGAATTAAGATTTCAATTCTAACGAAACGTACACGCCATGCCATGAGATTTAAATTCCAATTCCTCTAAATTCTCACGAATTATGTGAAACGAACACGCCCTTACATATAGTGCCATAGTGGCATTTTGCATCACAGTTGGATCAAAATTAACCCATAAATGTTTATATAATTTTACAGTTAGGCAAGTATATATTAATTATTAAACATTTTTTCATTCAATCTTTGTATAAAATCGTATGAGATAAAATTGCTTGCAAATAGTACATCATATTTGTTAATTACTATTAGAATGAATATATGTATATCTAGAGGTGCACAAATCGGTTTTTTTAAAAAAACCGGTTCGGTTAATAACCGGACCGGTTTTTCTTGGCCTGGAAAAAAACCGGTTTTTAAATAACCGGACCGGTTTATTAACCGGTTTTTTTGGTGCAAAACTCGGACCGGTCTAACTGATTAGGACCGGTTTAGAAACCGGTTAGAACCGGTTAATAACCGGTTTTTTTAATTAACCGGTTTTTTTTTTAAATAACCGGTTAATAACCGGTTTTTTTTCATAATAACCGGTTTTAAAATTAACCGGTTTTTTCCATAACCGGTTCAGTAACCGGTTTTTTTCTCTAGAACTTGTAACCGATATACGAACCGGCGGTTACTAAACCGGTCAAACCGGTTTTTAAATAACCGGTTTTCGGTTTAAACCGTTGAACCGGTTCACCAACCGGTTTTTTTTGCCCATCTCTATGTATATCTACTTAATAAATACCATATAATTAGTTAATTCAACCTTAAACACTATCATTCGCTTTTGTTTGTTGCGGGAAGTTCAAAATCATTGTAACTTAAAGTGAATAGAAATTAATAATAATAAACTGCCAAAATTTGAATGCAAAACAATAAAACCAAGCAACATTTATTTGAAATTTGTAGAGAGAAATTAGAAAAAGAAAAATAATACCAAAGCAATATTTATTTGAAAATTGTAGAGCGTTTGGTATTTATTTATAGATTAGTAAAATATGAAGGTAAAACTACTGCGGTAGAAACTAGAAAACAATGAATGATCCAGAGGCAGGACAAAATAAATTCCTGAAGATCTTTGAACAATGTGATTTCTATTCTTGTTTTATTTAATCGATAACTTTATTTTAAATGAATGTAAAAATATTTTTGTCTTTTCCAAGGGTGATAGAGACGCATATTTTTATATGAATTTGTAATAAATGCTTATTGACCAGATTATACCATATGTTTAATATAAAGTTTTATCGATCTATGGCCTTTAGCTTGTGCATATAGTCAAAATCTACGTATAATGGCGGGCATGCTGCATGCATGTGTATATTTTAAGAATTCGTGTTTGTTACTTTATAACGTTACATTATTTTTCTCCCCTATAACCAAAAATAAAAATAGGTTGTGTGGTATTTTATATTTATTTGAACTTGTTTATGATTGGTGATATTTGTGTAATCAAATCATTTTACTATTTTAGTTAATTATATTGACTTAATATATGAACATCATTACGAGTGATAAGGTACAAAGTGCACAATCGTTTCAGACTAGTCTTGTTTTTGACTTCGATGATGTATTAAGGGGGCAGAGTTCCCAGTTGGATCTAACGGGTTGGGCCTGGTAATGTCTTACCCAATCGACCAATGACGTGCCACAATAATATTGCAGTAGTTAAAGCCCTAATTACTTACCACAAGAAAACCCAAGAAAAACGCACACACATAAAGGATTGAGGCACATGTGAGCAAACACGACCACACATCTAAGCCATAGTTTTTATTGATCATATTCCAATCGATAACCACATCCGCGTGCAAACACACACACATATAACGTAATTGTGAACATGAACACACGACAAGCACGCGATAATGGACCAACATGTTTACGAACACTAATGCATGTCACATATCAAACACAAACTGATGAAGTGGGTTTAGTGGAGAGAAGTGATGGTCACATTATGTTTGTGACGAGAGATGTCGGATCGACATATGAAGATGAGAAAAAGTGAAAGGTGGACTATGAGATGCAATTGATTTGTAATAGATTACCAAATCTGTAAGAGAAATGAATTGAATATACATCCCAAATTGTCATCTGATTCTTTTTACATATTTAGACGTGTCAGGATTTATGTTAAGAAAGCACCTATGAATTTTGACCGACCTGATAGATTGAAGATCAACTAGTAAACTAAGTGTCATTTTGGTCTTTTGATGGATAGATGGGAAAAATGCATTTTTAGATTTTACAAAGGTTTCCCCTCTTGTGGCTAGGGTAGTAGTGTGTTTTCACTTTTAATAGTGGGTCAGACTGCATTAAAACTGCTTCATAAGCAAGGTGACGAAACATGTAAATGTGTGTCTTGACAACCTTCACTTATGTATATACCCTTCGTATTCGATGCTTCAGGTTTCCTAGAGGCTGAGGTTGTAAACCTAGTTAATTGTGCCCAACGGACATGAACAGTAATGTTATGATCTCATGATTTATGAATGTTTTTAAACAACTTGTTTTGCTACTAAAAAAGGGATGCCGATCCAACTTGTTGCCCGATTACCTTCTATATAGATGTAAGCATTACTTTTCAATGAAATATAAGGCTACACATAACAATAAAAAAAATGCCAATGTATTCGTCATCAAGAAGCATATATAACTAGTTAACTACCAACATCTTCAATAGGATGGAAAATGAATAGCTTATTCATAATCTTAGAGGTTCTACACCTCCATATTCAATTGCTCCGTCTTGAAACTATAATTATTAAAATTTTGATGTGACAAGTAAATCATATGATCACCAGCTACAAAATTTTTGAAAAGTATGTAAGAAACTAATCTAATCTGTCTATTTTTCTTGTAACGCGACGACAGGGACATGAACACGACTATACAATTGAATAGATGGTCACGGTATACCTTTAGTTTAAAATACCAAATAATAGTAAAATGGTGGCCAAGGGAGGACACGTGATGTCCTTATGATTTTCTTGTTTTTAATTACTTGTATACTTAACATTAAGATTAAAAATAAAAACCCTTGTCCATCACTGAAAAAAATATAAATATTATAACATTAAAATCCTTCAAAAATGGACAAAGATATTATAAAAATTTTGTTAATAGCAATTAAGTTTTAATTACCGAACACGCACATTCGTTACTGTAGTTATACTCAACTTCACTATATATATATATATTATATCTACTCTGCATGATTTGAAACCACATATGCTTAGACATCTTTTTCTATGACCAATTTCTCATTTATTGCATCAGACATGAGCATCTAAGAAATATGATTTTAAATAGATTTGCATAGTGTTATTTAAATTTCCTTAAATATTTAATGACTAAGAATTAATATAAAATCACATAGTGCTTTGTAAAATTCTCGACAACCAATATATGTTACTTGCATAATTTATTATAACTATATAGTTTTATATATCATAGTGATGTCACTAATGACGGTTTAACCTCTTTATTAGCACTGCTTCTTCCTTGTTATGTGCTTTCTGTTTTTATCTTCGTCTTATTTAAACAAGAATTTACCAAATTGCTCCTCTATTTTCATTTTTACTTCTTTAAAATCAATAGAATAGTAGAAAAATGGTAATCCAAATGATATTTGCCAAAAACCTAAAATCATATGAAAAACGTACCACAAAATACTATGAAAAAATTCGAGAACCATGAACAAAGACGGTTAAGATATTTGTGATACGTTTACGTATCTCAGAGATTTAATTACTCGCATATTCGTAAAAATTATTATAAAAATCGAATACAAGGAAATTGGATGTAAATTACTGGAAACTGCTACGGGTAACTAAATGCATGTGGTTAAACTTGATAGTAGAGTCATAGCATTACTATACATAACCTGTTGGACTCGGATACGTAACCCAACAACCTTAGGAGTGAGAAAACAAAAAGTATAAAATGCAAAAAGAATAAATGATTGTCAAGAAACAATTTCTCATGTTGGATAAGTTTCAGTTTTGACTAACAAAAGTCAAGAACGGTTTTTGCCCAAACCGGTTGTTGAGTGAAAAACAACTGGTCGTTCAAGACCGGTTTTGGTTGTTACCAAGTCTAAAAAAGTGATTTTGATATATATTTTATAGTAGACAAAACCTGAAGCTTCATTTTGTTGGGCTCCTTTTTTTAATGATTAAAACAACACTGGGCCGGTTAAAAAGAAATCAAAAGTCCAATCAAATGAAAGCAGAAAGCGTTACCGGGCCTTAATGAAGTTTTTTTTATGAACTTACAATAATGAATAATCCAATTTCTTAACTTATTTTTCTTTTTTTTTATGGAGAGTATTTACTGTTCTTGTTGTTATAATTCTTTGTGAAAGTTTATATATTCTTGATTTTCTGTGGTAACATACTAACAGAGACTCCGAAAGAAATTAGGGTAAATTGGTAAAAATATGTTATTTATAATGTAATTTATTATATTTTGTTTGATCATAATAAACATTTAAATTTATTTATATTAAATTGCATTATTCTAATAATATTTTATATTAAAAAAATGGACTAATGATACTTATACTTTTCAATATTGATTTCGTCGTCAAGACAATCTATTCATATAATTCTACATGCGTTTAATTTAACTTTTAGACATGAAATCTTTCTTAGGAGATACATGGAAGTGTGGAACAATGCACAAAAATTTAGTGGTCTTGTCAATGAGGGCGGTCAGAGCGCTAGAGCTAACGTCAGGGATGGCAACGAAACTCGAACCCGATGGAAAAACCTGAAACCCGACATAAACGGGACGGGTAATACCCGATCCATTAGGGTTTGGGACGGGTTTGGGATTAGTTTTTAAAATTTTCGAGGGTTTGGGACAGGCTTGGGATTTCTAATATACCCCATTACCCGACCCGATTACCCGATAACATAAACTCATTTACCCGATTATATACCCGATGTACCCGATATAGCTTATTATATTATATATACATATATATATATACTATATTCCAAACATATTATTTGTCGGAACTTGTTTATGTCAATTATTTGCGACATGTTATCTTTATAGTGATCATCTTTGTAATCGATTAGTTATATTTTGTCAAAACCCGGTAGACCCAGCGGGTTTTGAGCCGGGTATACCCGACGGGTATTTTATTAAAACCCGATAAGAAATCGAAACCCGATGGGAAAACCCGAAACCTGACGGGTAATTACCCGATTAAAACCCGATGGGTTTGGGACGGACTTTCATAACCGGGTATGGGTTTGGGAATACCTAAACCCGACCCATTGCCATCTTTAAGAGCAAGTGGTTATGTAGGTAGCGAAGTTCAAGTATCTAAGATCATTTGTTCTGAGTGATAAGGAATTAGATAATAATGTGACCCATCGAGTTCAGGTAGGATGGTCTAGATGGAGAGCAGCCACATGTATATTGTGCGACAAGAGATTCCCAACTAAACTAAAGGGAAAATTTATAGGGTCGCAGTTAGACCTGCATTTTTATATGAAACCGATTGTTGAGCCATCAAGAAGACACAGGTGTGGAAAATGGAGGCAACAGAGATGAGAATGCTACGATGGATGTGTGGGCACACAAGGTTAGATCGAATAAGAAACGGTGTGTTTCGGGATATCTTAGGGGTAGCTAACATATCCAACAAGATAAGAGAGTGGGGATTGAGATGGATTGGACATGTGAAGAGAAGATAGACGACGAATCCTATTACATCCGTAGAAAACATTACTATAGAGTGGAGGAGGGGTGGAGGCTGATCTAAATTGACTTGGAATGAGATGATTAGACATGATTTGCTAGACCTAAACCTCTCCGAGGACATTGTTGAGGATAGGGATTTTGGAAACGTAGAATTAAGGTTAAGATTTTTTAGAGAGAAAGAATAACTTAGAGCATTCACATTCCATCCCCTATAATTATGTGTGAGGGGTTTGTAAATTATGGGGTGGGGTTGTGAGTGATTGTGAGTATAAATTATAGGGTGTGGAGAGAAATGTAGTGATTTTTTGTAAATTTGGGGAAACATTTGGGGAACATTGTTTGCCCCTATTTATTTTTTAATATTTGTTGGATTGGTTGTGAGTATAGGAGAGAGAAAACGGTAATGATAAAGGTATAAAAAATATTATTTAATTGAAAATGAGAGAGAAATGTAGTGTTTTTTAGTGTAATTCTCTTTACCTTATTTTTGGTCACACACCATTATGTTATTTTCTTTTCATATATTTATATACTTCTAGCTATACATGTTATTTTCTTTTCATATATTTAAAAAAAATCATTAAACTAAATTTTATATAATCAATAAAACTACGTCAAACATCGTTACAAATACATAATTAGGCTGATAGTCACTGGATGATTGGCTATGGGAATATGGATGATCGACGGAGGGATGATCGCTTGATAGGGGTTGCGCTATTAGGCTAAACACGCTCATGGAGTCATGGTTAGCTGGTCACAATGATAAATGTTATATTAATAATTAGTGTTTATATTAAAAATATCTATAAATTGATAACTTGGTTATTTTAGGAGTCGGTTTTTTAATTGATCAATTTTTAAATTTATAATTTGGTTGCCCCTTTTCTCAATACATTGGCTACGCCAACGATTCTAATATAACTAAATCATGTTTAAATTCAAATTTAGTTATGGGTGAAACCCCTACTGAGTGTAAAAGTTTAGTCGTTAGCAAAAAAACAAAAAGATGATTCAGATTTAGGGTTAACTGAAATGTTCGCTAGACCCAAATTCATACCCAATTATGATATTGTGTTTGCCGTTGGTAATGAAAGTAAATGATAGGAGTGTCCTGGTTTAAATTGTCAACTATTGGAATATTTAGGTTACATACTCTTAAAAGAAAGGAAGGTAGGACATTCGATATTTTGTTAATTTTGACGTAACAATAAAAGAAATATTAGCGATGCAAATTTGTTTGTCAGTTGTAAATTTATAGAACTCTTATATAAAATGAGTTTTACAAATTGTTAAAGCAAATTATAAAATCTCATTTTATTGTTCTATAGAACGTATATATGAGAGTGAAATTTATTTTTGACACTACATATACGTCACCATTGACTTGTATTATTGAAAATTTCGTCGATTGACGAAATTTGTCCAGAGAGGATATGGGCGTTCCATGGTTCAATTGAATGTACGATTGTGAGTTATCGTGATTTTTACATGTTCATTAACATAGGTTATAAAACTGACTGTCACTCTATGACTCTATGTTCCCACCGTGGATCAGCCGCGTGTTTGTTGATGAACATTCAACCTTTCACTTGGCATATAGAGGCTTGGCTTTCATGAATTCACGACACATGTTCTCCAATTTATATGCACGATCTGACGCAAGCTGTCCATGGAGTTGACATTGAAGTTGCTGAAGAAGTATTAAACAAGAATGTTGGTGATCGACCTTGGAACTCTTGTTAGTTCTTGATATTTGATTTTTTTTATGTATATGTATGATCTCAATTAATGGGAGACACATTTTATGAACATATAATGTATCTTAGAAAAGCATCAACATCAAAATACACACTTTATAGGGGCCACTTTTGCACCGACAAGCATCATTAGCATCATCCATCAAAAAATGACTCGATAAAATAAAATTTGCACGCACTGAATTCCAACGTTTTGTAACTCTACATGAATGAATGTATATTACGGGACTAATTAAATCAAAATCTCATAAGAAAATACAATTATTTTACATAGCTTGATACCAACAGACCACTAGTTTAGTAGAAAATCAAATATTTTGATTTCCCTAATTTCCAAGTCAACCTCATATGCAAATTTGTCAACCACAAGCCCTTATCTTATCTGCGAAAGTGTCACCATGAAGTTGAAAGCTGTGTTTTGGTTTTCACCACAGCAACCATAACTGCAATTAAGTCTCACATAAATTTCCACAATAAATTATTTGAAAAACAATATTACATAGCAACTACAGACGACCCTATCTGTTGCGCCACTATCGGAGACACCGCCACCTCCGTGGCCGGCGTTGACATCTCCGACACAACCGTATTCGTCGTCCTCCGAATATCCTCCACCAACTTCACCACCTCCACCATCTTCGGCCTCTGCTCGGGCGACCGGGCCACACATTGCATCCCAATCTGCAACATCTCCACCATCTCCTCTTCTATATTAGGATACTTCAACAGCTCCACATCAAACACCTCTGCGGTCCACTCCTCTCGGACCACCGAGTTAACCCATCTCACTAAATGCACCACTTCCTCACCACCCGTTGCATGGGTGGGTGATTTTCCAGTTAGAAGTTCTAATAACACAACTCCAAATGAATAGACATCTGACGCTTGGTACACTTTGCGGGTGTCGGCTACCTCTGGTGCGCGGTAGCCGCCTATCCGCATTACTGGCGGCGTTAATGGAGTCATTAACGTCGCGAGGCCAACATCACTTACGCAACCGTATTTTTGCGTGTTAAGAAAGATGTTGGAGGCTTTGATGTTGCCATGAACAAGTTTTCCTCCGGACTTTGTGTGGATGTAAGCGATTCCTCTTGCGGCTCCGATGGCTATTCGCAAGCGACTGTCCCAATCTAATGGAGTCCGGTTTTCATCTCGTTTTGCTGTAAATTAACGTATAGATTATAACTATATGGTACAGTAAATCATATGTTAGCTACAAACATACCCTTAATTCAGCCCCCTCATGTTGAATTACAAAACAAAACCACCAAAGTAAATGAAATTGGATGGAAACTTGGGCCCGGCTTGAGAATGTTCATGATGTGGTTTTTTGGGCCGTTTGTGGTATAAATATATTATAAGAATTGGGCCACATTACCATCCTAATTTCTATATAGCGCCCAAATAAATTATATTGGGCTGGGCTTTTAAAGCCCAATTTTTTAGACCCAGTATTAGGTTTTAATTGGGGGCCTAGTCTATCTTTAGAGCCTAGGGGTATGTCACTACTAGAAAATAACTTTTTTATTTCGCTACAAACGTTTCCGACAATTTTCCCGCAACTCTAAATTTGCGACAACTCTTTCCGACAAATTATGCAGCCACAGAAAAGGCGAATTTTTGATATTGTGTCCCGGGATGGGTTAGTATTCATTTTTTTTATTAATAAAATTTACCAGGTATAATTCACAAGAGATGCACGAATCGGGCATTTGGCCCAAACAATTTGGTTTGAAGCCGGGCCATGTTGGGTCAAAGAAAGTCAACCCAGCTTTTGGTGAAATTATTTCCGGTTCCAACCCTTTTTTGTCTGGAAATGACCGGGTACCGGTTCGGGTCAGGTTTGGCTGGGTTCAGATTGGTTTTAAAATGAGGTACGGTTTGGGTTCAAAACCACCCCAACCCGATATTTGTGTGCGCCTCTACCGTCTCCTGTCCCAAAAAAAAGAAGAATTTGGATACAAACATACCATGTAACAATGAAGAAACACTCCCTTGATCAAAATAGTCAAACACCATCAACTTTTCATCTTTCGAGGAATAATACGCCCTTAGAGTAACAACATTCTCGTGTCGAATGTTTCCAACGAGTTCCATCTGGAGCTCAAAATCTCGCTTTGCTGCAGCAACTTCCTTCAATCTCTTGACCACAACAACACTTGCATCCTCCAATGCAGCTTTATAAGTCATACCAAACGTTCCCTTACCGAGCACCTCTGCAGAAGCTCTATACAGATCCTCTAAATCAAACACGAGGCTGCTTCCTTCAAAGAACACAAGGCTTCCATTCCCATTCACATTCTGACTTCCCAATCTCAGTTTCGTTACCTTCTCGTCTTTTGGTGGTCTCTCTGGAACCTCCTCTTTATCTTTCGAATACCGCAGTAACATTATCAATGCAACTAGCACAAATGCTAAAGCACAACCACCTATTGCGATTCCAAGAATCGCGGGCTCGCCTAGTTTTGTACTTTTCTTACATGGTTGACTAATTGGAGACGGAACAGGTGGCATTGAATGACTTAAAGGCGAAATATTGTTTCCAATGAAAGCCGAACTTGGAAATCTTTCCAGAGACTTTGGTACAGGCCCGGTAAGATTATTGTTCGACAAATCAAGAGCTTGCAAGCTCGGGATATTAATATCCGGGATTTCACCAGAAAACGAGTTGTTAGCGAGGTTTAAAGCCGTAAGATGACTCAAACTTGAAATAGAAAAAGGAACACTTCCATTGAAACTATTATTCAACAGATCAAGTATCGAAAGATTGTTCCAATTAGTAAAATTCAAAGGCAATGGACCGTAAAATCTATTCGATTGAAGGTAAAGAGCAGTTAAGTTTCTAAGGTTGGAAAAATCAGACGGAAACCGACCCGTTAACTCGTTGGATCTCAAACTCAAGATTTGAAGATCAGATAACTGGCTAAGAGTGTTGGGTGGAATAGGACCTTTAAGACTAAACGCTGGTAACCGGAGAGCTATAACTCGTGAACGGTCATCATTACATGTTACTCCAGTCCAGCTATCACAAGCTGAAGTAACCATATTCCAATTAATTGCACGATTATGCGGAATGCTTTGAATGAAATTAATAAGAATCAGTTTATCTTCAACGGGCTCCGCGGTTGCTAATAATATAGTTGTTGTTCCAAACAAGAACATTGCAAATAATATGAACTTGTTCTTGCCCATTGTCTTCAATATGGAATTTGTCATAAACTCCAAAAGCTACAAAAGCCTTAATTTGTGCTCATCTGAATAGGAACAACAAGGTTGAAATTAATCAATTATTGATTTGGTGAAACAATAATATTAATAAATAACTGCTGCAGCTATTATGAGATGAACGTTGAATTTAATTAATTGGGTACAGCTAACTTTTATGACAGCAAATGATTCAGTCAAACAAGAAACGTAAATCAATGAATTACATCTTATTCCGTTGGTGAGTTTCTTTAATTATTATACATGAATATATCATAATCATATTCTACCGTATTTTACTGACTTCTGTGGCAAGGTTTGGATATTATATTGATATAAAGTAAACTCCTAGTGGTTTGTTACAATAAAAATAAAATACTCTTCATGAAGTTTATCAGATTAATTTAAAAGCAATCAGCTAAATCTCATTCTACATACAAAGTAGCAGGTACAACGATAAGACAAAATTGTAATCGAAAAGGAAGGAATATATTCACCAAATTAGATAAATACTAACACAAAATTACAAAACAACGTTGACAAATTTCAACTCAAGCAGAATCTAGAATAGATTAGCTAAATCATTAGTAATGTAATGTTACGACTTCAAGATCTATTAATGTAGCTTTTAGTAAACTTGGTTTTGCAATTCAAAAGGGGCTAGCGACACAGTTTGTTGCGGGGAAAAAAACATCCTACGCTACATACAAAGTGGTAGGAATAAACAATAATGATACGAAAAAATTGCAATCGAACCAGATAAGATATAAACTAATACAAATTCCAGATAGGAGTGAAGATAAGGTAAATCACCATATATATATATGTTGTTGAAGCTGAAGTTGGTTATAAGCTAGAAGCAAAAAGAGGTGAGTGAGAAACGTTACAGCAGGTAGAAATGAAATGAAATGAAAGAGAGAAATGGGTAGGGGTCGTAATTAATGGAGGTAAGCTAGCTAGGTAGGTGGTGGGAGAATAATAAATGTGATGGGGTATGGTATGAGCAATGAATGAGATTGGAGAGATAATCGGAACATGCACGTGGTGGACTGCTGGACATGAACAAGTAAGTTTAGTTTGTTTAATGTTTACTTGTATAAATTGTTACGGTGGTTCAGGCTAGCTTGAATCCGTTATTTCAGGAAGAGGTAATCACCGACGACCAGACCACCACCTATGCTGCACATGTTACCTTCCTCTCGTGAGTTGTATTTATATCAATGTTGGCAATTTTATTTGTTTATTATTATTATTTTTTTTTGGTTTCAGAATGGTACCAATGTCTTGTTTTTTGCTTATTTATAACGAGACGGTACAAATAGTATTGGTTTTTCTAGATTCTGTGTTAGATATAAGATATTTTGAATGTATTTGTGTGTTTCATACTTTGATAACTTAATAACATGTGATAGATGTATACTTTGTCTACATCCATCTACAATGTCTCTTTTAACGTATTTTCGTTGTGTGACCATCTTAGGATAGGTGAAATCCATGACAACCATCGTAAGGCTACGATAAGACTACAATAACTTCTGTAGCCCGTAAGCCAAGTATGCTTGTTCAAATTTCTTGCACGACCTTAAACCCGCATGTAAATTTATTTATCTTCAGTTTTTACAAGCACGATAATTTTTTTATTTTTTTTGAACGGCTAACATCCATCCCCCACTGCTCCTATATATTTACATCCATTGTCTGGGTTAAAATCCAAGACCTCCCACTAAAAGGCAAAAGTCTCTACCAAATGAGCTAGCCTCACACTGAAAAAATAGTACGATAAATGACCCAAAACCTAACCAAAGTAATTCATGACTTTCCATTGATGGCATGTTAAGTCATATTAGTTAGTTTATTTGAACTTGGCTACAAAATTAGAAATTTACAAGTTTTAAACTCAATTTAATGCTTATGGATCTTTTAGTCCGGCCATTACTTTCACACTTAAATTATATCAACACAATACGAATATCAATTTCTTATTAATAAACTAACTTATTGAATTTCAGCAGCACGTAAAGAGGTCAATTACACAAAACATAATAATAATAATAATAATAATAATAATAATAATAATAATAATAATAATAATAATAATAATAATAATAATCTTTTGTTAGCATATAATATTATTTCACTGATAATAATTATTTATATGTACGTTTGCTCTCATTCAAACCATTGTTGGCCTGAACTTACAAGAAAACTATAAACCATCTCTTCAAATTTTAAAATCATCAATTGCATTTCAACTACATGTTGTACAACACCATGTGGGGGGTGTTGATGTGGCACAAAGGAGCCGGGCATGAACACGTCACTACTTCATGTAGAACCGTGACTTCCCAACCCTGTTTGGTGACGACAACGTGTGGGAATTCCATTTTCATTCTACAATTTCTTTCCAATTTATATTATGAAAATTTAAAAACGTATGAAAATGAAAGAATAGTTACATGAGTAAGTCATAGGTTGAAAAATTGGACGAAAGCCGAAGAGTGATAATTACTTACCAAGATGGCACTTATATGACACAAAATGCTGAAAGATGATGAAAGAAGGAATTAAAGCATGCTCTTAGCGCCTAATAGTCAACTCACAAAAGCAACATTAAGTCTAAACTTCTAATTCATTGCTCTAGTAAATACACCTAATACTCTCTTTCGACATTCTCGGAGTCGCTTTAAAAAAGACAAGTGTTATCTTCATGTTTTAGATGGAACTTCAAGAAACCCAAACATTATAACAAACCCACTGTTACAAGACCATACATAACCACTAGAGATCTGAGACCAACAGAGGAAATAACAATTTATTTAATTGAAAAAAAAAATGAACATATGTATTGTCAATGATAAAATTATTGGAGTGACAGAATGCGCCTACCGAATCCAGGTGATGGTATACGTATGATAATAAAATATTCAGAGTTGACAAACTGTAACATGCACCTACATAATTAAACCTAAGTTACGTAATACGTATCATGATTTAATTATGTGTAGCAAGCACTTGATGACCATCATTCTATAAAATATTTGTCTATAAATAATATTTTTTATTTCCTTTTTGTCTTCATGTAGAGTCACAGCATGCTTGGAATCAGAATATATACAAGGTTAATTTGAATTGTTTTCTAAATAATACTACTCATTTTGAATAAGATTTTAGTTTTTAGAGTTATATTAGTATTATTATATTATTATAACAAGATCAATCTCTTAATATTTTACATGTTTTAAACAGGAACAATGGAGGATTTAAATAGTTTACAAGATCAATCTCTTTTAACAGTTTACAGGTTTCAAACAGCTTACAATATCAGTCTCAGGATGAAGCGCTGAGAAAATGTGCTGCAGCCTCCTTATCATTATCATGAGTGAATAATGCTTCAGCCACTCTATTAGCTTCAAACCCCATTTCTCTCAACAACGTGTACCCGTTCACAAATTCCCTAACCTGCAAAATCAAAACAAACGTTTCCTCGTCAACCCACATAAAAAAACAAATTTCCTAGTATAAATGCTGAAAAAAACGGGAACCTTAATTGGATCATCTCCGTATTTGGCAACTGCAATAACCACTGCATCTCTGTTAAGACCTGTTGCTATGTATTTACCCACCACAGGATCTACACTAACACTAGAGTTCTGCATGGATAAACAATTATTCAAAAAACAGGAAATAAAATTTATGAGTAACAAATGTGGCATACCGCGCGAGAAATTGGTTTTGTGGTTTTTTGTGGAAGATTTTCCAGCCCAAGTTCGCTCCAGTTTGGGTTTTCCTTCTCTGCTTCAGCAAGAATCTTCCTCTCTAGGTCAAAGTCAAACTGAAACGTGCTTCGAGGAATCTCTCCGATATGCGGAGACATTTGAGGCTACAACATGAGTATTTAAATCAAGACATAAGATAATACCAAAAAATGCAGAAATTTAATTACACAAGGCGATGAAGAGGCTCGTGTAATACAAAGCTTTAAATCACATATAAAGATGCAAGATCGTATAATTAGGTCTGGAATAGCCATTAATAGAATATCAGAGTGGGACAAAAACGAAAGGAGAAGTCATTGTGTAATCATGACAAATTCATCCAACACGATATCGCTATGTTGGTTGGGGTGTTAAATAATCCATTGGTTACTAACATTTTCTGGACCAGGAGTTGATGTCTTTATGTCCTCACAATAAATGAACTATGAATCATATATTGGACATGACATAAATATATTGCACATAAAATTTGCTTTAGCATGTATGAGAAACAAGATATGCCCTCACTAAACTAACTAAACATTACTAGTTTTTATTTTTATTTTTATTTTTTTTACTAATAACGCTAATAGCCATAGTAGTGCAAAAAATATACTGGTATTTACAGATGAATCATTGAAATTGAATGCAAAACTAAAAACATCCAAACAAATACGTACTCAAAAAAATCTCACTCATATGGCTGATCCCATACCCCCTCCTGATAAAAAAAAACCTTTTTTTTCTTTTTGTCATATATAATGCAGTAAACCAAATGACATAAAGCATAACTAATAAAAATCAAACAACCATAAGACAGAAAGTACTAATAAAAATGGTAGTACACCTACCAGTAATATAAAAGTGTGAGAAGACTGTACTAGTAACAAATAAGAGAGCAACAAGCAAAGACTAAGGTAAGGCAAAGCTATGCTACGGTAGTATCTAGAAAAGTAACACGAACCCCCATGCTTGGTTTTATAAAGCGTGAGGCGCATCGAAGCAATTGGGTCCCGAGCCGAGGCGCAAAGTGAGAAACACAAAAACGCACTGCTTTTTGTACACAAAGCGCAGGATGATTATATAAAACAAAATAATATTTTTAAAATAACAAAAAAAAGAATTATAAGTGGTTTAATATATAAGAAACCTTTATGTGCAACCTATAACAAGCATAAAATCTCTAGATACACTCTACCACCTTTAACGAGAAACAGCACGTCGCATGAGAAAAATAAACCAGAGCAAGAAAACTGAGTGCCTTTTGTACAGCTCTAGCCTTAGGTAAGTAGAAGCAATAGACGTTGCGCCTGAGGTCGCCTCGCGCCTAGCAAGTGCCTTTTGTAAAGCTCTAGCCTTGGATAAGTAAATGCGATAGCCACTGCCCGTGAGGTCGCCTCGCGTTTAGACGCACCTCTTTTTAAAACAAAAATATACACTCCCTAAAAGAATCAATGCAATAAAGAAAAACTAAGGCTAAGGCAAAGCTAAACTCCCACAAATCTACACCCAAATCTATACACTCTCCATAACTTTTACCCTACGTCTTCAAGAACTCCAAACCCCGATCAGGCCCTCAGAGAGGTACAAGTCTAGCAAATCCCGCCTAATATGTTCATCCCATGTTAGTTAGGGTATGCTAAAAGTCCCAAAAAACATCAACTTTTTATCTGATCCAGCCACGTGTCTCCACACATCCACCTTAGCATCCTAGCCTTTGCTACCTCCACCTTTCACCCTTATGTCTTTTAGAAGACAAGCAACCCTAAAGGTAAGCTACATCGCTTGTCAACGTCCCCATCACTCTGAACAAACGATAATACTTAAATGGGGTTTGCCTGCGAAGCAACCTCGCCTTCAAATCTTCAATACTGATGCAGGTGTCTTCAACTTCGTTCGCGTCATTGAGGTTATAGTTATAAACTTATAGTACAAATACTCCTTAAAGAGACTTATCCATAAACATTTGCCCTCTATAAATGATTGCCACTCCTCCAACCTCACATTCAGACTCGGTTTACTCTCCGCAACAAGCACCACACCGCTTCTTGTTTGTTAATGATATATATGTTGTGATTCTAAAACCGAGTTAACTTTGTTCTTTCTTAATGTTTTGACTTATAGTTAAGTTTAGAACCACAACATCTAACTCGATCACAAACAAGAAGTGATACCGTGCTAGTCACAGAGCGCAAAACAAGCCTCGATCAGAGGTTAGTGAAGAGGCAAGCCACCTCTACCGAAACTTTAGATGTCCTTATCCCCCTCACAATAAACGAACCATAAATCATAACTTGAACATATAACTTGCTTTAACACGCATGTGAAACAAAATCTACACCTTCCTAAACGAGCAAAACATAGCAAATGTTGTACTAATAACACTAAGAGTCTAAGAACATCCGTAGTGCACCACAATTGTGACGTTTTTGGCTTAAAACGGCAAAGATACCCCCCCCCCCCCCGGGGGAGGGGGGTGTTCCTTCAGCGTTTTCAAAAGAGCGTTTTGTGGAAAACGCTATCATGGCGTTTTGATAAAACTGGGAGGGGATAAAGAGGAAAATATATGTAATTATTGTAGGAGCGTTGTTACATTTTGCCCACTACGCCACTTTTTGCAAAACTCTTCATTGATGATGGGGATGCCACATGGCGCAAAATGCCCAAGGGTGGGGCGTTTTGACTACACATGGTCTAATAGCCATAAGTGCAAAAAATCTAGTCGTGGTTACAAGTGAACAACATAAGATAATACTACAATACGAAAATTCAATAATCATGTTATATTAATGGATAGAAACAATACTGAAAGGCATGAAGTATAGAACAATACCGGTGGTGTAATACGAAATTCGGGCTTTAAAGTAACCCTAATCCCCATTCCTGCTAATAAAATTGTCAAAATAGATTAATCAGATATCATAAAATTGTCACAGATCATAAATAAATTCAGAAAACAAGATACCTAGCAGAATTCATAACAATAATAATAAAATAAATAAAAATTGGTCCGATCTAAACGAATTTAAAATGTCATTAAATAAAGAGCTAAAATAAGTCTAATAAAATAAAAGAGTATAGGGGTTACAGGAAGAGGAGGTGGGGTTATTCCGGGCGGGCGGAGGGACGACGGAGTGAGTGCCGACATTAGGGTAGAGTGAGGACGGTCCGTACATCGGAGATGAAGATGACGGTTGTGGCCTGTTGTTGTACATAGAGGATGATTGTGATTGTGATTGTGATTGTGAATTGTAGGGTGGATTCAACCTGTTTCTAAAATCGTAATCCATTGATTTTGGTGAGACTGGAAGGAAGGAAGGAAGAGTAGATGGATGGTCGTCGAAAAACGATCGATCGAATCCAATAATAACGCGTCAGAGGCAAAAGGGGCTGAGAGACAGAGTCGTCGACAAGCGTGTACACACTTTTATTAGGTAAAGAGAAAAATAAATAAATAACCTTTTTTTTAGATGACCCGGGTGAGTCTCATGGTTTTAGAAAGGGTCCAAATGAGTCCCTCCGTTACTTAACACTGTTGGTTTAATGGGCAAGATAGACTTTTGACCTCTCTATACTATCTGATAATTGATCATTTGTATCCATATGCATTTTCTCAATCAACACTTTGCGTCCATCATCGAGCTCACCACCGCTGTACGTCACGTTGTCTTCTCCCACTGCCCCCCTTCTCTCGCTGTCTTCGTCCCCATTTCACCACCACCAGTCATCAAGGTAGTGGCTGTAACAAGATCCGACCTGCACAAATCAAAGTTGTTCGCATGATTTCTTCTAGAAATCAAGTCCTATGTAAAGAAAAAGGTTTTCAAGATTATGAGGTAGTTATTTACTCGTCACAAAACCTTTTAAGCATTTCATCTAAGAGCATTCACATTCAATCCATCAAAATATGTTAGTGGAGTTTTATAATATAGGGAATGATTTAGGGTGTTGTGAGTAAAAGAGAGAGAAATGCAGTGGTTTTTCTGTATATCTAATTTTTTAATATATTTTAAAAGTGGTTGTGAGTGAAAGAATGAGAAATTGTAATGATAAAGGTATAAAAAATGTTTTATTTAATTGAAAATGAGAAATAAAATTTAGTGATTTTTAATGTAAGTTTAAATTTAAGGATAAAAGATAGAATGAGAATGCTCTAATACCTTAAATGCATACTCAACTTTTGTGAATTGTGAAGATTATTATGATTCAAAATATATTTCATTAGAAATAAGGTTACCAGAATTATCTTTTTGTTGTAGAGTATTCATACTTACCTCGTAATTGTGGAACCCTTCTTGAATTGTAGCCTTGTTTGTAAGTTGATTTTGCTTTAATTCAGTTGAATCTAATTTTAAAGTAGTTTATTGTATTCTAGCCAAGAAACACGTGGTGATAAAAAAACAGCATGCGAAAACTAGCAGGAAGATATGGAGAGAAAGGAGAAAATAAACATAAAAGTAAGAAATTATCGCTTTCATAGACTACAATTAATGCAAAGAGATGGTTTAGAAAGACATGCTTTGTCACGCAATCAAAGCTCTAATGGCGAATTACCACGTTGAAAGAAATGACTGAAAGGACATGCGACGACCTTTCTTGGAAAGCCCAAATCCACCGGTTCTACAGCTGTGAACGTCATCAAACGTCAGAATAAGTCGTCAACAAACAAAAAAATGCATCATATACGATTCCTACAAAATAATAACAAAATAACAAGCAGGGAAATTTAAAAAACCTACCGCCCACCACAAGGAGCAATAGTCAAACGCGCCCCAAGAAAGAACGATGCAACATAGCATACAAATAAACACCCGCACGACATACACGCACCATTCGAAACTATCCATTTGAACGTTCCAACCCCTAAACTTGTTAGGAAGTACATGATGAGGTAAGGGAATAAGACCCCAACAAATCTCAAACTTAGTTTAGTGCTCAAACCAACACATTAGCTTGGAAGCAACTCGGGGGGGGGGGGGGGGGGGGCTTGAAGATATCGAATCCAGGACAAACTCAAGTATGACACAAATATTAAAAGGTAAAACGCCAAAACGGGGGGAACACACCCACAAGCGCATTCCCTGGAGCAGATAAGTCCAAAGATGCCACATAGACGGAGTACACATGGGACCACCGTTGGTGCCAGAGCCGTATAGGAATAAGCACCAACAAGGAAGTGCTACTTATACAGCATGTACGTGTGGCACCAATGCAATAGCCACACAGAGAAGACAACAATACCGAGTGATGAGCTCCGCACAAAACGTTATCCACAATCTTCACTATGTCTATATAAGGGACAAAGTGGATATTCTCATGACACTTTACTCAATTAACATTCCATACATCCAACTATAAAAGAATACTCCATCACACGATGAAGGCATTCCAATCTCACTCAACTCTCTCATTATACACACAACTTACTATACTGATTCTCACACGAGGGATAGGTTACAAGAACCACCCCTGTAACGAGGCTAACAACATTATTAATTTTGCAAATCGCAAATTCATACTTGCATTCATGATTCTCAGTTGACCACACTATGTGAAAATACCCGTTTTAGACCCTGGTTAAACCTATGTTTCTTCTGTACTTATATTTATAAACTTCATTCCTAGTGTAATCAACCACTAAGTTATTCGAGACTAATTACCATCGTTTAACCTTTTAACCTTCCTATTACTTGTTACCTTATTTGTTACATAACATTCCATGGATAAGTCATATCCAAATTACCTACAATAATAGTAATTTGATATTACATACGGTTTTCTTTAAGCTTGAATCTGACTTGTTACTCTTTTCTTTCAATAAATGCTCGAGCTAGAACGATATTTATCTGCCTCTGCGGTTTGGTCCCAACTAAGCGAGCAAGACTATTGTAGATAACTCATTTGTACGTTAGATATAAATCCACGCTACATTACAACTAGAGGACAATTTGCAATACCTTGACCACAAAAATTCGGCATAGAGTTAAGGCAGTCATTTTCTATACATTAAGGAACATTTGTATGGAATATGAATCTAGCTATGAACATTTGTCCTATACAAATCTAGTTATAACATTTGTCCGGAAGATGAATCTAGTTATAAATTATGTTTTGTCCTCAAATGACAATTTGGTTTCAAGTCTCTTTCTGCTTCTTCCTACCATACTTTATGTCCATTTCTTTCCCTGACAGTAAAGGGGACCAGTGTCTGGTGTTTTGTTTCTTTAGGTTTGGTTGAGATTATAATTTTATAAATTTTCTTAATTTAGTTAAACTTCATGATTTCAAGAATTTCCTTGTACAAGTGTTGAATAAATATATTAAAGGTATGGGACCAATGCATGTTCTTTCCTAATACTAAAAAATCATAACATGCGACATTACATCATGTGTAGGGTTCACATATGTCATTAATATTCCTTTAGTCTATTGTAACAAGGACCACCTAATAATTGTCTTTATTGTTATATATACACACCTTAGTCTAGGATATCTGATAAACATAACACGCAGACTCTAATATTTGAATCCTCCATGGAAGAGTCACAACCACTCTCCGTTGAGAGCTTTTCATACACTTGGTTAGTGAACCAAAACCAGCCGCCTCTCGATAGCCCAAACCTCTCCTTTAGATTCTCGTTTGATGGCGCTTCGTTCATCGAGATGGATTCTAACCTTACACCCTCCAAAAGGTTTCTCGTTAATAAAGATTTTGATTTCAACGTGCCAAAATATCAACCCCATGTGACCCTTGTCCACGCCGATAAGCTCATATCAAATGGTATCTTGGTACCTTTGAAGTCATATTCCAACTTGAATATTCCTGTTTCACCTCTCTCTTCTTCCACTCAAGAGGAGGGGCGTTTTCGTAAAAGTCGGTCCATGTCATTAAGTAAATGTAATAAGCTACATAAAACAATTATTCAAAAGTATATGGATTTGATTAGATCACTTTGTTATAGAATGAGACGCGGAAGGTCCAGAAGTAGTAGTAGAGTACAAGGCGTAGAGAACCGGGGTCCAGGTTCTAAGACAAGTGGGGTGTGTTAAGGTTCAAGATGTTGTGATTCTGAGATCTCAATTCATGAGGCAGTTGTACATTGCAAGAAAACAATTGGTATGGATTAGATTGAGTAGTTACTAGCTAGTTACATATATACTTTTGTAAACTTCTTGATACGTATATAATTCGTGTAACCGTGGGTTGCATAAAATATGAAATTATAATTAGCCTTCTTATAATTATTCTGGTTGTAAGTGCTAGTGTCATTTACTTGTTTTATGCTTGAGTTAGTAGTAAACGTGTGGGTGTGCTACCTAGAAGGAGACGATGAGGAGGGTATTTCTTAGAGGAGACTTAAATATATCAATAATCAACTACTTCATCAACCTTCAAGTTAAAAATAAATAAATAAATAAATAAATAAACATGTTCCTTGTACTATACAATCACATCATATGTATTATATGTTGGTTTGATTTTTATACTCGATGCAAGTTTGGGTGGTTTGCGAGCTCGAATCAACAACGAGACCAAAGACTACAAGTTCGTATTTAAATTGACGCAAAGCGAAAACTTAAACAACATAGATGAATTCTCAAAACATAAGGATCAAGCGGTTTTACAGAGATTTTCTAAATTTGATTGATTTGTCAAATTTTTGGAACCTAAGTTGACTCGTAAAGTTAGAAATTGACTATAACTAAAGACTTAAACTAAGTTTTATATATATATATATATATATATATATTCATTTGAAGTTTTGGTCCTTTCCATTATGTTTCTCCTTGTCCAGCTGATCCAAACAAGAGTTTGTCAACTTTGTGATCAGATCCTTGTCATTCATGTTATCAAGTTGTTTTCATAATTCGGGCTTATTCCAACAAAGAATCCATGCCTCATGTATGGTTACAACTTATAAAACGTATTTGGTTACATGTATTTTATTGGTTGAGAGCTTTAATATTAATGAGTGGTGTTGCTCGCATGTTGTGGCAGTTCAATTTTGAATAAAACTTATATCAAAACATAGATAAAATTAAGTGTGTTGCGAAAGTACATCCGGAAATTTATGAAACGTTATATTTGAATAGAAACAAATAATGTCACATCAATCAAAAACCATAAAAAAACGAATATTGAATCATTACGAGCATTCACATTCCTTCTATCAAATTTTGTGAGTGTGATTTCTATGATGTATAAAGTGGTTTAGAGTGTTGTGGGTTATTGTTTCATTATACGAGAAAGAAAATGTATTGATTTTTTTTATATATTTAAAAAGTTATTGCTCACTTCTAAACTTGTTTGTATATTTGAAAGTGATTTTTAAGCAAGTGAAGAAAAAAAAATGTATTAATAGAAGTATATAGAAAATTTTATTTAGAGATTAGTGTAATTTTATATTTTAAGAAGTAAAAAAATTATAAATACACAAAGGCAATGGATGAATTTCTAATGGAAGCCGAGTGATGTGTTGATGAGAGAGACTGAGTCGTCTTCTAAAATCATTAACTCTTTCAAACACCATTTTTAATTCTTATACTTGGATTAAAGCAAAGTTTCACTATTAGTCCCTAAAGCCCAACACTAAACTCCAGAAGCCCTTCTACTTTGTCCAAGCGCTCCTTAGCCCTTACACATCAACAACCGGAGCAACAACCCGTGAGCATAAAGATCCCATCATTCAAATCTTTTGGAGCCTAGTAGTACATGCAATAAAAATGTGATTACATTCCATTTGTGTACAAACAAACACACACACACACACACAGACAAAATAGAAGAAGAAATAAGCGTAAATCAAGTTGAGTATATTGACAGAATCGATTCCCAAGATATAGTGAATCAATGTGTTTAGATTCATTTATCGCCACTCAGATCTTTATGTAGTAATGTAGTAATGTACCCTACACCTACAATACCCCATAGTGACATAGTGATAAACCAGCTAAACTGCTAAGCTATCAAAAATTTCCAATAAACAAAAATCATGTTTGGCTCTTATCATTATAGTATATAAAAAGAGTCTTTATTAAATGGTTTTCACGTGACATAGCAACCGTCTTATAGTGAAAATTTACTTTGTTATTGACAAATTAATCAATGGCAAGTCCGTGTTAACTATTACATTGAAAAATGCTAGCTAGTTACGGTTCGTGAAACAGTCACAACCCTTTAAATCATCATAGGCAGTCATAATCTCAAAATCAACCATATGCAAACATGTCTTGGACCGAACCTACAAGACCTTATAATTAGACTAGCAAACATCATAAAGAGTTCCTTTCAAATTGTTAAAAATGTGTCATCAAAGCGTCACATTATATATACTGACCCATGGTCATGACATGTAATTCACATATTTCAGACTAGTTGCTTGCCTGTTGATTACAAAAGTTTTGTTTTTAACGGCATTGATCACAAAAGTGACAACCGAGGAAGATTGATAATTAGTACTTATAAACCCATCAAATGTTTTATCTTGTTCTTATGTTGGACAATGATTTTATCCAACCTAAAAAAAGAAAGAAAGAAAGAAAAAATATCTTGTATGTTATTGTTAAGATTCAACCACAAATACAAATGTATATAATCATTTTGAAGATATTCCCAATTATAAAACCTTTTCACCCAAGTACACACCATTCTTGGTAAGAATTAACCATAGTAGCTAGCTATTTTCTCTTATAAGACCTAAACTATACACTATTAATGAGCCTGGTCATAAGTGGTTCATACATATATTATTGAATCAAACCATTACTTTGAGTTTGGGGCTTTACTATTAATATTGTATAATTTCTTGTCCCACCAAAACAAACAACTAAGCCAAGGTTGGATAGGGCCCTAAGCACATCACGTGGAGTGTATAATAAGCAACACTTACATTATAATACCCCATTTCGAGAGAAACCATTTGAGGAAGCACAAAATTGAATTCGACAATGACAAAGTGAGATCACAAGGAACAACCGAGGACAGGAATTGCATCACAACGTGCTATGGTTGTATAATGAGTAAACTACGTTCTTTAGACGTCGTTTTCTAGCTATGGGATCACTCATCAAAATAGAAAACAAAGAAGCGTACTTATATACCTCTAAGAGATAAGAGAATAAGTCTGTGATATGATATAGATAGAGTAGACAGAAATTGGTTCAACTATCTCAAAAACCAAAAATGACCATGCTTGACTCTTTTTTACTGTTAATAGATAATGTGGTGGTTTTCTTTAATGGGTTATAACACAACAAAGTAATTAATGGGCTTTTTCCTAGTTTGGGCTTTTGTTACTCTCTATTGGTGAAAGTTTCAGCCCAACCGAAATCGATTGTGCTAATGTGCTGTATTTAAATTTAACGTTCAAAATAAGGTTCAAGAACATGTTGGATAATTCTTGTAAACTCTCCACAAATCTGGTACTTAACTAAGGAATAAACCTTTTTTCTTTATAAATCATTATATTTTAAACACACTAAGGATAAAATTATTATAATTTATATAAGTTAAAATCTCAAGAGAATAATGATTGTCAAAATCCATTAAAAACTATATTTCTTTTAACAAATGGACCCTCCATTTGAAATAATATATGTCAGATGTAATTTTCATTTTAATAAGTCTGTTTCGTGTAGGTGACTAGATTGAACGTCGTGTCGTGGGATGTATTAAAATGTAATGAGTTTATGGGGTTGTAGTTAGGGTTTTATTATATTTGGTGATATCTTCGCTAGCAAGTTAGGTTAGTCTATATAAACCAAGTTATGGTTAAGCATTAGAAACATACACACGAAATGCAACCGAGTTATGGTTCATCTAGAGAAACACGAGTTATGTGTAATAAAGGTTTTTGAGTTATATTTCCTCTATATAATATGGTAGCCTCTTAACAGTCATTAAGAGGCTACCTCTTAATGGATCATAACCTCTTAATGGTTAAGAGGTAGCCTCTTAACAATTCAGACTTAAGGCTACCTCCTAACTATTAAGAGGTTATGATTTATTAAGAGGTAGCCTCTTAATGACTGTTAAGAGGCTACCAAACATCCCCCGAGAGTTATTCAATATTAATTATTGTGTGTTTACGTTTTGATGAGCTATATCAATTCGTCATTAAATATACAACCTTCTTATTATCTATTTCATTACCTATCCTTCAAAAACATTGACTAAATTTATTATGGTTTGTGGTTATTGAATCTTCTTCTAACATTGTATACTAATTAATTAATAAATCATTAAGCAAACTATTACGGAGTATTACTTATTTAATTATTTCGGTTGCCAATGCCCAATAATATATTATCAGTTACTTATATGTCTATTTTCTATTCATCACCCGAATTTATCAATTAAATATGTGATTATAACTTCAATTAGTAAAATCAGTTTTGCCATTCAAAAGGGGTTGGCGGCGCAGCTTGTTGCCCGTTTATCTGCCTCTTTATTGTAATTGGATCCTTTTACTTTTAATATCATGATAAAAAAAAAATTTAGTAGACAAAAATAGTAAAACAAATAGAGCAACATTGTTATTTTCTTATAAAGGCCAACCTTAATATATACATCAAGTTAATTAGAACTTCCCTAGCTATGCTCTTCATTTGCCTAATCATTAATAAACCTTCGTTATTTTTACAGTACTCGCACTGATAATGGTTTTACGCCTAATCCCGGAGAATCACCGGTACTTCGACCATTTTCTTGCTAGATTTTACATGATGTTCGATATCTTTGGCGGACCCACATGTGTTTCGATGATACCATTTCCTTTGTGTTTTTGGTTTCTGACCGCTAATAGCAATCCCTATATCATTTGGGAAAAGGTCACGCAACACGAAAGCATGAACAATAGTCGTGACTAGTAACCCGGTCACTGTCACTGTGGCAACAATTGTAAGGGTTAGTGACAACGCTTTAGTTACAATATTTGGGACCTCGCTTGAGTATCTTAACGTGGCTATTGCAGCTCCAGTCATGGGGAAAGTGTATGCCCACCACGCTAACGAGAATTTGAATCCTCTAAAGAAATTTACACGAACCGCCTGCAATGTGACATTAATTGACCATTTTAATTTTTCGATTGTCAAAAGACACAATATTAACTATAGAGAAAATCACATAAATGAACATTTTGACTTATAGGTTTGAAAAATAACTTTGACATTTTTCTTTTACAAAAATGCCGTTTGACTTTTCTTTTTCTTATTTGAGAAATTGTTTCAAGCCAACCAGAACTTTTCACGTGGCACATCCTGTTGCAACGGCGTAATAGATTTCTATTTGGTGCAACAAATTTTTATCTGAGGCAGGAGAATGGATCTATTGTGCCAAATGAAAATTTGTTGCACCAAGTAACACTTGTCAAACACTGATTGATTGAAAAATTTTAAGTCAATCTATTTTGTCAAACTCATTGGTCAAGATGGCTATTATGATATTTTCCCTTAGTTATATGCATAATGAACTGACTCGAAGAGAACCGAACTAACCAGTGAAAAGTAGAGAAACATGGCAATGAAATATGCAATCCGTGACCCATAATCGAACGACCCGTTAATTTTAGCCCACGCCATAGAAGCAACACTAGGTGCCGCAACAAATAAAAAGAAAACCGGATGAAGCTCTTTCGGGAGAGTTTCATTTGTGGGAAGTCTTTGATACAATGTCACAAACAAGACCGTATAATGTGCCATCCCGACCGCAAAAAAGAAAATCGGGCCTTCTTTCAACCCCATCGATGCCCCTAATAATGCCCCGACAAAATTCCCAACTACCGATAAATGGTTAGACGGGTTTGCCACCTTTGACAACCTCCTCTGCCCGCCCGACATCCACTGCCCGTAAATCTTGAGCTCGAGGATAAATACCGGCGTCATTAACACGTACCATAGCCAATGTGGCAAACTTGTAGTGACATCTTCCGGAACCCCAATGGCCAAAAAGAGTAAGGCGATCCACGGAGCGAAAAAAAAGTTAACCCGAATCGGGTGGTAGTATTCTCTACGGACTGCTTCATAGTAGAAGATTATTTTTAGAAGGTATGTTGAGGCCACAATGGCAAACAGAAGGATGGATATGCACCATAATATGTAGTTAACTCTAAGGCTTATATGAATAAAGTGGGTCCAAGCCGTTGAGGCATTTTTCCACAAAATCGCTTGGCTGCTAACGCCAAGACATATACCGAATGACGAGATCGGAAAACGAAGAAGAAAAGGCCATTTTTTGTCTTCAGGAAGCATGATTTCTTCAGAAGGCTGTTAAACAGAAGAATGAAAAATAAATTAAAACACTTGATGTTACAAACTTTAGCTTAAAATCTTTTCATTTTACTTTATAACTAGAGTCTTGCCTTATTTCCAAATAAATGGTCAATTCAATAGAGATGGCAAACGAACATGAACTCAATTTGCAAACACAAAACCCGAAAAATCAAGAAGGATAATGGGACGAGTATTTAGGTATGGGACCATGTATGAGATTAGTTTAAAAAACTTACAAAAATATAAACTTTTACATATCTAATTTCCTTAGGTGATAAAATTATAAAAAAATTATAATCTGGTAAAAAAATATATTTGGAAATCCAACATACGGGTAATTTAACAACTACCTTGTATAATTGATGCCCGACAAGTAATTATTGTACATGTATTGGACAGGGTCTGAGACATGTAACTGAGTATGTGACTGAGACTATCTACATTCGTCACATTACAATCCTTAACTATAAACATCATAACTTTCAAAGAAAAGGATTTGAACATACCCTAAGAGTTTCCAACTCGGGTCCTTCTAAAGCATCAAAGTATCTATCCGCCGGCAAACTCTCTCCTTGAATATTTTGGGGAGGGTTTATCTCCGGGTCATTACGTGAAAACGACTTTCCACGTAAAACTGAAAGTTGTCTCTCAAGTCGACCCGACCATGTTTTAAACGAGTTGAATCTGTTATCCTTCATCCCATCCATCCTTGGGTTTTTCACGGGTAGCACAAGATGTTCCGGGCTTTTCTCTGGTCCCGTTTCATTAATTTCACATCCCGAAACTCCAAGCTTCACGGTTCGTGCTGGGCTATCATTTCCGACTACTTCATTGTTGTCTTTGAACAAAGCTCTTTTGGCATCCCATGGTGACGGTGGAATGCTAATTGAAACAGATTGTGTTGTTTGTTTGTAGGAAGGATCAATCGGGCTTACGACGTCGTTTCCATTGGGCCCCTGGTAAATTCAAACAAGCTCTAAAAATCAAAATGTGACAAAAGTCATATTGTATTGGATTGTAGCATACACTATCATAGTAGTATCATATAATCGATTTATATTAAATCTAAAATTTGTCCATTAAATTTTCATAAAGGTATAAACTAAAAGAATTACATCATATAAACTGAAGTCCACTCAAGCACTATCAAGTATCAACTAACTTTTTTTAAAAAAAGGTTGGTTATTATTTTAATAATTGTAATCTTTAATATATTTGTTATAAAAGCAAAAGTATGAAAAATATAAAATGCTCGCTAGATGGTTTAACCCATGACCTAGTGGTATAGTGTATGTCTTCCCTCACAAATATAAGATTATGGGTACAAGTCCTTGGAAGTTCAAGGTAAAGATAGAATTTAGGTGTAAAAAAAGTTGGTGTTCAAAAACAAAAACAAAAAACTAGACAGTCTACACCGTCTGCCCAACATCCTTTGAAACTTGTAATGTAGTTTTTGATTTGTAAAACCAATGGTTTCAAAACTGAAGCTGTTATACATCCTTAATGGTCTAGTGGTATATGGTATGGTGTCCAACGTCCACCTTTCAAACTAGAGATGATGGGTTAAAATCCTTGCAAGTGAAACTATTTTGTAATTTTATAAGATTATAAAAAGAAAAAGGATTATCATACACCCCTCAATGGAAAAAAGACAAAAAAAAAAAGAACCCTTTATTATATACATATAAGGGTATGTATATTCTATTAGAGATGTATGAAACTACAACCCCTTAACAAAATGGTGTACAAAACAGCGTGTCAAACAATAAAAGAAACTTAAAATAAGAAATAAAAATATATAATTATTTTGAAGCATCTTCTGTAAAATACGTATTATTTTAATGTTTTTACTAACTTAAAACCTGAATCTGTCATTGAGATTTGAAACCGACCAAGCCGTTTTGACCAGTACTAAAACATTTACCAACTCTGATATTACTATATTAGTTTACTAGTTACCAAACAAGTTGCCTCTATAATAGTAAAACATACCATAGTCGGAAAGCTTGATCCACTTGGCTTCATAACACCATCTTCGAAGCCCAGAATTTGATCTGAATCAGCAGATCTGATCGGTGATAGAACTACTCTAGGGGAATCCTTGCTGTTCTCCATTTTTATATATAGTCGATTTATTTCTGCAAACAAATAAAATATATCTTAAAATGATGTACCAATAAAAAGGTTTTACTTTTATGATGCAACAATCTTCATGCATAAGCAATGTTTTTTATCCTATAACAAATGTAACATTTTGACAAAGATGCAGATCTTAATCTCTAAAGACTTGTACATTTGTTTGTAAGATGTAAAGAAATGAGTTGTACCTTGAGAAATAAGACGGAATGCTCTGTGCTTGAGACAGAGCAAGAGAGAACAGCTTATACACACACTGAAATGTGAAGCTCTGTTATATATAGCACTCACTCTTCACACTCTATTTCCATACTATTTTTTTCTTTATACAAAAAGAATATGTTTATATACTTTAAAGCACTTGTTATTTTAAATGAAACTTAAAAACACTATGAACTACGCGAATAACTTTTTAAGTATTCACTTTATTTTCGTCATTCGAAACCACACTATTTGGTCTGCTTTTATTTATTTATTTATTTATTTTAACATATCTACTTTAGAGAGTAGTTTGTAATAGTATGAATAATAATCTCTCTTCAAATATTTCTAATCGCATCAAATTACAATATTTAATGGTAATTTTAAATCTTAATAGAATAATTAAGGGAAAAAGGCAATAACAAATATGCATGTTTTGCCGTGACACTAGTGATGAAATTGACCAAACATTTTTGTTAAAGTAACAACTAACAATTACAACTTTGAGTTGAAATGACGTAACGTTTCATGAAAAATTATATCAATTGGAGATTAAAACAGTTGGCACTTCATTCAGTTATCACTACCAGAATCCTTGTCATCAGAAACTTGCTTACTACGTATGACTTTTTGTTTAGTTACTGATGATTGCCTATTTAGTGTTAACTGCCATGTTACTACTAGTCGCAAGTGTTGATCGTCAGTTGGTGTTGACAACATAATTAATGTGACAAGGCATTTGTTGTTAGACCGGTTCATATTAACATATTGGTTCTCATGCAACTTTCTACGGAAATCGAAATTTTGCTCGTTGTTTCAATGAGAACCCCCCCCCCCCCACACTAGGGCTATCAACCCTTCGGAACCTGACAGGGGCGTTGCCCCCCTTGAACTATCATGTTTCTTAGTGCGGGAAATCTAAATAGTTTTGAACAAAGTTGCACTACGTACTTGCTAACTTGTATGTTCCCTTTTTTCTATTATTTCGGATAGAGGTACGTTTTGCGCACGTCTCATACTCCCCCGGCCCTACTTATAGCTTTGTTATTGTTGGGATTTCACTGGGTATGGTTGCTGCAATTTTGTCATTAGATAAATTAAACTTAAGGTCGCAATACTTGGTCCTCCTTTACTTACTTATTTTATCATATCTACTTTTTGTAATGTACATCTAGTCTCGCATACCAAGGATAGTTTTCGATTTGCTCATGAGAAACCCAACACATATATTATTGGATTTTGATCATTTCTATATAAAAAATAGTGAAGCAAAGATAAAATGCTTTTATGGATAAAAAAAATCAAAAGAATCTAATGTGAATCGGTCATTCTAGATTATTCAACCAATGCGCTAAACTTGATATAATAGAAAATGGAAGGTTGTATAATATTCGTGATTTCTTTATCCATTACTAGGGTGGTAATCTTGATCCAAACTCTTTCAAATGAGTTAATTTGAGTTATTTTAAAAATTAAATGAGTTGGTTCGGGTAAAAGGTTTTAACTAAATGGGTCAAAATGAGTCATTTGAAATTCCATCCTTTTATTTTTTAGTCAAAATGGGTCGACAAGTTCAAAGAAATGGGTCGATGTGGGTTAGTGTCCTAAGGAAATGTGATAGGTTTTGAATCAGAACGGGTTTTCGTACAAGACAGGTTTCGGCACGAAACGGGTTTCAGATTGGAACGAGTTCGGTTCAGGTTTCAAGCCAACACGAGTATTCACCCGTGACGTGTTGGGTTTTGGTTTCTTTTGTTTCTTTCTGGTCGATTCCGGACCCGTTTTTGTTCGTTTTTCAGTTTTTTTTGTTCGGTTTTAATTCTTATAGTTTCGTTTTCATTGATTTTTTCGATTTCGATTGATGTGGTCCGGTTTTGGCTTTTTGTTTATTTGTTTCATTTTCATCGATTATTTCGGTTTCGGTTCGATTCTAGGTGGGGTTTTTTTTATGGAACGAGGAAAACGTAGAAAACATTTTAGTGTTTTTATTTTTTTTGTTTATGATTTATATTTTGAATAATAATTTTATTATTATTATTTTTGAATATTTTTTAAGGGTTTTTGATCTTAATAGAAAACCCCTAAACAAAATTCAAAAAAATAATAAAAAAAATTATAACTTAAAATATAAATAAAAAACGAAAAATCAAAAAAACTAAAATGTTTCCGTCGTTATTCTCGTTCACCAAAAAAAAACAAAAAAAAACAACTCAAAACCCGGTTCGACAATAACCTATTTCGACCCAAACCAAAAAAACCCTTTTTTTAATTGACCCGTTTTGACCCAAACTCATTATAACCCATACTTGTTTTGATCCATGACTCATTTCAACCAATGACTCGTTCGACCCAACCCAACCCAACCCATTTGACACCTCTGTCCATTACTGAATATGTTAGATGTTTTTTTGATAACAGAATTTTTAATACTTTGTAATTGGTTTTGAACAGTGAAGTAGAGAGAGCGTGTGGAAAATTTAGTTGTAGTTACAAGTAACAAGTTTGTGTTGACTGCTGAAGTAAGAAAATAAAAGTAGAAAGTTGGTTAGTATTGATTTGTGTTGTCGAATAGGTTGTGTACATAACTACAAATTTCCTTTTAAGTACGGTGTTTAATTCAACATATAGATTTTGACTTTAACGGCAGTATTCATTTTGATGTCTAATAAATCCAAAAAACACCACCTTTACTTGACAATGACACAGTGGTATCCTTTTATTCTCCTCCTTTTAAGGCTAAAGGTAATGGAGTTTGGTTGAGCCCAAAATGAGCCAAGCAAAATCTAACACGTAGGCGTTGATGTGGCACATTATCAAGCCCATTGACCAAGCCCCAGAGGGTGTAGTGGTTCAGGTGATCAGGGGCTTGATTGATTTTTTTTTTTTGTTATATACACAAATATAAATTAAAATACTTCGTTAACACATAAATAAAAATGAAAATAAAAAAGAAAAATAAAAAGGAAAATAAAAAAATACATATAAATAGCGCTTTTATTTTTGTGTTGCCAATTCCTTCCGAATACGTTCTTTTTCTTCCTCCATTAGCGCTTGGTCGTATGGCTGTAGGTGGCTAAAGTCTTTGGCTAGAAAAGCCAAACTCTTGAAACGGTTTCTTTTGTGTCGAGCTTCACCAATCGAGTGGATGCCACTTGACAATTCCTTAATTTCTTTTTTATAGTCGCCATCAACAACCGTTTTTTTCCCACGATCCCTACCCGGAGGGCGGCTACAACCTTGGTCTTTCAAATGACCTTCAGACAAGTTTAGGTCGAAGTCAATATGATTCTCCGACCCGCTCGAAGAGACGTATGTGCCAGACGCACTAGTTTTGTACGTTTTGCCCCTTCGGCAAAGTCCTCCGCACATAGTTCAATCCATTTCGAGCACTTTCTTAACACATCCCACAAGTAGCCATCGTCAAACGTCTTCACCACCCCATACCTCCGCAACACCTCTTGTTTCCATTCATCACAAGTGAATTGGTAAACCACGAGATCATCGGACCCACTCGGCCGCATTCGGTTAGCATTGCGGTTATGTATGTTGATAAATAATCCTACATATTTACGAGTATCGGTCCACCGACCTGATATCATATTATCGGTACGAGCCCTACTCCCCACTTGTTCATAAAAACATTCCCGAACCTTGGCCCAAAAAACTCGAGCTTTTTGAAAGTCGACTACAAAATAAATAACAAAAAATGTAATAAGTACACATAAAACTTAAAAGAAATATCAAACAATAACATTTACGAAATAATTTACCCGCGTTCCGATCTTGGGATATTTCAATCCAAGTTTTCGCCAACGCAAGCTTCTCTTCTTTAGACCACTGAGTAGTCTTCCGCTTCTCCGGTGCCGAGGGACCATCCGCTTCGCCGGTCTTCTTCCCCTTATTTTTGTGGGATAGTTTTGCCCGCTCCGGTTGTGTTACCGGGACCGAAAAATCAGGTTGTGACATCCCAATGAACTCTTAAACGAATCGTCGACCATGTAGTTACATTCCTCGGGCAATTGAGTGTCGTTGATGTTGCCCCAACCCGACATGGTTTGTAACTTGATAAATTCTTAAATTATTAGAGAGAAATGAAGTGAGAATGGTGTGTTATTGTTATAAAATGGGGTAGTTATTTATAATGTGTTATTTAGTAAAAAAAATACAATTTAAACTAGTCAACGGCTAGTTTTTTAACCCCAAAGCCCAACGGCTATTTTCTGAGCCGCGACCACAGTCACGCCGCCTAACCGCGCCCCGGCTCACCGACCGGTGTAGCGGTGTTCGCGAGCCACATCACCATCCACCTGGATCGCGCCCCTCCAACCACCCCATTAGTATTACCCATAGTCTAAGTACAAAAAGAATGGAGGAAACTAGACCTTTCTTAACTTGTTTCAGGAATATCAACTGCACATTTTCCATGAAAATATAGTTAGAACATTATTCCGATAAATATGAAACTTAACATATGGAATCGGTTATTTCTACATGTCATTTTCAAAGGGTATTTTTTTAGTTCAATATAAATAAAACAAATAGCCTTTTTTTTCAACCATCCAACGAGTCCTACCCACGCCGATTAGTCACAAGCTCCCTCTTTCTGTCGCTAGCACCCGTCACCCAGGAATCAACAAGATATGTAATGGTTCTCCCTTCTATGAAACCGTGACGAATATATATGGTTGTGGAGCATGAGAGAGACTACGATTGTGGGAGGCAAGCAAGGGTATGGGTTGCTGGAAGTGGTGGAGCGGCAGTGCCATTGGTAGATAGATATAGGTCGAAGGAGACGATCAAAATCAATAAATAATTACATAATTATAATGTGTTAAAATCAGTGTTTTAAAAACCGGTTTAAACCGTCCGGTTGAACCGGATTTCGCACACTAGGCCGGTATTTTGAGTCAGGTATTTTTGACTGGTTTGCTAGAACATCGTACCGGCGGTTTTTGTCTAAAATACCGGTTTTATCGGCAAACCGATTTTAAGCCCGAGAATTTTTTTATATTTGCTTCCTATATTTTTTCAAAATTTTTTTTAACCCAACAATTAACATTCAAACATGTAAACTTTAGGACTATTTTTTTAAAATTGAGTGCTATTGCAATATTGTTTTAATATGGATTAACTTTTGGATTATTTTTTGTTATAAAAATCATTTAGTTTTGGGTTATTTTTGGATTGAAGTTACATTATAGGAAATTATATGACAAATTATTCAACTGGTTGAACCTCCCGATATAAACCGGTTCAACCAGTTGTACCATTTTTTAGCATAACCCGGTACAACTAAAATATCGGTTTTAAAACATTGATTAAAATATTGAGAATATGAAAGTTGACATGCCATTTTTTACCTTTAAGGATAACAATATACATGTTCAGTACAATTAAAAGTAGTTATTTCTTATATAATTATAAAGTAAAGAAGCTCTTTTATGTTTGATAAATACCTAAGTAAAACTACACACATTGAAGAATGAAGATTGAACCCATGTTAACTCAATAGCAAATCTGTATTCTACAAATTATCAGTGGTTTTTATATAAGGTTTTTTTAAGGATAATTTAAATTGTATACAAGACATTATTTTACAAATATCTTAGTTTACTCTTCATCCATCATCATACAAAAAAAAGTGGTTTATATATGTTATGTTTTGTATTGTATTGTATTGTATTTCGGTTTAGAAATAATTAAAAAGGCAAAACCCATCTGTAATCCAGATGTGCTCACTTTAAAACAAAATATAATGAATAAAAACAAATGCACATGAGAGGCATTATTCGATGCATCAAATTATTTCTCTTTAAGAAAAAAAAGGTGTATGATATGTGGGACAAGAGATACAAAATTACAAATCCCATACGAAGCAAGCAAGGAAGCTCACATTCTCACAACGATCAACAGAACATATACTAGGACACCAAAATGTGTTTTTTCTTCCAATATATTTGTTTATAAACTGATAGTAGCATTTGCCACGAAAAATTATGTATTTTCCAAATCTAGACACAAAGGAGATACAAAGTAGCTTTTAATACACAATTTCCACTACAACGACATTTGAGATCTAGAACTTGGTCATCTGAGCACTTCTATCTAGCTCTTACGGGTGTTAAAATTATATTGGGAGTTTCAAATATCTGAATTTCATATCTCTGAAAATTAGGATAGTGAATTTAAATATCCGAAATATGTGAAATATTCTAAAATATCTATCCAAATCCGAATATTTGATTATTCGAAATCCTAATATTTTTGAATTTTCGGATATTTCGATTTTGGATTCTAATTTTTTTTACACACCCCTGATTTTGTCTAACAAATAGCTTGTTGATAAACATATTTGTGTGAGATTTCAAGTTGTTTTGATTCGTAAAACAAAGTCTATGTTATAATTATAAAATGCTAATCATGGATAAATTATGTATTCATGTACGATAACCAAATATAAGAAAACCGTACCATAAATGTGATCATTGGAAGGTGGAATTGGACCTTCTCTTTCGACAATGCTACGTGGTAAGTTTGATTTTCTTTTTTTTTTTTGAATGTTAAAGGTTTCCTCCTACTATTTACATTATACTATCATTGTCAGGACAGGTTCCTCTCACCCAAAGGCCAAAGCCTTTACCATCCCACCAAAGTGGAGATGGCTAGATCTGAGTTTGATTTTGATTGATGGTTTATTTGTGGCCATCAAAGTAAACCCACCTAAATTACCTTTTTGTTCATTAAATTCAGGTTTATAGGGTTTACACGTTTCCTTCTTAAACTTAAGACCTTGCTTGTGCTTTGTAAATAGTTTATTTATGCATTGTTTTTTTCCCCTTTATATCTTTGTTATTGTAGTTAATTTTTTTTTGTCTAGTTAATAAATATTAATAACAACCCAATAAAGATTCTAATGAGATCATCACTCATAGTGTCCAATGAGGTATTATAGGATGATGAAAGTTTTAGTGGTGATGACTGATGAGACCTAATAATACCTAACATAGGTCACTTGGATTCAATGGTGGATTAAATTTAAAAGGACTAAATTGCTGCTGAGTCGTTCTTCCATTTTACTATGACCTTATTTCTATACCTTTTCTTCATCAATATTAAAAAATCAAATACTATATAAACAGAAAATTAAATAAATCAAATGATATCTATTTTGTCGTTTCATGATATACGCTTAAAAATAGTCTAAAGTGTTTTTTTTTATTATTAATATTATTCTTTTTTAACAGTTTTTAGAATTACTCTCAATAACTGAGTGAGTCTTTCTGAAATATGATATCAACCGTCCATACTGATTTTGACGCTTTATCAAAGAATGACTCTCGCTACCAGATGATTGAACAACCGGGAGCAACTTACTTATGAGACTTAGTTGCAACTCATAAAAAGTATCTAATGACTATGAGTTAAATACATTATTTTTAACAGAAAGACGGATATTCCTTAATAAAACACCACATATAGGTAAGATGATTTTTTTTATATAATATTTTAAATGAAATAGTGAATATACTATTAATCATGCTTTGCAATTTTGCACTGAAGTACAAAACATGAAAGTGCATGTTTCGTACGATTATGCCTACCTAATTGAGTGACGCTATGTGGACCATTTGGTCTGGTTTTATTAATGGGTTGGTGCCACCCCTTTCCTAAACAACATCATTAGTAAGTTGTTACATACTTACCTTCATGAATGGAAATGGGTTGAATCATAAATATTATGGTGAATTAGTAAAAAACCCATACCCTTTCAAATTTTCAATAGTGTGGCCGTGTGGTGTGGGTCTTGCTGACTTAGCGGGGTTGTTTTATATTTACGAGCACACTCTGTACTTGAGCCTTGGCTAAGAGCATTCTCAACCTATTCTCTAAAATTGTTAAACTCATATAATTTATGGTAAATATTAAAAAAATCATCAAAATCACCTCTCCAATCCATTCCCTATTATAGGGATGAGTTATATGACAACTAAAGTAAAACCCTAAATATAGGGACTCAATTTTGATCCATACCATATAATATATCACACATCCTCCAATCACCATTCACTATATAACAAGACAAGAGAGAAAAAGGTAATAAAGAATTAATTTATGGATATGAATAGAGAGTAGAATGTGAAAATTTTTTGAAAAATGATAGATAAGAATATAAAGATCCCTCACTGCACACTTTAGATATAAGGAAACCCTTTAGTTTAGGAGTCAATCAGGCTAGCTCTAAAAAAAGAACATAGCCTTCGTATGATCCCTTTCTAGTACCCTATCTTGAGCAGGAAAGTGTTCAGTAGGAAAAGACTGGAAGAAATGGGATTCGAACCTATGCATGATGCAATCTTCTTGTGTGTCGATTTAGCAAACCAATGCCTTAAACCCTTGTGCTATCCCTCCCATGATCAGATCAGATAGGCCTTTGTGGAATGGTGTTTTTTAGCTAAATTATAAGGAAAAATATATGGAATGGACTGTGAATTCTCTAAGCCCGTACACAAGTAACGCATTCTTTTTTAATAGTTAACATCAAAGCCCAATATAGCATTATTATTATTATTATTATTATTATTATTATTATTATTATTATTATTATTATTATTATTATTATTATTGTGTGTGTGTGAGAAAAAAATGTCTCCAAAAAGATATATCCAAATCAACCTTTAATATATTTTTTAAAAAAATTTTTAAAAATCATTATCGTATTTAAATGAACAAAAAGGATTCTGGCTACATCCCAAAATATTTTGTTTCTCTTTTATTTAATTGTTTAATCTTTTATCAAGCCTATGATTTATTTCATATATCTACATATATTACTTAGAAGCAGAGCAATATGGTATTCATTAGATTGTTCATCTTTCTTTCTATTGTTAAACTACGCTAGCTAACTGCTCGCATATGAATGTAAAATCAAATTTCTATTGGGATCCCCGTTAAAAGATGAGGATGATTCAACAAACAATTCATTTTGTTGATTCAATTGTCTTCTTTCGCAGACATATTATAATATCGCTCTTTCAATTTTTAAACAAATGCTTTGGCCGAGGAATCATGATATTTACAAGGTTCAATTTACTCCTCTCTGGAAGCTAATAACCTCACTGACAGTTGAATCTCTTGGTAAACAAGCTACCTTTAGCATGGTTAAAATCCCTATAATAGGCCGGAATGGTGGGGAAGGAAGCCCTCTCTCTACTTCAAGAGGGGGGGGGGGGGGGGGGGGGCGTCAATGGCTGCTCCTCTATAACTTTCGTCCACCATGATCATGAATGAAGAGAATTGTGTAGATAGGAGGATGAAACAAACCAACCCACTTGCTCTGGGCGCCTTCCCCATGTCATGTTTAAATATTTTTCTTGTTATATAGCCGACATCCATAGAGGGTTTACCATTTTAAAAATATAACATTAGTGGATCATAGAGATGATGGTGGCAAGTTTTAAGATAACAAATTTCAGATTAGCCCCTTTTTTTCATTTAAATTTATTAATACAACTTTATAGTTTGATTTGAATTTTATGAATGTTTTTTTTGGTAACTTTAATATTTGCATAAATTCAATCAATGTCATGCGGTTTTCTTTATTAAGTAAATAAGTATTTTGATCAACTTATTTAACCCGATATATTTTGATTCGATCTATCTGACCATTTTGTTTTGACCTTACTTAAATTGTGCCCCCCTCTAACCAAATTCTTGAATTCATCAATTCCACATGTGTACTAAACTTCTACACATAAACAAACGAGCTATCTATAAAGAACGAGCTTCTATTAGTTACGTACGGTGTAAATCATCTTTCACTCAAAAAAGTATTTCAATTTTTGGATATACAAGGGATTTGAAGCATGTGAATTGACAATAAAATCTTATCCTCATAGCAAACAAGTGAACAACCATAGTCGTGTCTTTGAAAAAGAAGGTCAAACCTTTTAGTCCATACACCCACACTCTTTGCTCTTTACTCTTTACTCTTTAATGCAAACAAAGCTTTGGGTCTTGGGGTTCATAAAGACTACGACTAAGCATGCCCACCCCGCTCCCTCTCTTTTGTCTTTACTTAACCTTTAAACACAACCCCCCAACTTTTGAATTCTTTTCTAACAAAGTTTTTTTTTTCTTTTTTTTTTCCTTCTAATTTTAATTTTTATAATCTTTTCAAAAGTATTATTCCATGTATAATAAAAATAACAAATATACAGTCAGCCATATGTAAATCCAGTCACGCCTTTATATTAGTTTCGTGCGATAGCTTCTAAAAAACTAGATGTGTGAATGGATCGGTCTTGGTCTAAAATCATATCCATGACCGTGTAGATACTTATTGTAATTATAACCATGACCAATCGATTATGACAGTTTCAGTTAAATCAATTTTGAAGATTATGGTGGATCTGTTATGGGTCGGTTAACCTTAAATTTAGGTATAGATAAAAATAGCTCGAAACAATATATGTAGCATTAAATTGGCCTAAAAGATTGGGCTTTAATTATTTTTATCATGGAATATACTGTTATATTAGTATATCACATAGATTAAAAAGTAGACATAATCTATAATATTCATAAAAATATATATAATCTATAATATTAAAGAAAACCATATAATCGGTACGGTTTGGTTTTGGTGGCTATGAAAACCTTGTAAACCACAACCGGCCCACTAATGTTGGGTTTTAGAAAGTTATTAAGCCGATCCACTGGTATTTGGTACATTCCGGTTATATCGTTTTAGTTTCATCAATTAATTTAGTTATGGGTCGATTAATTTGATTTTTTGCATACCCGTGTATAGATAACCACTCTCAAGTTGATAAAAGTCATGTAAAGTAAATATGTGTGTTGATTTATTTGTAATATATTTATTTGCTTTTCGGTGATAAATCTTGAGATAGAAGTGTGTCCAAAGAGAGAACAAAGGAAAGCAAAAGTCACCTCAAAACCCCCTTCACTTTGACATACACTTTATTTCTCACCCTATATATCTTTAGAACGCCACTCCTTTCTTTTCCTTTTTTCGTCTCATAGGTCTTTTTGACTCTTTTCTTTTTAGGTGTTTAGTTTCTAGTCAAACACCCTACTCCAAATGCTATGATTAAGAACATAGAATAAAGTCCACCTTAAATTAGCATGAGCTTGAGTTCGAGCCTAAAAATATATCTGACTTCAAGCTTCATATCTCGGGTTTGGCCAGACTAATCTTAATCACTAAATTGAGTACGTACATTATGGGTTAAATTGCTTCGTACGTTACACAGACAGCAATCAACTTGTATTTAATCCGTCATTTATATGTCCTTATGATTAAAAGAACTTACTGGAGGTGCATTTACTAGTAAAAGTCTTTAGTTAGTACAAATTTTTGCAAGACTGTGAGATGGAAGCAATTACATAATACCAACCTCACTTATTTTGGGCCAAGCCGTGCATTTTGTCTTAACATTAACATATAAATATAACACATTTGGAAAAAAGAAAAAAAAACTACTCAATATATTCTTTTCTGTTTCCCATGATGTAATATAAAAGTCGTTCTACAAAGTTCGACTTCTACCAACCTCTTCGGTTAGAGCATTCCCAGTACGTCCTCCATCTACATATCTAAAATTAACTACAAAACATTACATTTCCTTTTTATGTTCAATTAAATAATATTATTTTATATATTTATGATTACAGTTTTCTTACGCTACTTACAATCAATTTAACAAATATTAAAAACTAAATAAGGACAAACAAAGTTTCCCATAATTTACAAAAAAATAACTACATTTTGTCTCTCCACCCTATAATTTACATTCATAAACTATTCAAAACTTCACCCTATAATTTACAAACTCTCATCACATAAATTTAGATGATGGGTTGAGAAAGCTCTTAGTGAAGCAAATAGAAGAAGAAAGCATTGGAAATCAGACCCAAAAACACGAACATGAACATGAGTTGACCAAATACACAAGCGAACACAACATGATTTAAATTGGTCGACACAACATAACACGAAAAAATATGCGTCGGGTAAAAGTTAAAAAATATAAACAACTCAACCCAAAACCCATCAACCCGATACGATTGACACTTCTAAAAAAAACTATTTATATTAAATTTGTTTAAACTTAGACTCAAGTGATGATTAAAGAAAAATAATAGTTACCATTGGAAATTGCAATATGACGCCAATGCTACACACTACACCATCCATCATCTTCACACCTTGTCTCTCACACACACTGTTGACCCTGCAAAAAGCTTACCTCACCCTGCAACTTTTGCAGCCATTAAACGAAGGGAAAGCTTCCTCCCTTTACTTATTTATCAACACCCACCCAAACCATTTCTCCTCATTCACTCTTTTAACTCACTCACTCTGGCTTTCCCTACCATGGATGTCTTCAGCCTCCTCAACTTCTGGCGCAATGCCGGCGTTGGCCACCCCATTACCACCCAACAACTCGACTTTGACTTCACCATTAACGACGATAACTCATTCTTCGACTTGGTATTTACAAATACCGATGACGTCATTTTTTCCAACAATAAGAGGAAAGTTATGCCTCTTGACTCATCCAATACCAAGTCTCCGTTTCGAGCGTTGAAGCTAGGCTTCCATTATTATAATAATAATAATAATAATAATAATAATAAGTCGAGATCAGACAAGAAGAAAATGAAACGTGAAGTTGAACTTGAACACGTTTCGATTAGCTCTCTTTTAAAATCATCAGAGCCGTCGAAGCGGTTCTCGAAAGACGTGGTTCATAAATACTTGAATCTTATTAAGCCATTGTATGTTAAGGTGTCCCGGACATCATCAGAGTTATGTTCAAGGAAGAATGGTAAACCAACGGTGTTTAAGCGGCTGGGTAAAAGCCGCTCGTCGTCGTCGTCATCCGCCGGAAAAGTTACTCCGGCGCCGGCAGCAAGGCGTTCTTCCGATTCAGATTTGCAACAAGATGGAATCCAAAGCGCTATTTTGCATTGTAAGAAATCGTACGGTTCTCCTTCAGGGTACTGTGATGTGCTGTCAAGATCTGGAAGTGCTCCGTATCAAGAGTCTTGGATATGTATTGAAGAAATGAAAAGAAGCAGTATCTAAGAAATGGCGGGAATATATTCATGTGTATTTAGTTTTAGTGTGGGTATTATAATGATAAAAGTATATTATTATTATTATTTGTGTTGAAATGAAAATTTAGAGAGATAGAAGTATGGGGTAGTAAAGTGGAAATGAGTGAAAGTATGAGGTGGTATTTTGTAAAGTGAAAGGTGATGATTGCATCAACTAATTTATGATGTGGAGATTAAAACTTAATGATGACAAAATCTTTTTTGCTTCTGTATGCTCTCCACTATATATTGTTACTTGGATTGAGTATTCTATGGAATATATTAGATTAAATATATAGTCAGGAGCGGAACCAAAAAATTCAATCATGATAACGATTAGGGGGTTTAAAGGCGATCGAGATTTTTACATATGTGACACGTATAACACTAAATTCTTTTAAGGTGTTTGGTCGACCACTTAAAGAGATAGGTTCACCCTTGGTCTACACTAGAGTTAAAAAGGAAATGGTTAAAGTTGCTTAATTCTAAACAGTTAGGAATAGAAAATGGCAGTTGAGTAGCTAGTTATTGAGAAACTAATTAGTTACCGATACAAACGGTAAGTTCAAGAATATTCGGGTACGCTTCAATGTTGATCGAATACACGTGCCATCTAATCGTCCATCTTCACTTTCAATTGATGCGGGGTGGAAGTTGATGAAGCCAGTAATCCATCTTCCTTCACACCCTCACACTACACAATCGGGTACTATTACAAACCGATTTGCCAACTTGAGGGTGGAACCGGTTTGCTAAGGGGTAGATTGTTGGAATAATCCTAACAGTCACCGGTGAAACGGGGTTGAAGTTGAGACGAAGTTAATATGGTTAAGAGTTTGAATTTGAGTTGTATAGGTGATTTATTAGAGTGATATGTTTGGGTTTTATTTACTAGATTTAATGAGTAGTAGAGTTATGAGTTTAGGTTTGATTAAGTTTAAATACCAGGTATATTCAGATTGTTTGGTGTTGACTGTTGAGTATTTGGTGAGTCATTAGTTTTTTTTTATTAACAATAATAGTAGTCAAAATCGTTCTTCTGGTTTGGTTACTTTCACGACTTATGTTCACACAGTTTTTTATTTTGCAACTGGACTTTTCAGATTTCTCAATTGTTATTGATTACCTTGTCTACTTTCATCGTTAAGTTAGGGCTGATTTTGTCTTTTGTTCTTTGTTTTCGTTACCAATTAAATCTTGGCCTATAGCGACTTGAAGCTCAACATGGTTTAGGAGACAAGGCAATATCGGCATAGCTCTGCCCCCACTTCTAGGTATCGCAAAAACTATACTTGATATTCGTATCAAGGGATTATATGTGATTTCATTAACACGCCTCATCTTCATTTTGTTTAATTCGTTTCATTCATATATACCCTCAATTAGATTTTTTGTAATGTCCAACAACTTAAATAAAATCAATTGTATTTTATAAAGCACAAGAAATCACAGTAAAAAGAAAATAAAGGAAAAGAAATGACAGTGTAGATTCTGTTTGTCACAGTGCCTCAAACTCCAAAATCATAATACTATAGAAAATTGTTGCCAAAATATTTATGAAAGCATCGTTGAATATTTGTGCTTTTACTGCCTGATTGAGACTTACCTTTTACTCTTTTTGTCTGCTGACCTTCTGTTCACCTATACAACTATACAAGTATATGTATATGCACATGTATGGTCACACGAAAGATGTAGACATACGCCTCAATTACGTACCCCACCGTATAATAAAGCCACACATCTATTTTCATAAGATAATATTTAGAGAAAAAGAGCCCTGTAAATTCTTTATAAAAATCTTAAAAACCATTCATAAATTATTTGTTTATCAACCAATTAAAATTGGGTTTACAAAAAGTTGTACTCTTGTAGTCGTCTCGTCTAATCCACTTATTTCGACACTTTACAAATTAAAGATTCGTCTTCATACGCATTAACAAGTATATCTCTTTTGAATTCTCATGTAAGTGTTTAATGTAACTGGATGAACTATAAAAATGTAATCAAAGAAGAAAAGAAAAATAAATACATAAGGGTAAATGCATCAAGCAAAGGGAAGATTAGAATCTAAGATCTTCGTAAGTCATTACCATGAAAGTTTATATATTTCTCTTTGCAACTCTCTTTTTAAGCCTTTACCGTGTTATATATGCGTTAAAGTGCATGAGATGAGGTGGTGTGTGTGGGTGACATGGTGAGCACCACGTCCCCTCTCATTCCACAAAAAGAGTCTTAGTATCTAGCATTGTCCAATAGAGATAAGCACGACATGATGCCGGCGATAAAGATTGGATATATGATTTTACTTGGTGTTTTACATTTTAGTTAAACTTATGTGTGTTTTTTATTTATTAATATTAACTAATAATACCACATCATATAAAAATTTAATCTTAAATGTTTTAATTTTATTAATATTATTTTTAGTTATCAAAAGTATTTTGAGCAATCGATGAATAATGGATATAAGATAGGCTAAAGGGTGAAAGTGATACAGGCGATAACTTGACACTTAGATGGAAATAAGTGATGAATGATGGGCATGGTATATATAACACATAAAATAACAAGGAGAATGTGAAATCAAATTATGTATTTGTGTTCATTATATTTACCATATATAAATGTAAAAAGAGAACAACAGAATAAAGAAATAGGAGTTGTACGTATAGTATAAGGAAGGTGGTGGCAGAGGAAGGATGATTGCTTTAACCTTTACCAGGAATAATGAATCTAAAGAATAACAACAATAACAAGACAAAGTGACGAGACAGAGCCACAGATTCAACCCAAAGCTATCCACTGTACTATGATTGTTACATCTACATGTTTACTTTTGTTTTTTCTCTTGTTTTTATTGCAATTGTGGGCTTCGCTCTTGCTTTTCTAGGTTTATGTAATTCTACGTAACTAAACTAGATCTTAATTACATGAACCAAAATTGAAAATTAACCAACTATTTGATGTCAGTTAGTTCGGTACTAGTCTCTAAGAGAGAGGTGATTAAAAGCAGTTGTAAGATATTTCTCTATTTGTATCCATATATTTAAGTAAACTAGATGAAAGCTCACGCGATGCAGCGGGTCTTTGAATATAATTATGGTAATCACTTAAACAATTATGTGTGTTAATGGTTCGGTTTAAAACTTTAAAATTATTTAAACCAGCCATTGGTTAGGTTTCACAGTTTGTTTTTCTTTAACTTCCGGTTTCAATTTATAACAAATTAGTTTCAATTTCGTCTCATATGTTTAACTTAAAAATTATCATAACCGAGTTATGAACAACCATATGTAACATGTTATTTTTTTTAATAGAACAAAACTACGACAATATCATACTCAAATTAAAGAGAATAAATTACTCGTTTTAAATGTTTAACTTTTTAAAAAGATATTAACATATGAAAAAATTATGGTCGTTTAAAAGCGTTGGGGGGGGGGGAGTTGGTTTTAAATTAAAATAAAAAATAATATATAGTGAAAGATGAGGAATCAAATTTATAAGTATTATTTAATTTAACAAAAGTCTAGTAAAATAGAGAGTGAAAAACTGTAAATATTTTCAAAGAATTGAAAATGCACGTTGGATATTATGCTTGAAAGATTATTTTATCATTCTTCAATATGCTTTATATATTGTACCATGTGTTATATACATTGTACATCCTTTAAAATCAAGGTGTCTTAATTTGTTCTCATCTCATACATTATATATATTATTATAGATATAGATAGATAGATAATAAACTACAACATGTGTAAACATCAAATCCTTCTCATTAATTAAAGCATAATATAAGAGGTGTTTATGCTAATTAATTGCAAACGATTAATAATTAACATGCAATTCAAAATGATTTAAACATTAAAAAAACTTCAGGTTTATATTAATAAAACAGAAATTAACTCAAAAATACAAACAGACTCAAAGTTACATATCCAATATATTTTTTATGGTATCACTTTAAATGAGTTTCACATACATGCATCTTAAAATAGTTTGAATTTTTTGAGTTAATTTCTGTTTTGAGTCCAAGAGATTTGGCCACTACATCTATTTGAGTTGCATATGTTGTGGTCTAAATCATCAGAGAAAGTTTGTGAATAGTACCCATCTTTCTTACTAGATCTTATTATATGATTAATTCAGGGGAAAATTCCCAAAATATCTCTTTTTAAGAAAGAGATTTGAGATTTATTCCCACTAACAACGAATTTCAAAATTGTCCTTACAATCTCGTCGGAGGCTCGTTCCTTTTAGTTGGTTTTAGTTGGCACAACGAGTTTCTTCATACAACAAGAAGTTGACACTTATCATCAAAACAGGGCGGCACAACCAAATATCTAAAAAATTTTATGCGGCCCGGCCAAATATGCCACTATTGAGCAATCATCTGAATTTATGGGAACAAAAATTTATGCGACCCAACCAAATATTTAGCAAACACGTCGAGCCGGCTTCTTTGGTGACATGCCATCTTTTAGTCGGACAAAAGATTCGTCGTCACCCATAAAAGACACGTCGCCAGCGACGAGTTTGGAGAGGACAAACCTAGAATGTCTTTTTATTTGGGGTCAAAATGTGAAGCTCTCTCTTAAAAAAGAGACATCATCATCATCATCATCATCATCGTACTCAGTATATCCCACTAATAGCAATGCTATGGTAGGGTCTGAGGAGGGTAAGATGTATACAGCCTTACCTCTATCCCATAGGGATAGAGAGGCTGCTTCCGGTGAGACCCCCGGCTCGATAGTAGTTTTGCATCAAGCCTTAGACATAAGGCACATAACACTCAATCATCGGGACACCGGCTGATTGGTGCATGTGCCCTTGTCTTTCGGCTATCAACGCCACCACATGATGCCTGATTAACCTTCCGCCACTTTTAACGTTATTTTCACTTGATTAGTAAAATAACGTCAAAATTAGTGCAATTTTACTTTTGCCCACCCAAGGGTTCACACATATATACATTATATGCGCGCACCGCAAGCAGGGCGTTCTCTTAAAAAAGAGACATTTTAGCAAAATTCCCTTAATTCAAAGGTACAACACTGCCACTTCAGTTCACTACTTCACTTCCTCTGCTAAGTTGTTTGGTTATAAAATGTAATAGAATACAAGAGAACAAACCTGTTCAGCAGGTGCTTCGTCTTCTGCTTTGTTTGTGGTGTGGGACTGGAGAGTAAAGGGCCCAGTAATAATATACAAATTTCTTTACGTAACTGGCGGCCCAAACGTTCAGGGGTATTTTATTTGAATTACCTAATAAGTTTTTTTTTGAATGGCGGCTTTCATTTAAAAACGGCACAATTAGCAAGAAGCTAGAGGCCGGATTAGCTAATAAGTGTGCCCTGATTTAGATGTGTTTAGGTCGATTGTTATTATTATCAGAAAAAAATTAACACAAGCATCTGATTTGTCAAGACGACTAAGACCATTGAAACTATAATCAACTTCATGTGAAAGCAAAAGTGTTCTATTGTAGGTAGATCTTTGATGCGAAAACTTATATGCTATATGATCAAAAGCTAGTAACCTGAGTCATAACATTAGTTGAAACAATTGCATGTATAATTGTATGACATTCTGTATTACTTTTACTTTTTGAATAGAAAACTTTGAAGCAAACGTAAGGTTGTTTACAAGCTACAAATGGCCACAAGAGATGACTAACTTGCTAATAATTCTAGAATGACAACTGCTGTGGAACATACCAGATTACCAGATCATAATAAGCTTGGATACAACTGAAAAGGTCGGAGAGATGGAGTTGACAGTTAAGCAGCGTCTGGTTTGATGTGGAAGAAATCAAGGATGAATATAGCGGGACTGGTGATGATGATGAAGATGTCTGATATGTAATTACATTTTAAAGTAAATCATTTTATGAAAAACAGGTCAAAAGGCGTAAAAAGCCAAACCAAACCAACCCGCACAAAAATTGTCAGTTTTGAACCGAACCCATTATGATGAGTTTTGACTTGTCACTCAAAGTAACATGCCCATTTTTTCCTTTTCACTAGTGTAGGCTGTGCACTTAGATATTCATGCATCTTTAACCTCATTTGTTGTTTTTGGGTAAATTTTTTTTCTCTTCTTAAGTTGTATCAAATGATCTGGTAGACTGCCTGGATCAGCTTCCTGCTGGTGTATCTATTCAAGGCGTTCTTAGACATGCATTTGTTTGGACATACAATTTAACAACAAAGAAACGGATCAGGAGGGTTAAACCTGATGCTATTGCACATCTGGCTGCCAAAATCATATCTCGTCTTAAAAAGAGGGTAATTCTCCTAAAATCGACATGCCTCAAGCTTTTGTTTCTTTATAAATTACACAAGATCATTAGAGTTAGCATTTAGTTAAACCATTTTTATGCGAAGTTTATATGTTTTTTTGCAGGCCTCTTCAGAATACAATGCAGAGAGACAGTTGAACAACTTACTGTTTCCAAGGTTCCTAGGCAAGCAACAGAAGCCGAAAGAAGCCCATGAAACCAAACTCTAATAAAATGCACGCAATAAATTTGAACAGAGCATCTGAGCATGCCATTTTTCTATGCGGTTTCACCACTCTTTATAAGATTAACGCTTAACAGTCGTATCATACACCACGTTGTAGCCAACAAATCATTCAATTGATTTGAACATTTATTACAAGGCTGTGTTTGGCATTGCCTACAGAAGTTGTTTTATTTGTGTTGGATATAAAATCCTAATCCCAAATATCACCTAAACCATTAAATAATCTAAAACATCTCATACTTAACATACAAATACTAATACTGGGATGCAAAACGACTACCAGTGAGGTGACTGACTGACCGGTTCACTCTCAGTTTCGGGTTCGGTTATGAAAACTTTCGTACGCTAATTGGGCACTCAACAGATCCACAACAGCTGACCCGACCGAAACAAACACAGTAATCTCCTTATCATCTTTCCTCCCACTCTTGTCCCCTTTAATCAACTCCACCAAATCCCCTTCAATCTCCTCCTTGGTCATCACGCCTCGTTCGAACGCCCCAACCAACTCCCCCGCCTCCACAACCGCCGCCTCATTATCAACAAACACCCTCCCTCTCCTGACCGCCTCATCATCACACTCCCTCATCGTCGGCTTATACGACCCCACCAAATCCAAATGCGCCCCCGCCTTCAACCACTTCCCATACACCAACGGCGTCTCCGAACACGTGGCGCAGCTCACTATATCCGCCATCGCCACCGCATACTCGATATTCTCACAATCTTCAAACCGCACCCGCTCCATCCCACTCTCAGTCCCACTCTCAATTCTCAACTCGTCCACCAAATGTTTCACTTTGAGCGGGTTCCGGTTCCAAATAATAACATGATTAATACTCGGTCGGGCGGTCAAATGCGCCTTGATCAAATGCGGAGCCAAGGCTCCGGCACCGACCATAAGCAAAATCTGGGACATGGGTTTTGATAAATAGAGAGAGGCGACGGCGGAGACGGAGGCGGTACGACGGAGGGTGAGTTCGGTGCCGTCGATGGAGGCTAGGGTTTGGCCGGTGACGGAGTTAAAGAGGACGTAGCTGGCGTGGACACCGGGGAGGTTTAAGTCTGAGTTGGATGGGTGGGTGGTGACGAGTTTGACGCCGGTGTAAGGGAGGGTGGAAGGGTTGGTGGACCAGGCGGGCATGAGGAGGAGAGTGGAGGAGTGGGAGGTGGGGTGGGAGTGGCGGATGGGTGATTGGATGACGGAAAAAATTCAGACAACTTAAACACCCACTCCCCCTTAAATCTATCCATTTTGCTTTATTCATGTCAATATACTTGTTTTCAAATTAGTTGAAAGGACAGAAAACTAGTTAGTTGACAACGGGTGAGGGAATACGCTTGTAATTTATAATTCTAAACCGAACCATATAAAATTCAGACTTACCAAATCGTTTAGATTTACAGTTCGACCGGTTTCAAACGGTTTACACTCCCTTAATACCCATTTTATTCATTCTGTTAGAAAGTTATTTTATTGTGAACATGCATATCGTTAGCTTGTCCACACTGATATGGCATCCAGGTTCATATATGCAGTTGGCGATCACAACCCGTCTTTTACACTTTTCTATCTTGATATTTTTACGTTGTATAAACATCCTGTGTGGTCACACTAACAATTGTAGAACGATTTTACCAACTATTTTAATACAAACAAAATGTAGCACTTTGATTCAAAACATTAGATTTATATTTCCAGCATATTACAAAGAAGGAACATGCACAACCCAAGCAAGTCTTAGACCCAAAACACTACACCATAAAGACACTCCATATAACAAGTTGAAAACACAAAACAAAAACTGACCCACTTTAGACAAACAAGTAAACAACCTTGATCCCTAGAATTAATCCACTTCTTCCATCTTGCTTTCCTCAGCACCTTCCTCCTCCAAAGCAGGCATATCAGCATCCTCCTCGCCTTCTTCCTCGTCAATGCTCAGCCCCAACTTCAACATCCTGTGAATCCTCCCACCAAAGGTGTTCGGGTCCTCCAAACTAAATCCTGAAGTCAGCAGCGCCGTCTCAAACAAAAGCAGCACCAAATCCTTCACCGACTTGTCATTCTTATCCGCCTCAGCCCTCTTCCTGAGTTCCTCCATAATAGCATTATCAGGATTAATCTCCATCGTCTTCTTGGAAGACATGTAAGCTCCCATGCTGCTGTCTCTTAGAGCCTGCGCCTTCACAATCCTCTCCATGTTAGCCGTCCACCCGTACTCACCCGTCACCAGACAGCATGGTGAATCCACAATCCTATCCGACACAACAACCTTCTCCACCTTGTCTCCCAATATGTCCTTTATTGTCTTGCACAGATTCTCAAATGACTTTTTCTTCTCTTCCCTCTTCTGCTTCTCTTCCTCTGTTTCATCTTCAAGCTTCAACCCTTCTTTCGTTGAAGACACAAGCTTCTTTCCATCATATTCCTTCAACTGCCCGACCGCATATTCATCAATCGCGTCCACCATGAATAGAACCTCATAGCCTTTCTTCTTCAGCCTCTCCAAGAAAGGTGAGTTCTCAACCGCCTTTTTGCTCTCACCCGTGATGTAGTAGATGTCTTTCTGTCCCTCTTTCATTCGGGTCACATAGCCCTTCAAGCTGGTCAACTCATCACCACTTTTGGTAGAATGGTACCTTAGCAAATCAGCCAGCTTGCTCCTGTTCTGGCTGTCTTCATGGATACCCAGCTTCAGATTCTTGGAGAATGCTTCATAAAACTTGTTGTAATCATCCTTGTTTTCAGCTATCTCGTTGAACATCTCGATGCATTTCTTGACAAGATTCTTCCTGATCACCTTCAGAATCTTGTTCTGTTGAAGCATCTCATGCGAGATGTTAAGTGGCAAGTCATCAGAGTCCACGACACCTTTCACGAACCCGAGGTACTCAGGGATCAGCTCCTCACAGTTGTCCATAATAAACACCCTTCTCACATACAACTTGATGTTGTTCATCTTCTTACGCGTGTCAAACAGGTCAAATGGAGCCCGTTTAGGCACGAACAGTATCGCCTTGAACTCAAGCTGTCCTTCAACCGAGAAGTGTTTCACAGCTAGATGTTCTTCCCAGTCATTGGTCAAGCTCTTGTAGAAAGCAGCATATTCTTCCTTGGTAATTTCTTCCGGTTTGCGAAGCCAGATTGGTTTTTGTTTGTTAATAAGCTCCCATTCATGAGAAACCTCCTTGATCTTCTTCTTCTTGCCCTTATCCGTCTCTTTCTCTTCATCAACTTCCTCAATGTCACCATCCTCTTCTTTCTTAACCTCCTCATCTTCATCATCACTGATTTCCTTCTCGGTTGTCTTCTCGGTCCACAGATAGATAGGATAGCTGATGAATTCAGAATGCTTCTTCACCAGATCCTTAATCCTTCTTTCCTCTAGATACTCCAACTGCAAAATGTAAAAACAAACAACCGTTTAACACACACATTTCACCGACAAAAACCGCGAATTATGCCATTAAACAATGTCACTGAATTACATAATTACCTGATCCTCTTTGAGGAAGAGGGTAATTTTGGTGCCTCTACCAAGTGGCTCCCCTTCAGTATCCCTCGTGACAGTGAACGAACCACCGGCTTGTGACTCCCAGATGTATTGCTCGTCGTCATTGTGCTTTGTGGTCACAATGACCTTTTCTGCAACCAGATAGGCGGAATAGAAACCGACACCAAACTGGCCAATCATGCTTACATCAGCTCCAGCCTGAAGTGCCTCCATGAATTCCTTGGTTCAGATCTTGCAATTGTCCCCAAATTGTTCACCAAATCTACATACATAATAATAAAATGCATCAGTATTCTGCAATATGTTATGTGAAAACATTACAACATAACTACTTTCACACTAGTAAATAATACATTGCCTACAACCTACAGAAACATATAACAACCTCATAAGGCTTAATTAATCCAGATTTTTAACTTATAATTTAGATCTTGTGTTACCGCCTAATAACTAAAACAAACTACCTAATAATATCTTAATTGAAAGCAGATTGAAAGCAGAAGGTTAATATACATTTTCTTCCTTAGGTTTTAACATCAATGTAACAGTAATTAACAATTAAGACATGCATCTGGAGCCCTGTAATTAGATGCAACAGCTTACCTGTTACATTGTTTGCAGGAACATATATCAATTTCAAAAGGCTTAATTAATCTAAATTACGGTATTATAACTTATAATTGACCTTTTAATTGTGTTACCGCCTAATAACTGGAACTAACTACCAAATAATAATATCAGATCAAAATCTAGGGTTAGAATATATATATTCTTCGCTAACTTTTTAACAATTATGAATCAAAATAACATCGCTAAGTAACGCATGCATATGCTTCACAAATAATAATATGTTTTCTTCGATAACATTTAACAATTAGTTCTAAACAAGTATTGAATGAAGGCATGCATGCTATGCTAAACAGCAGAGTAACATAAAGAATCACAAATAGATGGTAAATATTAATAACATACATACCAGCTTTGGTCATTCCAACACCGCTATCAATAATGGACAACGTCTTGTTGACCTTATCAGGAACAAGCCGGATAAAGAGCTCGGGTTGGGCATCGAGCTTGGTCTTGTCGGTCAAGCTCTCGAAGCGGATTTTATCCAAGGCGTCAGAAGCATTGCTGATGAGCTCTCGAAGGAAGATCTCCTTGTTGCTGTAGAAGGTGTTGATGATTAGACTCAGCAGCTGGTTGATTTCGGCTTGGAATGCGAACGTCTCAGCCTCAGCCATTATAATTGTTTTGAGAGAATTGAATTAGAGTTAGTGTGCTTGTTGATTGATTTTTTTGGTGATGAGAGGTGTGGGATTGAGGGGCTATATATATATATATATATATATTAGGGAAGGTGAAGGTGAAGGTGGTGGTGGTTCTAGGAGGTTCTATGGTGCGTGAGGTTATGAGTGAGGTCGGGGTTGTTCTGGATGATTCTACGTTTCTCGCGAGTTAAGCACGATGTTGTTTTGATGCCTTTGTACAGTTTTTTGAGCCGGCTAATTATTTTTTTGTATTTGTTGTAAGAAAAATACTTTTAAATCAAAACTAAATAAATAATGTATTTATTTACTTTAATCAAAAAATTATAATGTGATGTTTTTTATTCTTTAAGTGAGTTTTGTTTGCATAATGTTTTTAAAGAATTGAATTTGAAATTAAGGGCGTGTTTGTTTTGCGGAATTCAATAGAATTGGACGGAATGTGATTTAAATCTCATAGATTCCTGTGTTTGTTTCACTGTTAACTGGAACCGGAATGAAAAGAGAATCCCATGAATTCCCATTTACATTGGATTTTAAAATCCCACCAAAAATGAAAGGAATGTAAAGGAATTTTTATAAACCCTAACAAGCTCTCTTTCATATTATCATCTCCACCAACTAACATATCTCCACCGCCTCTTTTATATTGCTCAACCGCCCTCTTTCATATTGCTCCACTGCCTCTCTCCACACTATGCTCCACCGTCGTTCTCTACCACCGTGAACCATCATCGTTCTCCTCCATCGTGAACCACCGTCTTGCTCGTCTACCTCCACCGTCGTTCTCCTCCACTACACTACAGGTTAGGATTTCATATTATTATTGTGTTTCATTGATGTTACTATTATTATTATTATTACTTAAATCAAGCTTATATGATTCTAATTCAACTTTAATTTGTATAATATGTTGAGTTAATGCTATATAAGGCTGGTCGCTATGAGGCGCCAATGGTTGAGCTGGCTGGCGGCGATGGGCGCGGAACACCGCAGTGGGGCGCGGTGCTTCCTTGGGCGCCGATGCTTTGGTTGTTCAAATGGCCGGCGCGCTTTGAAAGTTTTGGTGGGTCCCCCCCCAACGTTCATTTTAAACGGCTAGTTTTTTTTAAAAAAAAAACTAATTATTTTATTTATAAATACTAACTAATTTTATCATTTTATACTCAAACAAATACCAAATTACTATCAAATTTCATAACAAAAAACTCTCAACTCTCTACCATGAATCCTTTCTCAAATTTCACCAGCTCGAGCTCGAGCTCAAACCCGAACCCAAACCAGAACACGAGCTCGAGCTCAAACCCTAACCAAAACCCGAACACCAACCCAAACTCGTGGGATCCGTCTCAAAGGTGGTGGGCTAGTTTAATCGCAAACAACAATGACTCTACCAACCCTTACTTTGTCAACCAGCATGTACCCGCAATGCCTCCGAACGTACAATCGTTTCCAAAAGATATGTTTTATCGAATGCCAATGTCGTTTATGCCTCCGCCACCCCAAACCCAAGTTGTCGAAACCCAATTTCCCGAAACCCAATGCGACGAACCCCAAGTTCGTCGCAAGCGAAGCCATAAAAAGAAGGTTGTTGCCGATCAAACACCAACCGAAATGTACGACAGGAAAAAAGTGGGAAGACGATGAGGAAGCGGCGTTGGCGCAAGCATGGATCGACTCATCCGAAGACTCGGTGTTAGGTGACGGTAAACGCACCGCGATATTTTTGGCAAAAAGACGTGATAAGTTTTTTTAGATAACGGGTCGAGGTCGCTACCACGAGGATGATTCCGTCTCCAAAAAATGGAAGGCAATGGTTTTAATAATGGACCACTTCTCCACAATTTACACTCGCCTTAAGAACAACAGAGGAAGCGGCACGAACGACGCCGACCTTCTTAAGGATATGTTGAAACAATACAAGGGCCTTCATGGTCACCACTTCGGCATGGGGATGTTTGAAATTTGGAAGAAATGCATGATCTCGCCAAAGTGGCATCCGATCCCGACATCTATACCGCGACCGTCCAAACGGTCAAAAACAACGTCTACTTCGGCTGATCAATCGCCGTCTCAAGCCGCGTCGGATGCTCGTTCTCAATTTAACTTAAAAGAGATTGATCCCGATTTTCATTTTGATGAACTGGATGAGTTGCCACGTCCGGTAGGAAGAGAAAGGGCCAAGGCGGCGGCTAGAGGTGGGGGGTCTTCGTCTAGAACGACATCCTCGATGAGTTCCGACGTGAGCGCGCGGTTTGACAACTTAGAGCTTGAACTTAAAGAGTTTCGCGAAGAAAAAAAACACTCGAAATAGGAACTCAAGATAATACACGAAGAAAGAAAAGCGATGCATGCGGAATACAAAGCCATGCATGAAGAAAGAAAGAAGGCTAAATCGGAGCGGCAACGAGAGAAGGACTTCAAGCTCCTCGCAAAGGATCTCTCGCATCTAGATGTTATCACGCGGGCGTTTTTGGAAAAAAGAAAGAAAGGATAATAGCAAAATACGCAAATGGGGACTCGGACGCCGAAAATTAGTTGTATTTTTTTATGTTTTTTAGTTTAATTACGTTTGATTTTTATTATTTAGTTTAATTTAGTTTGTATTTTATTATTAAGTTATATTAAGTTTGTTGGTTTTATTAAATTTATAAAAAAAAATAAAAAAATAAGGGGCTTCGAAGCCCTCGCCATTGAGGGGCATCTTTGGGGTGGGGCTTTGAAGCCCCCAATGCCCACCTGGCGCTGACGTGGCACTGTGAAGAGGCTTCGAAGCCCCTCACCATATAGGACAGTCTAATTGAGATCTATATACTGTTTCCATTTGCGTCTGTTTATTGACTAATCTTGGATATTATTATTATTATTATACTTTAATTTATGTTTTTGTGTTAAGTTCTTGTTTAATCTTTGATACCTTTCAAAAGGTTATCAAAAGTTTTTAAATTTTAACCTAATTTTAACAAATGTCCATTGCACACCAACTGTTTGATGAAATGCTTCAACTAGATTTGTGCTTGACGAAATACTTTGATATAATTTGTTAGATATAAATTATCATAATATAGTTGTTTCAACAAATTTTAACTCGTTGTGTATTGGTAACGTGTAAATAGGAAATGGCTCGATTTAGTTTACAAACTCGCAAACGAAACCAAAGGAACACGACATTGATTTTGTTTAATATATTTTTTAGTTTTTTTATTATTTTTTATTTTATTTTTAAATAAATTTTCGATTTTTTAATTAATTTTCTGATATTTATATTTTTAGATTTTTTAAATTATCATTTTTTTGTTATTTTATTAATTATATGTTAGTAGATTGAAGGGAGGTGAATAGAATTGAGAAGATTCCAATTTCTAATAACATATTAACTAACCAAACACATGATTGAAATTTTCAAACATTCCATTCCATTCCATTTCCAATTCAAATTCTCTTAAAAAAATTCCGTGAAACGAACGCGCCGTAAAGGTTTTAAACGGAATTTAGAATTTGAAACACTTCAAATAAAATTGAATTTATAATGTTTAATGAACTTATGTGATAAAATAGTTAAAAATAATCTCAAGTATAACACTACGACCATCATCTATGAATCAAATCACTACATGTGACATCACATTGCCCTCCACACTCGTTGCATTGGCAACATAAACACAACCACATATCGGTTGTCATCTCCGTCATCGCCATTGACATTTCATGCTAATGAATGCCACCAACACCTAGCCATCGACCCATGGATTTGGTATTATGTATTTTATGATGGATTGGTATAATATTTTATTAAACGACCCGACACAGTCTAGATTAAAGTTCTAAAATTATTTAATGACAACTAGGGGTGTTCACGGTCCAGTTTTCGCGTTTTTTAGGTTAAATCGTGAACCAAACCGTTAGTAACGGTTTTGATTTTCGTAAACCAAACAAATCATTGAACTTTTAAACCGAACCGTTAAAAACGGTTTGGTTCCGATTTGGTTTCACGATTTCGTATAATGATATTTTATTAATAATTTATAAAATTTAACAAACAACTAAATAATAATTAGGTTCTCATTTTAAAAAAATAAAATAAAACAAAGATCAAAGTTTTGCATTTTTAATTTGGGCTTCTCTATTCACTGTCAATATTTATCAATAATAATGTATATTTATATACACATATATAATATAAAGCTTTATATCTCTAGTTTTATATATTTATATACACATATAAATTATAAAAATTTTAAAAAAATATATGTTAAATCATACGGTTTGGTCCGGTTTTATACGGTTGGTTTTCGGTTCAAACCGTAAACCAAACTGTTTGCTACGGTTTCAAAATTTTCAAACCAACCAACCGAAAGTTAAGAAAGAAAACCAACCGTGAAACCAAACCAACGACCGATTTGGAGAGTTTCATAGTTTCAAACCGAACCGTGAACACCCCTACGACAACCATGAAAAATACTAAAATAGTCATTGTACGAAATTTATTGGTTTTGCATTTTTACATTGAGATCATCTATTTATCTATTTATTATGATTAAGTTTGCACTTTGCACACTAAGCCACTAAAGTCATTTTACACATTGGGCCAAGCTGTAGGTTAGTTAAGCCTACATCCAGAGCAGCAGCCCATTTACAGTGGGTTTAAAACCCGTTTTGAGAAAGCATGAACATGAACAGTTGACTTTTGACCACCATATATAGTACCCATATTGGCCTGGGAGTTGTATGATATGAGCAAGGTTGGCTATAAAAAAAGTTATAATTAAGGAATGGGTTGAAGAGCATATGAAAAAGATTTTTCAATGTTTGTAATTCATGTTATACTACAGCCAAAGTTAGACATTATTTAAGGAAAACAATCCATCAATCAATCATACCCAATGAAGTCCCACCAACAGCAAAGCTATAGGTAGGGTCTGGGGAGAGTGGGATGTAGGCACACCGTACCTCTATTCCAATGGATAAAGAGATGGCTTCCAGAGAGACCCTCAGCTCTAAAGTACATATGTATAAAGCAATACAAAGAAAATCCAAGTTCAACAGTAATATAAGAATACTACTAATAATAATATATGTAAAGAAAATATCATTCTGGTGTGTGACCAAAATAAGGAAAATAGGAGCTCTAAAGTATTCATTTCTCCCTAAAAATCTTTAACTTTAATTCTACTTCTCCAAGAATTCCTATCCTCAACCATGTCTTCGGAGAGGTTTAGATCTATCAAATCATGCCTAATCCTCTCGTCCCAAGTCAATTTAGGTCGTCATCTACCCCTCTTCCCCTCTATAGACGGATCTAACAGGATTCGTCGTATGTCTTCTCTTCACATGTCCAAACCATCTCAATCTCCACTCTCTTATCTTGTCTGCTATGTTCGCTACCCCTAATCTCTCCCGAAACACAACGTTTGTTATTCGGTCTAAACTTGTGTGCCCACACATCCAACGTAGCATTCTCATTTTTGCTACCTCCATTTTCCGCACTTGTGCCTTCTTGATGGCCCAACAATCAATTCTATATAGCATTGCAGGTCTAACTGCAATCCTATAAAATTTTTCCTTTAGTTTAGTTGGGAAACTTTTGTCACACAATATACCTGTGGCTGTTTTCCATCTACACCATCCTACCTGAACTCGATGGGTCACATCACTGTCTAATTCCCCATCACTCTGAACAAATGATCCTAGATACTTGAACTTCTTTACCTGCGGGACCACCTGCCCTTCAATGGTGATCTGCGCGTCCTCATTGTCATTTACTCCACCAAAATCACAGTGGAGGTACTCCGTCTTAGAGCGACTAATCCTTAATCCTTTTGTCTCTAAGGTTGTTCGCCACTCCTCAAGCCTCATGTTTAGATCTTGTTTTCTCTCAACAAGTAACATAAGATCGTCTGCGAACATCATGCACCACGGTAGCGTCCCCTGAATCGACTTTGACAACTCATCCAAGACTACTGCAAAAAGAAACGGACTCAGCACTGACCCCTGGTGAAGACCTACCTCTACAGGAAAGAAATAAGTATCCCCCACTGGCGCACGAACATTTGTTGCACATTATTTAAGGAAAACGATCACAATAAATTGACCTAATAAAATATTTCAATCAAAATCTAATACTTTGAAGTTCCAACAAGATGAACTACAAAACATACTCTTCAGAAAAGAACCAGTCTCTTTAGTTTGAAAGATATGAGTATATGCTATGCTTTATTCTTCATGTGTACATATAGACGCCTCGAGTAGACCAACCACAAGTTGATAAACATTGTATATGACTATATGACAGGCCTTTATCCAAATTAACGTTGGAGATGAACAACATTGTTGGTTGATATTGTATCAAGATGGAATCAATGATTTATTGAACCAAAGTGCCATATACTTTTTATAAGGTTAACTTGTGAATCAAGATATATGTCTTCTGGCTGGCATACGACATGAAGATCTTGAGAATTAACCGAGTAAAGACTATACATATTAACCAATACATGACAGGCTTTACTACAATGCTTGAGTTTACAAAGCAACTACATTGATGATTCTTAAGTCTGAATAAGCGAAAACACAAACATATGACGACTTAATGCAGTTGTGATATACATTGAAAAAGCTGATCGAACCTCAATCCGAAATTTGTCACTACGAGTCAAATTAAAAAGAAATATAGGAAGTGATCATATACCCACCCATTGGGGATACCTAGACCCCATAATCATATACTTCCTATAATAATGCTTTGCTCTATCTTTACACTAAAGTCTTTTTAAACTAAGATATTATCTATCCTTCAACAGGATTAGGTTCATTTCAGAAGTATTTTTAGTGCGAGAAGTGCGAGAAGTAGTTACAACCAATCATATTTTTTCTTATTATTTTTTCTTTAAATTATATATAAGGGTATATTGGTAATCAATCATAATCTTATATTTGGTAAGCTTTAATTGTAGGAGGTTTCAAATATTTTTTATTTCTTAAGCAACTATTATTTGTTTTACGACATTAACCATTTAACAACACAAACATAGTCCTTGTTCAAGATCTCATATTTCAGGCTCCACTATCATTATTTTTATATTCAGTAGAAGTTTAGTTTTGAAGAAAAATATCAATTCAATACTACTATTCAACAATATTCGTTTTAGCCTCATTTTATTCGGCCCTATATCGATTTCGATTTTGCCTAATTCTGTGTGCGCTAATATTCATAGCAGGATGATACATTGAATCAGCATGCCCTAAATCGATTTCGATTTTGCCTATTTCTATATGCCCATGTTTTAAATGATACCTTGTTTGTTCTTTTGCTTATTCTAGTTGATTTCTTCAGCTTTCGTAGGCAGATCAAATATAGGTATTAATATAACAGCTGTGTATTAGTTTTGATTATTTATATGAGCTATGTGTATGTTGTATAACACATAACAGATTGGGTGGTTTAATTTTTATTATATTATTATTTATGTGCAGATGTAATGTTAATTTGTTTAATGTGGTTTATGCGTTGTAGTTTGTGTAGACAGATTAAAAACAAGTGTAGGTATTAATATAGTAGTTGTGTATGCATTTTAGTTATGTGTATGATGTATATCATCTGTGCGTATGTGATGCTTGTTGGGTAAGAGATTATGTGTAGGATATTCTGTTGGTATATTGTTTGTTGAGGAAATGATTTTTCATGTGTTGGGTGTTTAGAAGATTATGTGACTGTGTTTGGTTGTGTAGGAAGTGTTGTTTTGTGGGTTGGATGGCTATGATAGTATGCTCGTATGTCGAAATTTGTGCAAAAAGTGGTTTTGTGTTGAGCAAGGTGTGATTTTTATGTGTAGGATATTATGTTAGTTTTTAGAAAATGCTTATTGCGTGTTGGGTGTGTATAATAGATATTATGTTTAAATATTAATTGTAAAAGAAGTGATGTAGGTATGTTTGGATGTGTAGGATATATTGTTGGTATTTTTCTGAAAACATGTGTGGGCTGTAATGTTTATGTTTATCACGTTTTGATTTTGAGTGGCGTATGAAGTTCGGTACTATTGTGTATGATCTAATGTTCAATAAGTTTTTTTTATTGTAAACAGAATGAACGACATATGGGGCAGAGGTTTCACAGCCTACAGAAGCTTATCTATGGTGAAAAACTAAATTAAGTGGACCCTAAATAACGGTGAGACTAAGATGGCATCAAAACCGTTCGATATTTTTTCTCCGATTCTGTTGATTGATCTCTATTATTTAGCGTGTTTAAATAAAAAAAATTCAATTGTTGTTATTGAGAATGTCATTTTTTTAACTAGTGTGTACATATTTTGTTGTTTGGAATTACACAGCATGCAGACTTGAGTTAAGTTAGTGAATAGATCTATGCATTTTTTTTATTATGTTAGTGGGTTATTGGTTTTATGTACAAAATGCACAAGTAAGCAGCATTCTAAAATGCACATTGTATCCAACATGTAATCTACTACAGCCTACATAGACTACTAAGATCTGTGTAGGTATGTATGAATACGATTGGTGAATGTTTATTTGAATTAAGATAATGGTAAACACCAAAAACAAGGGACCAAACATATTGAAACATATTTTAAATTGCACAAAATGAAATGCCGGGATGAAAATTACAATACACCAAACATTGTAACACATTTTAAATATAATAAACACTTAAATATGTGGCCTAAACACTATAACCTATTTTAAATAAGAACAATTTAATTACATGGCGATTGATTCTTTTTCTTCGTTATCTTCTTCTCTTTTATTTTTCTTGCATGTGCGAGAATCAAGATTGTTAACATACTTAAACCACATGTGTTACAATCTTTTTGGTTTCTTGCTTCTATTTGCAGATTTTTTTCCCGGGTTGATCATGCAACTACAAGTACTAGATCCTTTATTTTATATTCCTTTTGGTGCAGTGACTAAGATGGTGCCCGGATTAGCATACCCACACAAATCTTCAATTATAGATAACTTCTTTTTATACCATACACATAATTACATAATCTCCAACACACCCACCACACAAAAAAAATCATTTCCTCCACAAATCCTACACATAATCACATAAACTCCAATACACCCAACAAGCAAAACATTCTTTTCCTCCACAAGTCCTACACATAATCTCCTACACATCCAACAAACAAAAAACTCACTTACTCGACGAATTCTACATATAATCCTACAAATCAAACTTAAGCTAATTACCTCCGGAATTTTTTCTGGCGGGATCGAGACTAGTCTGCATTCTTCACATTTCCATTGGCAAACATATAACAAAAAATCTGTAATTTACAACCAAACAATACTTTAAAATATAAATATATGAATTGTATTAAATACGAGTTACGTGCATGATCAATTAACTTCTAATGCAAAAGTTTTGGAAAGACAATTATATTACCCAACAATACTACTATTTATTCAACTGAAACTACATGTATAATGTAGCATGTGTTTTACCATACATCAATCAAAATTGAAAATGTAACTCATTAGGTATAGAACCTATCTAATGTTTATGCCACTGCAAATGATAAAAAAAATTAGTATATGCTATTAAGTTATTAATTTATTATGCATAGAATGATTTTGCAGCTGCTACATATTAACCTTTGTATATTAAGTATAGTTTGTCAATCTGAAAATGTTTTGCAATCATGGAAGATGTGTAGGAATCTATGTTAGTTCACCATTGAAACTAAATATTACATTCAATATAAAAAATAAAAATATGAATATATGTTAAAAAGGAAGATGCATGTCGTTATATAAGTCTTTGATTGAAAAAACAAGCAATCAGTTAAAATAACCAACCTTGTGTCTTTGGTACTCGTGTAGTTACCTATATCAATATATACTACAAGAAAAAGGATGTGGTGTTCACGTCTAGATGAAAATCAAAACACTTACTATATTCTCTTCATACATGATGTAGGTACGTGTGTACCTACATCAACATGTAGGTACATGTGTAGCTACCTACATCAATATGTTCTCTTCATACATGATGTACGCAACTACACACGTACCTACATCAATATATTCTCTTCATACACTTACTACATCAATTTATACTCATCATACATGATGTAGGTACCCACATCAATATACAGGTACATGTGTAGGCACATACATCAACATGTAGGTACGTTATCTAAAATCAAATCACATCTACATGAAAATCAAATTACTTAATATCACTTCATTTTAACAAATAGTCACACATAGCAAGCCTACATTATGCATCAAATACAAAGTTAAAACAAGATTTATACACTTGGTCTAACGGTCTAACCATTAGTTAATACTAACTATACCATACAGCAAGATGTATAAACTATGAAAGCAAACCTAAACATGAAAATAAACAAAAACATGACCTCCAACAAATACTGTAGCATGGTGACCTTACCCCACATGCATGTTCTTCAAGAATTAAACATCCACAACACATATTACTAACTACATAACACAATTACATATGTTCAATCCTTGTAAAAAAACAGATTCACCTAATGTTAGGAATATGTCACATTATATTTTAATAAAATTTACTCTCCATTGAACAAAAATAACAAATTAAAAAAATAATTAGGTGTAGGGCACTATGATGAACAACATAAAGGAAATCAAAGTGTATGCATTCTTTTATATGTTACTTTGATTGAAACAAAAACTACAAATTATCCTACATACCTTGATTCCTTGTGTAGGGGTCCAGTTACTGTAGCATAAAAAACCCAATTATGCTTCAGAAAGTGATTATTAAAACTTCATTTATGCTTCAGAAAGTGATTATTAAAACCCCAATTATGCTTCAGAAAGTGATTATAAAAGGGCACTCTGATGAACAACATCTAAAGGAAATCTGAATGTATGCATCCTTTTATATGTTACCTTGATTGAAACAAACACCAGAAATTATCCTCATACCTTAATTTCTTGTGTAGGGTTCGGTTATTGTAGGAAAAAAATCCCAATTATGCTTCAGAACATGCTGATTACAGGAATAGATGGACGATTGCTTCTTATACACAAGCAATTAGAATTACATGGTTTAATTTCATCGATTTTTTGTGTCAATCTCATATGGAGCGTTGGATTTCGTGCAGAATTATGTCAAGAGATTTGGGAGTGAAACAAGGGTTCACATACGTTACCTAGTCTATCTCTACACCATTTTGACAACTTTACCCTTTTAAGCCCAAAACACCTGGTCAAATATTCAAAGTATTTACAATAATGCCATCTTCTGTTTTAGACCATTGATTTGTGTATTCAATGTTTAAGATTCACTTCTCGCGCTTCTCGCTCTAATATCACTTATCGCATGATCCATCCCTCCTTCAACATGTATTTTTAACATTAGTTGTTATTCACCAAACTTATTATACAAATAGTATTTCAAGGACATAACCAAAGCTTGAAGCTACATTGGCAGTTGACTTAACGGAACAAGAATTCCTAACGGCGTTAACCTTACACACATCCAACGGTCACAAACCCATCACCCAGCGGCTTGCTAATCCCCCTTTTAACGGCGTAATGTTAACGCTTGTTTAGGTATATCAAATTACCGATTTACCCTTGACATATCCAATTTGTCGATGATATCATGTGACCGACCGTGCCTTATAATATCATCATCATCGTCATCACATCTACGTTGCTCTTTCCTCTTGCTTAGGTTTCATCTTCAGATCCAACTACCAACCCCCAATTCCAATTCACTTTCTTCTTACCAAGGTTTGTTTGATCTTCAATTCTAATTCAATTGCATATTATTTAATTCCCATCAATTTAGTATTGACTCCATGATTGATTGCTTTCGTTTCACGGATCTTTTATTCGATTCGTTGTTTTGATTACTGTTCTCGTATTACCCAATTGTTGATTTCAATTCTGTCGGTTAATAACCCTTATTTAGTTATATGCACCCTTAAATTAATCATAATTGTAATAATAATTACAACAAATAGGTGAGAATTCATGTTATTGTGTTCTTGATGTGTCAATTGTATACTATTTCCGATGTCAGGAGGTGACTAGCGTTTAATCGGAATTAATAGGATTGGAACTTTATATGTAGTTTTTCAAATATACATACATATACCAAATTTTATATATAAATTTCTCAATTTTGTCTGATTTTGATCATATAGCGATTAATCGGCACCTAAGACCTTGACTATTTCACATCTTTGATAGTGTTGATCTGATTGTCTTTCAGGTTATTGTGCCATGTGAATTTGAACAAGAGTAATATTCGTTGTTCGGTTACTTATTTATTAGATTTGTGCTTACACACAAGGCTTTGGTAAATCAAGACAGAATGGTGCCAAGGGGTGGTTTAATGGGCTGTCGATGTTTAATTACGCTTTCTCCCGTTCTTTCCGTGTGGGAATGTAGCATTCGTAAAATGAGGTATTCGTTCAGACCCGAGTGGGTGTAGCAGCGGGGAAAAGAGTGACCTTTACGTTCTTTTATTAGTCTTTCGGTTCATAGTTTTAGATAGCAAAAGAAATAAACAATCATAAATCATAGATGTTTTTTACTTTTTAGTGTTGAAAAAAGTTCTAGTTTTTATAGAATTAAGATATAATGGAGTGTGGTAAAGCACCATCTGGTGTGAGGAAAGGTAAGAAGAAGCAAGTGAAAGACGAGTTGGACCGTATCAAACAGGCCGAGAAGAAAAAAAGGCGGTTGGAGAAAGCCCTTGCAGCATCCGCAGCCATTATTTCGGAGCTTGAAAAGAAGAACCAAAAGAAGAAAGAAGAGCAACAGAGGCTGGATGAAGAGTGTGCTGCAATAGCCGAGGCGGTTGCTTTGCAGGTTCTAATTGGTGAAGAATCAGACCAGTCATGTGTTCAAGAATGGTATCCGTGGGGATCATGTGATCTTAATCATACTAGAATGGCATCACACACTGATCTTTCGAATGGAGATTGTTGTGATGGATCCGGTCCATCTGGACACCAGTGGAATGGGTACGGGTATTATGTGAGCGATGTTCAGGCACCTTATGTTATGGAGAGAGATTGGGAAGCATCAGAAGCCATTTCTTCACTCCAAATTGCAGATGATGGTGTCAATGCCTTTGTTTTCAATAGAATGCTCAGAGGGTGAATGTTTGCTTCTTCAAGTGTTGGTTTGTTTTGTGTGTATTTAAGTGAACCTTGATGAATTTGCGTTGTTTGTTCGTTTGATCTTGTTTCTTCTTGAAATTGTTGTTAACTAGAGTGATGCTTTTTTATTTATAATATTAAATAACAGATTTGAAAGTTAAGCTTTGATGTTATAACACATATGGTTTGCAGCTATGCTCCTTTTGTTCATACTGCAATCAAATATGAATCTTCGATTCACGAGATTAGGTTTATATTAGGTTATCATAATAAAACCAGTATATATGCATTTCATGAATAGCAAAAGTAGGAGAATTAGCAATACAAGAAAGAATTCAGTTTGTTCGTTTGATCTTGTTTCTTCTTGAAATTGTTGTTAACTAGAGTGATGCTTTTTTATTTATAATATTAAATAACAGATTTGAAAGTTAAGCTTTGATGTTATAACACATATGGTTTGCAGCTATGCTCCTTTTGTTCATACTGCAATCAAATATGAATCTTCGATTCACGAGATTAGGTTTATATCAGGTTATCATAATAAAACCAGTATATATGCATTTCATGAATAGCAAAAGTAGGAGAATTAGCAATACAAGAAAGAATTCAGTTTAAACGAATTTGTGCATGAATTAAAAGAAGAAAAAAAAACAGTTGCAAATCACACAAACCGAAAGAAGGTTTATCCTGTCCATAAAACTAGTACACAAGTTACAATCAGTACCAAATGTTTACATGTCGCGTGACCTTGGGGATGCCGTTTGTCTTGGCAGTAGTGGTTTCTGAACTTGGTCGTCTCCATTTTCAAGTGTAGCACTAGTCGATGGTTTTGCTCCAGCAGCCACAAGATTTTTAAACCAAGCAGGTTGTTGGAATCTGGGGTTGCTTCTGTTGGTATCACCAGGGGAATCCGGAGTGGCATTATTCTTTGAAGTGATGCCAGAAAGAAACCGATATGCCACTTTGCTAGCCGTCACAATCTCTGTTTTAGCTTGTCTAAACTATAATCATTTGATAGAAAAAAGCTAGTTAGGTAAAAAAAAAAAAAGATTTAGCACATAAACACAAAAATAATATCATAACACAGGACATAACTAATGCTCACCCGCATAGCTGTGGTTTCGGCTATTTCTACAGCAGTGTCACCAGCATTAGCAAACCTGTTCACCCAACCTGATCAACACAAAATCGTATTCATATATGAACATGCTGAATAGCAGTACAAAATCATCTATAAATAGAATGGTTGCGGGTTTTTGAAAGAAAGTGATAAACCAACCTGGAAGTTTAGAGACACCAAGGCTTTCACAAAAGTCGTTGCAAAAGTGATTGCAGTTTTTTGACAGTAAGTCATAACAGTTTCCGGGCCATTCTCTGCTAAGCTCCCTCAGGATCTGGTTGACCTTAGATTTGGTTAAGTTTGTTTTCCCTAGTGTAATACTTTCACGATATGTGTACATCGGGTTCTTTTTAGCAGGGCAACTAAAAACTCCAGTGCCTTGCTCACAGAACCCGAATGACCATTCATCTTCTCCATAAACCTGTCATAACAAACACATTTCGTTGATATTTGCACATGTTAAAGATTGGCGTTCATTGTGGAATAGAAGAAATACAATATCTGGATAATCAAATTTAAGGCTGCTAGAATAATGACTCTCAAAAGTGTCATCAATAAGGTAATTCATATTGGCATAATGCTAATGTTTACTCATGTATGTAATGACAATTTATAATTTATATAGGGCTTTCATCCCAAACTGAAGCACCCTCGTCTCCACTCTCCACAATCTTATACAGAATAATAAAAAGAGACAACCAAGTTCGACAATCAACATTACTTCATGCTGTTAGGATCTCAGTTACGGAAAACAGTCAAAACACATGCACTCAATATGCAGAAAATAAACGAACACGGGGCAGGGGTTTATGTCGTTTGGTGACTTTGGTCTAAGCTAACCTATGTCCAACTGTCCAAGCTAACCTATGTCCAACTGTCCAAGGGCTGCAACCCGACAAACCCTTACACTCGCAGACTGCCATTGTAAGATTTAGGGTTATAGGTCCTCAGACGAGGTGAGGCGCAGGCCTTGCTGCCATCCAGGCCCTCCGGCGAGATTCTGACCAGATTACGGTCAGAATTCGACATTCGGTGAGATTAGGCCAAATCTTGAACATTCCGGTAATATTTTGCAAATTTCCGGGCAAGCTAGTTTGAAACATCCAAAAATGGCCTGGAATCATCCCAAACTAACCCTAAAACATATATGCCGACGCTAAGTGTCTTGCTTATCTGAGGCCCTCGCTTTTTAAGCGCCTTGACAACTATGCTTCTCTATCTCCATTGCCTTGTTATACATAATCATAATAAGAGAGAACTAACTTCCATATATAGTTTAATAATTAATAATCAACTCTAAGACTAAGTTAACCAAGTAAAACTTTGAACAAACGAAATTAGAAACAGAAACTGAAACCCTAGAGTAAAGAGTGACCTGAACGGCGCTGTGGAAAATACCGCCGAGACCGATGCCGTCTTTGAAGAACCTGTTGATGTGAAGGATGGTGTTGTTAGTATTGTCTGAACCAGTATTCGTTATATCATACACATGGAGTATAACCTCCGTCATCTCTTATCTCTTCCTCTTTCAATTCCACAACCAAAAGAAGATTCAGATCAAATTACAATTCATCACAAAATTCACGACCAGTAGCTCTATTTCCTCAATTATTTCATTTGTACAAGTCGATGGGTTGCTCCATTTCTCTCTCTCGGTTTCCTAACTTTCTTTCTACTTGTTTATTCATTTCCCATGCTCTTTTTTTTATATATATTTTTATTTCAACCTCTTTTCGTGTGATCTTAACAAACAACCCTTAACGTGCGTCTGCCTTACACGAAAACAATAATAATTATGTGCTAATCTATTTATTGTTTTATAATAAACCAAGCCATTAGGTTGTTCTCTATGATAGGGGGCATCGATGCCCCATTTACAGTGTCATGTCATCGTCATAAAGAAATCGCGTCTTCGAAGCTCTTCTCCATAACACCTTATTAAGATTTAAAGTGTGCGTGTGTGTGTGTGTATATATATGTGTGTATGAGAGGAAGAGAGAGAAAAATGAGGAGGGCCCACAAATTTGGTATAAAGGCGTCGGTCGCTGTGAAGTCGGGCGCCCCTGGACCTCACCCCTCGGCGATGTTCCGCGCCATACGTGCCTCCTTCGCCGCCCCCCTTCCACACCCATAGCGAAGGGTCTTAATGTCGTGGGTAGGTTTATTATCAAAGATAAACAAATACATTTACTTAAAACAGCCTAATTGGACCTCGAGTTCATAAAGGTCTCTTATTGTCTTGATGTTAGTATAGGCTGACGTTAGGGTGTACAACATGTTCAGAAAGGGCTGCCTAGTGTCTTGATGTTTAGTATGGCCTAATATTAGGGCGTTCAATATGTCCGGAAGTGCCTCCAAAGTCATATTGTTTAACTTGACCTAAAGTCAAAATGTTTAGAAGGATCTCATAAGCAACTCATCCTAACTTCAAAACGTTTAGAGGGCCTTCTAGGACGGGACACCCAACCTGACATAATGTACGGGTTGATTCATCATCCCCTAAATCAGGAAGCCGAATCTTATATAACCTATTGTCGATAAAACAAATTGTTGGCCCGTTCAGTCGAACTGGCCGATTTTCATCATACCTATTAAGGGTTGATGTTTTCCCTTCTATAAATAGTGGACCACCCCTTCGCTTCAAATCATCTCATTTACAAGAGGCAAACCTCTCTTCCTCTTACCATTATCACTTCCCCTCTCTGGAATATAAACTTCTTTCTTTTTCCTTGTTTAACTTGTCAATAACATAATATTCTCCTCATTATTCTATGTCAGCTCCTCCTTTACTCGAAGGGACATCCTCCTTGTTCAAACTTACTTCAAGCCAAGTTCAAAGTTAAAATAAAACTTACTTGCAAAACTAAAAAAAATATCCCAAGCTTCATACACCTAATTTGATTGAATTCGTAGTTATGACCAACCCTATTATTATTTATATAAACAGAATGCTACTTATATTATACAAAACAATACATCATGATTATGCTTTAGCAAAACAAAGGGGACCATTACCAAAGTTACCAAACCCGTAAAATAGATATAGCACATGAACTATAGGTATAAACATTATTAAAATAATACACACCACGCGAAACAAATGTGGTTTCTTAAGTATAAAAAGTGTTAGTTTTTTCTTTTATGCCTATATTCATTCAAATAATTCAAAATTTTAATATATACTCATTTCATTAAATATAATATAAAAGTTTCGTCCTCAAATTCCAACTCTCTTGTCTACAAGTGTTATGAAAATGAAAGAAAAATCACCAATTTAACAAATATTTTTTACTTTTTATTTTATAAACAAGATATTATAAGACATAAATTATCCCTAGACGAGTCCTACATGTCACCCCGTTATGTAAATGATGTTGACTTCTTGAGTATACACTAAAACCCGTGAGTGGTATCTTAGCTTGAATGCCCACAATGACAGCTAAACGCCATTATGACAACAACTTTTTTCCATCTATTAAACATGATAAAAAATACCATCAAAATAAATACTTATTAATATTTTTATTCTGCCACGAACATTTATCTAATAAACATGTTTAGGATAGAAAAGTATACTTTGTTATCCGAAATTCATCGCACCAGCAAAAGTAAGACGTGAACTAGCAATGTCACGTGTTGTTTTAAAATAAGTTAGACACACCGTTATAATAAGTTTAGACACTCTGTTGTAATCAACAATTTCATTACCAAATCAAAACGTGTAAGGTAACCATCATTAGGCCTAACATTACGGTTCAAGTATCTTAGGTGACAACCTTGCATCAACATATATTGCTCGAGCCAACACCATCCGCAATATTCGGTGCACTGGTTTGATCGTTGCTTGTTGCATTCACGCTTCCGGCTTCTTGAAGCTGAAGCGCGTGTTCCAAGTTCCACAATACATCACCCATGGTCGGTCTATCGACACCATAGTCCGCCAAACATTTCTCTGCCGTGTTCCCATATGTTTTCAAAGACTCCGGTTTTATCTGGTCAGCAATACGTGGGTCCACGATCCGTTTAAGCAACCCTTTCTTCTGCCACCGTACCGCCCACTCGCCCAAATTGATCTCTTCACGACCCAGTAACGGGTCAACAACGGGTCGAGCACAAAGCACTTCAAAAAGCACGACCCCAAAAGAGTAAACATCCGATTTATCAGTAAGTTGTTGTCTTCGAAAGTACTCGGGATCTAAATACCCGAAACTACCCTTCACACCCGTGCTAACATGAGTCTCACTCGTACACGGGCCTGACCTCGATAGCCCAAAATCCGCCACTTTCACGAGGTAATTATCGTCAAGTAATAAATTAGTAGACTTCACATCTCTATGAATTATACCTTGCGCCGAGCCTGTATGAAGATAATGAAGACCACGGGCTGCCCCAATGCAAATCTCGAGCCGTTGTTTCCACGACAATGGCGGTAAATTCGACCCATATAAGTGTTTCTTTAACGGGCCCTTTCCCATATATTCATACACAATTATTATTTCAGACTGCTCTTCACAATAACCAACCAAAGAAACAAGATGTCGGTGTCGGATTTTGGACAAAACCGTAATTTCCCTTTGGAATTCTGGGAGCCCTTGTCTAGAACCCGACACCCCCCGCTTCACCGCAACTTTTAAGTTGTCACGAAGAACGCCTTTGTAAACTACACCGAATCCTCCCGACCCGATTATCAAACTTTTATCAAAGTTATTAGTTGCGGATTGTATATCGACAAAAGGGATCTTTAACGTGTTAGTATTATTCGTTCCTTCCGAATATTTACTATGCGAACTTAGAGCCCGTAACGGAGTCCACCCGTTGCTCTCGGCCCGTCTCGTTTTCTGACGAGTTTTCTTCCTCAATTTCAAAACAATCAAGATTGTTGATACCAAGCAACAAATAACAACTAACCCTCCAACAATCAAACAAATCAAAACCCAAATGTTCTTCTTTTCGGGTAAAGATTCCATACTCACAGGCTTCACAATCTTCATAATCTCCACACCGTTTAATATCGCATTCTTTCTCAAACTAGTACTCAAATCCGACGGGCCAACGCTCACCTCCAAAACCCAGGAACCATCCGAATCAACAACGAAATCCGCATAAAACGGAGACGCCAACACATGAAACGACAGCAACGAAAGATCAAGATCCTTGTACGCCAACAACCGATTAATAAAAACATTGAAATACAACTGATTCAGTGACAGACTAACAATATCACAAAAATGCAACCGGACAAAATACCGAACACCACGACCCGAATCAACCGGAAACCCCCAAGTCAGATTAAACACGGAATTTATAGTCAAATTCCCTCTATTCATTTCTTGAGCTGTCATATAAACATTATCCGGAGCCACTTCTTTCGAAGCACCACCCTTTTGATAATTAGGGGTTTGTATGGTGGAGACAATTTTTGCAGACGATTTTATTTTCAAAAACTCTTCATCAGGAACCCAATTCCTCCAAAGGGTATCATTAAAAGGTGTTATATTAACACCTCCAACATTAATTCTATAAACAGTTTCCAAAATCTGTGACGTCAGATTACCAAATTCTTGAATTCCGTCAACGGTAACTAGCTTTGCACCACCGTCAACAATAAGATCAATTGGAGCTGAGAACACTTCAATTGCATTAACAAACGAAAACCCATTATTATTTAACGGGTTAAAGGTTAAATCGAAGTGGGTTTTACTTTTATCTATCATGAGAATGAATTCTTTAACGGTAGTGACGTCAGCTCGGAAATTGGTCAAAATTGAAACCCCGTTGACCGAAACACTGAAATTGGAAGTGCTGAGATTGAAATTCAAGTAACTAAAAGGTGAAAAATGTAGACGTACCAAATGGGTTCCGATTGTATGAATATTGAAACGGTAAGTGGATAGGGTAGTGAAAAGTCTAGCTGTGGTGTAAATGTGGAACGAGTTCGGGTTCGGGTTTGGGTTAGAGAGGGTGAGTGATTTGTGGGCGGAGAGGAAACCCGACCCGGGTTGAATGGAATCGGATAAAAACTCTCTGCCGGCGAAAATGGTGTTGGTGTTTGAGCCGCAGTTGATTAGGAAGTTGTCTTGTGGTGTGAAAGCAGTTGAGAGGTTAAAGATGAGTGAGAGTAACAGAGTTAGAGAGACAAAGAGAGTGTTTATGGAATTTGTAGGCATTGTTTGATGATGATAAGTTTTGTGGATGATTGTATTGTAATTGTAAAGAGAATTAAGAATGTGAGGAGAATTTTTAATGGCGGGATGGGAATAAAGAAGGTTGAAAAGAAGACGATGGTTAGTTAATGTGGATGACAATCTGTGACTTGTGTTTTCTTCGTCACATATGATGATGATGATTGTAAACTAAACTACCCAAAACTTTTGGTGTACTGTTTATGTATGTACAAATTCTGACTAGGTGTAGATTAATTATCGATTAATCTCAAATAATTATTAGTTTCTGTCTTACTATCTGGCTAGTGATTACTATAATACTGATGATGTTATTTTATAATAAAAAAATTAACTATTAGCTAAAACTCGCCTTTTTAACTTTAGTGTAGTGATTTTAATCGACAATTAAACTAAAGAAACAAATTAAGAAGAAGAAAAAAAGAGTGATCGGTTGATTGTTCATGGAACCGACATCTCACTCCTCCATTTTAGGTTGAACTCTTGGCGAAAATGGCTTTGATGTCCTTCTTTAGTTGTCGCATAATGAGTATATAAGTTGCTAACATGGCTGAGGGTTTGACACCCCATAAATTAAACAGTATACTTAACCTAAGATTATAACACGATAAGGATTTTACTGAGATGCAGGTTTATAGTCTAATGATATCAAATGTTTATTAAATATATTTTTAAAATCTCTACACGTAATGCTACTCACTTTTAATATTACTTACTCCATAAACCCATAATCAGTCACATATCAAATAGAATATAATTTACTCCATAACCATAATCAATCACCTATCAAATAGATTTTAAATAAGTTCTCTTATAAGCTTTTTGGACATCCTTTATCTTTAACTAACTTTCAAGACCTAAAAAACAAACACACATGCATATTCTCTAATGTGGCAACAAGATACTATGTGCACTTACATATACATATAACATATCACATCCCGTAATGTGCTTAATTGGGTGTCTTTAACACATCACTTTCAACTTTCAATATAGCATATGTATTTGTCATTAGATAGGATAACACATTTACAAACAAGGAATGCAAGGGACCAGAGTTCTAAATGCATTTGTTACGAAATCTCTATTCTCATTTGATTTTTTATAAAGTTAATTTACATCTATGATATGATTAAAGATTTTAAGTATTTAACTTTTCATTTTATTTTTTAACAGCAAACTGATTATTTCTAAATATTCTAATAAACAATCCTATATGCGCACCTTGTAAGTTTAAACATTCGACCTCTAAAATAGAAGGAAGACATCTTACCATCACATCATATCCTTTGAAACGTTAACTTTTTATTTGAAGGTTCAAAGTCTCGTTATATTTTGAAACCGAATTAGATTCTTTAAAAAAATATTTATCTAAAGCCGCTTAAATATAGATTGAATACCAAAAAGTCTTTGACAGGCCACAAATTACTCATACATGTGGTAGAGTTTTTCTTCTTCCTAAGGTGCATTTTTTTAAAATTTTGGAGACGGATGATTCAAATCATGCATGTAACGTGTGTCTCTAGACTGTTTATAGGTCACTTAAGAGTAGATTAGTTGCCGCTTAAAATAAAAACAGTATAGTTCTTTCTTTATTTATTTTTAATATATACTTTATCCTTTTAATATTTTATGTAAATAAATACATAGAGTCCTCAACCTATATCAAACAACATTCACAAGGTACACAATAAGTTACATAATTAATCCTTTAAATGTGACTGAAAAAGTCCTTCAAATAAGCAAAAAATTTATAGAAATTGCTTTACACCCAATCCTCGTTACAAAATCAAAACAACAAACCTCAAAACGTGTTGCTTTTAAATTTAAGTATGTGATGAGTTATATTGCCGAAACCACAAATATGTGTAATTAGCTACAAACCGTTGTATGAGTGATTGGCGGATAAGCTACTGTTTACTAAATTTTGAACGTTATGATTAAGTGGAAGATATACAATATTACATTCTTACGAGACCTTTTTTTCTCTAATTTTGATGCGATCATGTGATTTTGTGGGGCCAGAATTGACTATTTTGCCAACTTTCTAGTGGATCCAATTATTATTATTATTACCCCATGTATTTCTCTTAGGCTGAGGGGTGTGGGGCGCAAACCTGGGCGCGAGAGCCCCTCCGCTCGCGCCTGGGGGCGCTAGCCCCACACCACCGGGGCGCAAGCCGGGGCGCGAGCGCGGAAATCCAGGCAGGCGTGAGTGTGGTCGCGGGAGAAGAGAGAGAAAGAGCCGTTGGGCCCGCCCAAAAGAGCCGTTGGAGCTCCGATTTTTTTTAAAAAAAACCCTTAAAACCTCTATATAATACCCCAAATTACTCCCATTTCAACCATATCAAAACACAATTTCACCTTACAAACCCTTATATAATATCCCAAACTCCTATATAATACCCAAAAATGTCTGGAAATTGGTACCCAAACCTAGATTCAGATTATAGTTACGACGATTTATGGTCGTCACCAGACCAATCGATGTTTTATTCGGGGCCGCAAGAAACATCCGGCTTTCAACCATCCAACATACAACCGTCTCCTAACTTTGTTGTTCCAGAGACACAAGAATCACACGGTGATGCTACGGGAGCAAGAAGACGCGTCCACCGGAAAAAACAACTTGCAACGGACTGGCCGGGACCGGCTTCGACTCCGAGGACGAAACGGAAAACCACTCCGTGGTCATCGGATGAGAAGGAAGCCTTGTGTCGGGCTTGGATAGTCATTTCTGAGGATCGGCGTTGCGGTAATTGTTATAACGTTTTTAAAAATGATTTTTAATAAAAAAGTTAAATAAAAAAGTTAACTGGAAATCTAATTTAATTATTCATTTTGCAGCCGACTACCAAAAAAGCAAGGTTTTTTGGACAAAGGTTAGGGAGACGTTCTATACGCTCGTTGGGAGTACAGAGCGAAACGCCGATATGATTTCGGGTCGGTGGTCCGAAATCAGAAAATTTGTCGGCTTGTTTACTAATCTTTTCAACAGGAACGCCGGTCGTATGAGACCAAGTGGCAGTGATGATTTGGCGGTTTACAATTTCACCGTCGAAGAGTGGAGGCAGGAGTGTTTGCGGAGGTATGGGACGGTGAAGACGTGGGACGATTTAAAGTTGTGGGTGAGGTTGAAAAGGTGTTCCAAGTGGGTTGAGCTTGTGGCGCCGGACCATGATGCGGAAGTAGGGCCGAAACGGACTAAAACTAGTTCGTCTGGAGCGTATAGCACTTCCGCCGGGTCGGATTGCCGCGTTGGATTCGACCTAAACATTGCGGGGGAGGAAATGTCTTCACCGCAGAGGAGGCGGCCATTGGGACGGGACGCCAAGGGGAAAAAACCGGCTGAGGGGGGAGCCGTAAACATCGTCGATCTTGTTGAATCCCTCAATAAATTCAACAAAACCATGGAGGTGGTCTCTAATGACAAAAAGGAAAAAAATCGAATGAGAGATTTGGACTTCCTTACAAGAGACTTCAGTAATCTAAATCCGGTCGATCAAATGCTGATGGAAAAGCAAAAGGAACGTATCCGAAAGAGGTTGATCGAAGAAGACCAAGCCGAAGAATAAGAATAATGTTTTTTTTAGTACTTTAATTTTTATTTTATTTTTAGATATTAATGTGTTTTTTTTAATGTGTGTTTTTTTTAATAATTTATGAGTTTTTTTAATAATACGTTTTTTGAATATATTTATAAAAAATAAAAAAAAAATCCGCTGGAGCCCCTGCTGGAGCCCCTCCACACCAGGGCCAGGGGCTCCAGCGGGGGCTCCAACACCCACCTTATCCAGTTTCTCTCTCTGCCACACGTCACAATATTATTGGCTGGAGCCCCCACTCGCGCCCCCGTTGGAGCCCCCCACACCCCTCAGCCTTACTAATAAAAGAGTGGATTTCAAATCAACAAAACTTTTATATTTACCAGAATCCTTTAAAATGTCACATGACAAATTGTAATTATTTGTTATTTTAATTTAATTTAATTCATTATAAATCATCATCCATCCATTCAAAAAACACGTGGTTTAACAACCAAATCAAAATTTCCTTCATTGTTAATTAGATTAAATTCAAAAAATTCAACTTCCAGATCTTCCCTTCACCTTAGCTTCACGTGGGTTTAACAACCCATTAATTCATCTTCAACATTGCAGGTAACTTTTATTTATCAATTCACATCCAGATCATTTATATAATTATAATCACTTATCCAGATCAATGTGAGTTATATGATTGTATAATTAAACTGTTTGATCGATTTAATATCATTAAACTGTCATGTGAAGTTTAATTGATTGTATAAGTGATTATAATTATAATTCAATATGCACTTCAACTGTTTGATAAAATGCCTAAATGAACTTGATTTTCTTTGTCATCTACTTAAAAGGTTTTATGGTCATTTTATATGGTTTAATCTATAATCAGATTTTGTTAGTTTATCGCTTAGGCCATTCTATTAAGTTTTGTTTTGTTGGTATTGTATAATTAAACTGTTTGATCGATTGAATATCATTAAACTGTTTGATCGATTTAATATCATTAAACTGTCATGTGAAGTTTAATTGATTGTATAAGTGATAATAATTATAATTCAATATGCACTCCAACTGTTTGATAAAATGCCTAAATGAACTTGATTTTCTTTGTCATCTACTTAAAAGGTTTTCTGGTCATTTTATATGGTTTAATCTATAGTCAGATTTTGTTAGTTTATCGCTTAGGCCATTCTATTAAGTTTTGTTTTGTTGGTGAATTGTATTCGATAATCTGACCTTTATATTGCTTTTGGGTAAGGGTAAGTTCTAAACATATTCATTCTTTTTCTTATCGTGTTAAAAAAATTGCACCCTTAAAGATCACATTTTATGTTCATTTTATTATTAAATGTATACAGTAGAATTCAAAAAGTTGGATTTTAGTTCCATAATGTTTTAAGGGTGAACTGCTAATACATCAGATTTTGTTCGTTTTTCGCTCTGACCTTTATATTGCTTTTGGGTAAGGGTAACTTTGATTTTGATTTTACTATTAAATGCATACAAGTAATTGTTGTATAATTTGGTTCTTCATCATGCTCCTCCAATTGGCTCAGGAGGTATACTATCAGTATTTGGATAAATAAAAGTAATTCTTGATAACTGCTTAATTATTTGCCAGATCATGTATCAGTAATTTTTTTATTATGTTGTTCGATTCTATTTTTCATGCACCAACACTTTTAACTCTTTACTTATTATTTATTTCATTATGTATGTACAATTCAATGAGAGACTACGCAGCTACTACGAATTCAGATCATAACGCCCTCGATATGTACAACAACCAAACAGGTGATTCAGGTTATAATTTATTTTATTCTTACTTCATTTATCAGTATCATTTATTTATTTTATTTTTTTTTAATTATAAAGCAGCTATTTTATATAATTTACTATAAAACGATTACAATAAAGTGGCAGGCAAACGGGCAACAAGCTGCGCCGCAACCCCCTTTTGAATAGCAAAGCCAATCCTGCTAAAAACGAAGCTTTGGGACCTAGAAGCTGAAGAGGTTCCGTGTACGACGCGCTGAACCCTACTAAAAAATTTCACAGCCTCTGGAGCCAGAAAACCAAATGTATCAAAGGCAAATGGTAAAAAGACATGTTGATTATCTAAACAAGCTTTCTCGTGTTTAACAACTTTGCCCGATTCAGCCTTCAACGCAGCCTGACCCACAACAAACCCACGGTCCCTGAGCCCAACAAGAGGAGACACTCCTGTAAGATCCACACTGGCGTGTTTCCCCCTGCCCACCAGAACAAAAGAATATTAGCTGGTCGTAAAGTAGACCTCCCTTGAAGAGGATCCGTGAGAAAGTTAACAGGGGCCTCCTTTTTAGCAGAAATCCCTGCCCGTTTAAGAACATCACACAGAACATCCCTAACCAGATCATGTCTGTATTTAAAGCCAGACAATTCTTTGCAATGCACCGCATGGTCACCAAAAGAATCCAAACAGACCTTGCGACAAATTGGGCAAGGTTCATCCGTCGGGAACATAGGGATCATTAACCGATACTTAAGGATAGCCCGATACTCCAAACCCGACATACGTTGGCCTAATCCTTCAATGGGGATGACCGTTAGAAAATCCTGGCCTAATCATTTATGGACTTTTACCGTTTTTAAGGGTACGATATCCTTCAATGGTAACAATATGATGTCTCTACATAATACTAATACTGTTTATTTATATAGGCATCACCAATGAAAATTTAGCCTCTACACATCAAATATCACAACAAAGATTGACCAAAAAATGTAAGTCCAATTTTTGTTTATTTATTTTTTAAATATTATTCATTTTAAAATCACTATTATATTTTTTTTTACTTTAGATATTTGTAAGGAAAACCGACGGCTAAGACAGCTCATTCGTGATAACAAAAAGAAGAACCTCGACCGTATAACTTCAAACCTCAGTCATATAGCTAATTGTAAGTCATTTTAGGTTTTTATTCATTATTCATATTAATAGCTACATCTAATACTAACATTATAATCATATTTTTATTTTAGTGACGTCTTTTGATAGAATATATTGTAAAGAGAGAAGAAAGTTTCGAAAACGACTTTTGGACAGCAAAAGAAAGCGCGACTATATTACCGGTAATATTTATTAATATACTAACTTCAATGGTATAATAACTCTTCATTTTATTAATCACCATTTTTTATCTTTGCTTTCAGGTCACCAAAGTGTTAACAGACGTCAACTATTATCCGTTACTAATTTATTTCCTTCTCATGATAAGGAAAATGTCAATCCTCAAACACCCTCACAATGTCAAACACGCATTAGTGATATTTCGGATCTTGCATCTCCATTGTCTGATATCACAAATCGTGGTAAACTTTATGATCATTTTTTATAAATACTTTTTTTCAATCGATATATATTAAAATTTATTAAATACATTAACATAATTGTAGCTACGTATCAAAACTGGAGTACAACACCAACACCAACTTTGAAATCAAGTTCATTGTTGTCCAATGTCCCTTCATCATCAAACGCATCCATATGTAAGTATTTACACTAATGATTTTTAGTCGCCTTTTAACACAATCGATATAAAAGTTATGTTCAGTATTTATTAATTTTTTTCTATTTAATTTTTTTAAAATTACAGGTCCTAAAAATGTAGGCTTGCGTCACATATCAGCCGTTACTAATCTCACGTCTTCTTATAATCAAGAAAATTTCAACCCTCAAACACCTGCAACATATCAACCTTCTATATGTAAGTATTTAAAATAATTCTTTTTTATTGCGCTTTATATCGATCTAAATAAAACTTCTGTTCAGTTAGATTTTTTTCTTTGTTTTTTCAGGTCCTATAAATGTAGGCTTGCTTCACATATCAGTCGTTACTAATCTAATGTCTTCTTATGATCAAGAAAATTTCAACCCTCAAACACCTACAACATATCAAAAAAACTTTGCCAGTAATATTAATCTACCATTAAATATTTCAACTCCATCATCTGACACCACAAATGGTATTACTAATTCTTCTAACATATCTACCTTTAACCAACGGTGTTGACGCAATATTTATTTATAAATTACTCTTCAATATTTTCAGGTACGCATCAAAGCAACTATACAACTCCTACACCACCGAATTTCCCATCTTCGTCAAAAACAAGTGGTATGCGTACAAAGGGATCTTTTGTCAAGCCACGTAAACATAGACAAGATTCAAAAACAAGTTTAAACCCACGTGAGTTACATTTGCATGGCTTCACACATGATGAATTAAATGATGACCATGTTATTGAAAATGGCTTTAAGGGAATTTCTAAAGGTATTTTCTAATTTCATATACAGTTAGTTAACAACTTTTACCTTCTTTACTCTGTTTTTTTTTAATATTTCGAATTTTATATTGAAAATAACCTGGATCATGGTGATCAGTCAGTATATGTTCATCATGTCAAGCTAAATTATGGAAAGATGAATCAAGAAGAGGAAACGAAAAGGTTGGGTCTGGCGTCTATTCAATGTGTTGTGCCAAAGGGAAGGTTCAGCTTCCAAAATGGAAGGAGCCATGTGATTCTTATAAGAGTTTATTTCTTTCATCGGATGAAAAAAGCAAATTCTTTTTGAAAAACATCCATCGATATAATTCCATGTTTAGCTTTACTTCAATGGGCGGTAAATTAGACCGCTCAATTAATAAAGGTAATGCTCCATTTGTTTTCAGACTTAGTGGACAAAATTACCATAGTATTGGCAGTCTTCTACTGAATTCCGACTCGAAACCAAAATTTTCACAACTCTACATATATGATACCGACAACGAAGTATCTAACAGACAAGGAATATTCAGGTAATATTACAAAATTTAAAAGTACATGTTGTTTACATATTATTTTTTCCTTTCATTTTCACCATATACTAATAAATTATATTTTTTTTAATAGCGAATCTGGTTCTTCAGCAAATTCAGCTTCAAATACTCTAGATTTGGCCATTATAAGTGAATTAAAGCAAATGTTAGATTCCCAAAATCACTTGGTTAAATCTTATAGAATGGCACGAGATTGTATTGAACATAATCCGGGTATTGAACTAAAGCTGAGAATCATCGGTAACAGGCAGAAAGATGGTCGTACTTATAACTTACCCACCGCTTCTGAAGTAGCTGCACTAATAGTTGGTGACATTCATGAACAGCTTGACACAAGAGACATTGTTGTCAAAACTCAAGACGGAAAACTAATACCAATTAGCGAACTCCATCCGTGTTACCTTTCGCTTCAATATCCGTTGATACAGGTTTATGGTGAAGATGGATATTGGATTGACATACCTCATAGGGGTGAAACACTCGAAGGTGAACTACAAAGAAACGAAAAAAAACAACGATGCGCCAATGGTTTTGTTTCATGATTCAAGACAGGGTCGGTCAGTTTTCAATAATTCTGAATGGAAGAAGATTATATCAACAGTATTTAGTTGACGCTTATACGATGATTGAAAGCGAAAGACTTTTTTTCATACGCAGCCAGCAAAGTATTCTTAGATCTGAGACCTATGAGAATCTTTGCAAATTAAAAAACAAAGGAAACGGAGATATATCAAGAGCTGGCCAACGTGTTATATTGCCCTCATCTTTTACTGGCGGTTCGCGATATATGATGCAGAATTATCTGGATGCAATGTCTCTTGTAAGTGGTTTGGCTACCCGGACTTTTTCATTACTTTTACATGTAATACGAATTGGCCGGAAATTAAACGGTTTTTAAAAGACACCAACCTAAAAGCGGAAGACAGGCCTAACATATCATGTCGAATATTTAAAATCAAGCTGGACTCATTGATTAAGGACTTGAAAGATAAAAAAACCTTTGGGAAAAGTTCAAGCAGGTAGTCTTAAAGTCCTATTTATAATCATTTATGATTTTTATTGTCTTTTATCTGCATGTCACATTTACTAATTATATTTTATTTTCTTTTATATGTAGTTGTTTACACAGTTGAGTATCAAAAAAGGGGATTACCGCATGCGCATATATGCGTATTTTTGCATCCTGGTAGCAAAGTATCATCTGTTGAAAATATTGACCCTATAATATCAGCAGAGATTCTGGACAAGGACGAAGATCCAGAATTGTACACACTTGTAAAGGATCTCATGATTCACGGTCCATGTGGAGCTTATAATCCACAATGCTCTAGCATGATAGATAAAAAATGCTCCAAAAAATTTCCTAAAAGATTTAGCGACGTCACTTGTGTTGATACCGATGGTTTTCCCATATACAAAAGACCAGATAATGGAAGGTATGTTCAAAAATCTGGTTTTGATCTAGATAACGGATATGTCGTGCCATATTACAGCTATCTTTTGAAAAGATATCAGGGACATATTAATGTGGAATGGTGTAACCAAAGTGGTTCAATAAAGTATTTTTTTAAATATATAAACAAGGGTCCGGATAGGACAACGATATCTGTTGGGAAAGATATGAATCATGATGAACAAGAAGACGTAGTTGATGAAATCAAACAATACTATGACTGTAGATATCTATCAGCGTGTGAAGCAACATGGAGAATATTGGCGTATGATGTTCATTATAGAACACCTTCAGTCACAAGACTTCCTTTTCATCTTCCGGGCAAGCAATCAGTTGTATATGGTGCAGATGAAGATGTTGACACTGTTCTTGAAAAACAGTCAATTCTGATTCTATGTTTACATCATGGATGAAATGTAACAAAATAGATGACGAAGCAAAACAATTAAATTACGTTGAATTCCCAACAAAATATACTTGGAAACCAGAAAATAAACGTTGGGAAAGAAGGAAATCTGGATTTTCCATAGAAAGGATTCATTCGGTATCTCCGGCACTTGGTGAAGCATATTTCTTAAGGGTTCTATTAAACAAAGTTAAAGGACCAACCTCATTTGAGGACATTAGAACTGTAAATGGAAAATTGCATGAAACGTTTAGAGATGCATGCTTCGAGCTTGGCCTTTTAGATGATGACTCAGAGTATATTGAAGCGATCAAAGAAGCGAGCCATTCTGGTACTGGTTTTTATATAAGGTCTTTATTTGTTACAATGTTAACATCCCACAGTTTATCTCGACCTGATGTTGTTTGGAACAATACATGGGAACTTTTATTAGATGGTATTCTTTACAATCAACGCCGTATTCTTAAATCTCCATGTACTTCCAATTTTTTTATTATTTATTGTGTTAGTGTCCGTGTGTATAGTAGGATACATACTTGAAACATACCCAATTCTTTTTTCTAAAAAAACAACAACTTTCAGAATTACCAATTGTACCCTTTTGACTTTGACTTTCAGACTTAGATAATAAACTCTAACTTTTAGATACAGCGAATAAACTCATGTTTCATTTAAAATTACACCGACTAATTTCTTCTGTAACATCAAAATAATAAACTACACATGGCAACAAAAAGGGGTCTGAAAGTATTTCAGATAACAATAAACTTATCTATTTATAAAACCATCAATTTCCATAATAAAAAAACTTAACGATCTATAAAACTTATAAGTTTTTAATTATTTTTTACTTTTTAAAGTCTACCAAACCAAAATAACATATTAAAAATGTGTTTTAAATAACAAAACTCAGGACATAAAATTATTGGTAACGGTACTGGTAACAAAACAATCGTTTTGGTACCGGTAAAATTCAATAGGTGGGATGGTACGGGAAAAACCGTTAACCTTCATGTACTAAAAAGTCCAAACTTTGTTACCGATTCGGTACCAAAGTTTTAGTATCAAATCCTCTTCGGTACCGGTACCAATACCGACTTAACTCATCCCTACTCATAAGTATTTGTCAATTATCAATACATATACATATACATATATATATATACACACACACAATATACTAAATAAAATTTATATATGTTTACACTATTATTTCCAGATTTAACTCTTCCGGATGAAGAAATCAAAAATCTTACTTTGTGTGAGATTGAAAAATTTTGCTTCGTAATGCGAACACCCTCAAAAACTTTGAAACAATGCCTTTTCCAGATTATGAATTTGCTGCTTCATCGAATAATCCACTCATTAATGAGGAACTTGGTTATGACATAGAAGTTCAAAACTCAGAATATGATAATCTGCTTTCTTCATTAACGGAAGAACAACGTATTGTTTTCGATGAAATCATGAATGCGGTAACACGCAATAAGGGAGGTAGTTTTTTTGTTTATGGTTACGGTGGTACCGGTAAGACATTTTTGTGGAAAACTCTTGCTGCAAGTATAAGATCAAAAGGTGAAATTGTTATAAATGTTGCGTCAAGTGGTATTGCATCATTACTATTGTCTGGTGGTAGGACGACACACTCTAGGTTTCATATTCCAATTAATTTAAATGAGACTTCCTCTTGCAACATAAGGCCGTTTACAGATGAATCACATTTGTTAAAAAAGACTTCCTTGATTATATGGGATGAAGCTCCAATGACACATAAACATGCTTTTGAAGCATTAGACAGAACTTTAAGGGATATATTGGGATGTAGGAACCAGTATTTTGGTGGGAAAGTAATAGTTTTTGGAGGTGATTTTAGGCAGATTTTACATGTAGTTCAACACGGTACAAGACAAGATGTAGTAAATGCATCAATAAGTTCGTCCTATTTATGGCCAGCTATCAAGGTCCTACGCCTAACAAAAAATATGAGGTTAACAATAGGGCGCGACTCATCCAATATTGAACAAACAATGATGTTTGCTAATTGGCTTTTGGATTTAGGTGAAGGAAAAGTTGGTGGTCCCAATGATGGTGAGACCGAAATTGAAATTCCTGACGATCTACTTATCAAAGATTCATTAGATCCACTATGTGATCTTATTCAGTTTGTATACCCGGATATTCTATCAAATTACAACAACAAAGAATTTTTTGAGCAAAGAGCGGTTCTGGCACCGACGAATGAAGTGGTAGAACAAATCAACGATCGTTTGCTTGAGATGATTCCGGGATCTGAGTATCAGTATTTAAGTTCAGATAGTGTATGTCCTGACGAGTGTCTTAGTGACAATTTTGATGAAAGATTATATGCGCCTGATATATTAAACGGTCTCAACATATCGGGTTTGCCAAAGCATAAGTTGGTGTTAAAAGTTGGTGTCCCAGTCATGCTATTAAGAAATATTAATCAAAAAGATGGCTTATGTAATGGAACAAGACTACAAATTACATCTCTAGGAGAACGTATTATTAAGGCACAAATTATATCAGGAACTAACATCGGAGATATGGTAATTCTGCCTAGAATTGTGTTGACACCAACTGACAAAAAAATTCCTTTCAAATTTCAACGAAGACAATACCCCGTTTCTGTATGTTTTGGTGTTAGAGATTTGTAATTTTTTTTGTTTGCTGCCTTTTTAATTCTTCAAACGTTAGTATTGTAATCGAATTATCTATCTTATTATCTTTTTTAACATTCTCCTTTTAATAAGTTATTTTTATTCTTTTGTTATCAGCCAGTGTATAATATTAGTATTAAAGACAAATATACCCTTCACAGGAAAAAAGAGTAAACAGTCGGTTCAGGTTTGGTTTTTAGTTCAAACAAGTTATGATCAGTGGTTTTTGGGTTTAAAGTTAGTTTTGTTGAAAATGAGTTATATGAACTGAATAAGTTCGAGTCAAAATTGGGTTTTTATAAGAGTATGATCAGCGGTGGTAGGATCAGAAGGAGTTTAGGTCCAAAAGGCGTTTTAGCATGACACTTTAACATGATGGATACCTTTTACATTTCAATAATTGTTTCTAAGGTGCATTTAGCATGACATAAAAGTCAACTGATCAGACACATGATATTAGTATATTGAAAATAGCGGTGGATTCATGTGTGTGTAACACTTTAACATGATGGATACCTTTTACATTTCAATAATAGTTTTTATTTATTAAACTTAAACTGAGTGATATTTTTTAATCTCCTTTTAATAAGTTATTTTTATTGTTTTGTTATCAGCCGGTGTATAATATTAGTATTAAAGACAAATATACCCTTCACAGGAAAAAGAGTAAACAGTCGGGTCAGGTTTGGTTTTTACCTCAAACAAGTTATGATCAGTGGTTTTTGTGTTTAAAGTTAGTTTTGGTGAAAATGAGTTATATGAACCGAATGAGTTCGAGTCAAAATTGGGTTTTTATAAGAGTATGATCAGAAGTGGTAGGATCAGAAGGAATTTATGTCCAAAAGGCGTTTTAAATAGTCAAACTACTGAACTGTGTTTGACTTAAATTGTATTCCATCCATTTAAATGTTAAATTCCATGATCAAGAATGACAACTTTGACTAAGAGAAAGTCAATTGACCATATCAGCCAAGTTCTTCCTGCCACTTTTATATTGTAAAACTGACCATTGTTCCAATAAAACATATCTACCAATTTTTAAATTTTTACTATATACTATTTAATGGTGATTGTTCAGTTGCCAAATGACCTAATTGCCCTTATTGTAGAAACTTTTCTTTGACAGAAACACACGGTAACTAAGGCTATCAAATACTCATAGTTTCTATATAACTGCAAATTGAATAAAAATATTTTATAACTTATAAATCTATTTTTTTAACATTTAGTAATTATATTAGATGGCGTGATAGTCGTTTTTAAATTTAAGCCGTTTCAGTGCAAACTTTTTTAATAGTCTTTTCTTGACACTAATCTGTCTAAATGAGTTAATGTGTTGTAAACAGTTTTTAATCAAATTATAAATAGGTGATAAATTGCAAGACAATCTATATATATTAAATGAAAATATATAATACATGTATTCACAAACCAAAGACAACATACATATCCAACGATTTCAAAATAATTAGTTGATCAACTTCATTATTTTTAATAATATTATGGATCTTTGCATGCTTATGAGAAATTATATGTACTTGAGTTATGGAAGATGATTTAGCAACAATACAAATTAATTTTACCAAAAGTGTATGTTTGTGTTAACAATATAATATTTAATTCAATGTTATATGGATTTTAATAATTTGTTTTCTTTTTGTTTTGTTTTTTTTTGTTGACATGGTGTACTAATAAACTTTGTTAATCACTGCTAAAGTGTAAAACATTATAGTTACACCACAACGTTGATGATCTTTTTCTAACGACCGTTTTTCAATCTATTTTTGAAAGAGCTTCGAGCTACGTGATTTTTTAACACGCTTACATTAGGAAATAAAATTATCAACACAATTCAAATTCACATTAATTTTTTTTATTGTAAACAGAGATACAAATATGTTATAACCAATATTATTTTTTTTAAGGCAAAAGAGCTATTTGGATATCCAACTTTATCAAACCAAACGAATTATTGGTGACGGTTAATAGACTTGGATATACGAAACCCGGATACGGATTTCATTTTTGTGATATTTCATTTAGTTAAATGATAAATTTAATATATTTTAGATTTTAATTTATAATTTATATACTCATAACATCTAGAAACTATCCAATTCAAATCAATTCATCAGATGTTGATTCCAAACACCGTATCCACAACGCCATTCAATCTAAACCCCTACCTTCTACCATCCATTCACACTAACTCTACCTTCCCCTGTTCAAACAACGTCACCACCACAAACCGCCGTCCGCCTCTGCACTGTCCGTCACCATCACCACTCACAACCTTCTACGATATCCGTCCTCCGGCGCCCCTGTCCTTTTCCGCCTGCACCAAATCATCACGGTATGTTATATTGTATTATAGATTGATAAATTTGTTAGATTGGAAAATATATTATGTTTAGGTTGTTGGATTGAATTTTGGTGATTGTAATTTTAATGTTACAAACAGGTTGTTTCTTTGTTTTTTTTCCCAATTTTTTTTTGGATATCCGACTTACTATCCGATCGGCTATCTGAATTCAGATTCGGATATTGAAATATTGCCTTATATGATAGCTAAAAATAATTACTTTATATGATAGGGAAATTTTTTTTGATTCCAAAGGCAAACACCCTAAAAATTTAGAAACCATGTCTTCTATTGATTATGAAGTACGTAACCAAAGTGTTTGATCAGCCCTAGGTCAAGCCTCAAACTGATTGTTTCTCTAACACCTATGGCCAAAATATACTCTTTTCTTGCCAATTGTATTTTGGCCATTAGGGGACAACACCTTTAATTCCAGTTATCATTTGATATTTAATATATTTTTTACAGATTACTGGAGTTTTTTTTTTTGCAATGTATATGGCCTTTTGGGAATGGTATGCATGATCCGTATTTTTGCCGGTTTTTAAAAATTAGTTTGTTATTGTAAACTCAAATGACATCTGGGCTGCAGTTAGTAGAAACTGAAGAAAATGTTAGCTTTTATTAATCAATTATTATGATGTTTCTAAGGTGCATTTAGCATGACATAAAAGTCAACTGATCAGAACCATGATATTAGTATATTGAAAATAGATCTGCAGACACCAATGTCTGCAAATTCATGTGTGTTTAACACTTTAACATGATGGAAACCTTTTACATTTCAATAATTGTTTTTATTTAGTAAACTTAAATTGAGTTAATTTGATTTGTAATTTTAACATCAATCCTTTAGATGACTGTAAGTATGTTAATTGGGCATCTACAGACTTAAGTTATCAAATTCCTCTTCTCAGAAACAATTATACGAATTGACCAACCACTTTCTTCATCTAATACAAACCAGAGTTCTATTATTAGCATTTGGCCTTTTTATTGATATTAATCAGATTACTTATAAACTAATAATCACTGTATGGCCAGGAAGAAGACAGCAGCAAGATGAAACATACTGCAAGTTGGGATGTCTTAACCAGAATGCTTGGTGGAGGAGATGGGAAATCTTAAAATAGGTACGTAAGTTTCGAAAAAGTTGTTTTTTTTAACAAGGTTTGTTGCAATTTCTGAATTGTAGTCCTAACAAGGATCTTACACTTAAAAAATCTATTTTCGTACCTTTATCTTTTTTTGATCAATGACCATATAACAATTTAAAGTTTGCTACTCATTTTTTTAATATTTCCGATACGTTAAAAATTTTATTCACATAAGCGGTTGTAAAAAATATTGTATGCAATCTATCTATTCAATCGTTTGGGTTTAATTTCGCTTTTGTTATTAACTTTATTTATTCATTTTTTTTGTCTTAAGCCATGTCAAAGGAGGGAATAAATTATGTCTTTTTTCTCATATATGAAGCTACCTTGCCTATGGAACCTACTTCAGGTATCATATTAATTCTTTCATAACAGTTACTACAATTACTTTAATCACATATTTGTATTTATTAAATGTTATTCAATTTCATTTTTATTATTTTAACCTTATATGATTATAAAAAAATAATGAAATATATTGTTTTAAATGTTCAAACGGTTTTTGTTTATATTATTGATCATTGAAATACAATTTACACAATGATAAATTTTAATATTATTATTATTATTATATCAATTACAGTATAGTAATAATAAAGAATGAAATAATAAATTCTACAATATGTTATAATCTTACTTTTGAAAAGGTTGCGTAAAGGTTTTAAAAACTTATTTTGTACTAAAAAATATATTATAACTTTTAAAATAAAAGTAGTATAACAGTACAATCTGGAATATGATTAGATTTTTTAAAAAACACTTTTAAACAGAAAATCATCTTAATTTATATTTAAAATTCTTTTTTAAATATATTCACTGAAATACTATAATTGTTATTTATTTAACAAACTAATAACATAATAAACGAATTCTAAAATTTTTACCTAATCCATATAATTTCAAAATTCGAAATTTAAAAATACATATTATCTTTAATTACCATTTTATTTTTATTTCAAAATTTTCAAAGTTTGTTAATACTAATAACAACATACTAACGAATTTTAAACTTTTTAAATTTTAACCTAATCCATATAATTTCAAATTTCAAAATTTAAAACTACATATTATCTTCAATTACTATATTTTTAAAAAATTTTCAACTAACCTATATATCAACATTCTCAGCAGAACTTACCATCAAAACATCATTATGTCTTCTTCTTCAAAAGTTGTTACTTCATCCCAAGATAACAGGTCAGTTTTTTGTCAATTTAATCTTTAATCATTTCTTTCATATTTATATTATTTAAATAACATTTTGTTATTCATCATAATTATCAATTTTTGAATTATATTATAAATCTATTCTTTCCAGCGTGCTGGGTGACAACAAAATAACTTATTTGAGTGAACTTAACAATTCAAAAGAATATTCAACTATTAAAGTGAGAATCATTAGGCTTTGGGAAAACAGAAACCCCAAGCCCCCACATGACTTATGGACCATGGAAATGGTATTAGTTGATGAGAAGGTACTTTACACATCTTATTGTTCACTTAATATTATGTTATATTATAATTAAGAATGTTTGTTTTTACTAACTTATAATTATTTCTCTGATTTTTTAGGGTAATAAAATGAGGGCTAGCATGCTTACAAAAATCTTCTTGAAGTTCGGGACCAAAGTTAAACTTAACGAAACTTTGTTGATTACAAATACGGTCCTTGCAGACCTTAAGCTTAACCAAAGGATACTTGGCCGCCCACATAAAATAAGTTTTAGTTTATCTACTCAAATGGTTTTGGTCGATGATTTTATTGGAGAGCCGTTTGCATTCTCTTTCGAAAGCTTTGCGGATGTGAATGCAAACAAATTTGATCAACATCAGATAGTAGGCTAGTAACTATTTTTTTAATTAAAGTGAACTCAAATTGTTATTTAATTCCATACAAATACTTGTGATTATTAATTTTTTTCTATATAGATATTATAGGTTGCGTTACTCACTGGACGCCCATTGCTTCTTTTGGAAATAAAGGTCCTAATGACGTAAAAATGACTTTAATGGTTAAAGACGATTTGTGAGTATCCGTATTACATTTTTATTTATATTTTTATTTTCATTTTTATTTTCCTATGATAATCATATTTAATTTATAACTTCTACAGTAATCGGGCAATTAAGGTGACTCTTTTTGGTGATTATGCAAAACAAATGGACACATATATCACTCAATACCCTCATGCTTACAATGTTGTTATCGTATTGCAGTTGGGCAAGTTCATTTATTTTAAGAGTGAGTTTATATAACATTTAATTTTAAAAATATTATTATAATTTTAATTCATTTTTAAAATTTGTTATATTTAGATGAACCTGGGGTCTCCAACAACTACTATGTGTCTAAGCTTTTTATCGATGAAGACATTCCTGCTATTAATGTTTTTAAAAAAATGTAATATCACCAATTTTTTTTTTAATTTTTTTGTTTTTCTGCCACTACTATCTTTTTTTACTTATTTCTAATTTTTAATTTTTAATCAGGCCGTTTCCTAACCAGGGTCCAACGGGTTGTGCATAGCATTGTGTCGACTCCAAAGGGGCAGGGGTATGTCTTTAGCAGGTTAGGGTTTGCAATTCAGAAAGGGGTGGCGGCGCAGCTTGTTGCCCGCCTACCTGCTATGTTGATGTAATATCTATGTTTCTATATAATGAAAGAAGTCATCCAAATTTCAAAAAAAAAAAAAATCAGGATTGAACAAGGAAGTGCGCTTTCTTCGTCAAGTCGACGTTCAATTTCATCATCCTCCGTTTGAACGGTGAATGAGGATTTCCTACAACGAACACCATTTAATTTAATAGCAGAGATAGAGCTTGATAAGGTTTGTTATTATTTCCATTTCTTTTATCCAAAGATACAAACGCACACACATTTTTATATAAATTATTTAAATTTTTTATAATACTTTTTAAACAGATAAAATCAGTTGTTATCCTTGCCACCATTGTGCACATTCCACCAGTTCAGGAGTGGCATAATTTTGGTTGCCGGAGATGTTCAAAATCATTGACTAACAAAGAAACTCCGTCTGACACTGACGATCTGTACGAGTGTCCGAATGAGGGATGTAAAGGAATGGACTTATTGCCGGTTTCCAAGTATTTTTCATATACTATTCAATTTTTTAATTTAAATTTTTTTTGTTATACTTTTGTGTTAGTTATCTTATAATTTATCTTATAATTTATAAAGATTTAGGATCCATATTCGTGTTCAAGACACTAGCGGTACTGTTTCATTAACATTATGGGATAGGAATGCTTATAAAATATTAAATGTAACCGCAGAAAAATTAGTGGAGGAAAACAACGGTGTAAGTATATACTTATTAACATCTTCTTAATTATTAATCAAATGTCTATTATTATTATTGTTATTGTTATTATTATTATTATTATTATTTTATTAACATCAACTTTTTTATTATTAATTTTGCAGGGATTTGATGTACCAAGTATCTTTAACACTTTACTTCAAAAAAAATATGCTTTTAAAATTGACGTGAAGGAATACAATATTGTGAAAAATGCAATGAATTTCAATATTGCAAAGTTTTCTGAAGATCCAGTCATTCTGAACTCTTTGGAAAAAAAATTTATCAATGACAAGGTATTCAGTTTATTTTTATAAACTCAGCACGATTATGTTTTTAAATTTATAGTTTTACTTTTTTTTAATATATTTATGCAGCCAGAGATTTCTGAACAAAATCAGCTTAGCAGCGGAGATTGTCAATCTGAAGACACGGTCAATAACAAGGTAAATATTTTTAACCTATTAAATATCTTCATATCTAACATATGCACCAATCATAACATCTTTCTTATCAAATTCTTTTCAAGGAAATTATATCATTTACCGGTGAGAATAGCATAACTCCAATTTCAAATGATGACAAAAACAGTCCGAATTCTCCACCATCCAATTTAAAGAGAAAACTTGGAGATATCTATGACGTTGACGATCCTCCTGTTGCAAATTCAAGTACCAAATCCAACGAAAAACAGGTTTTGTGTGACAATTCTGGAGATAACAAGAATCTATTGATTTCAAAAAAGGAAAAATAGATATGCTGTCGTCACTTTTAAAACAATATTTGTGTTTCTTTTGTTTTTGAGGTTGCCGGTCATGATTTTCCGGTAAATACATTTATGTTTGTGGATTTTTTTTGCATGTTTGGTTGCTTTGACATTTAAGACTATTTTAATGGTTTAATGCTTTGACATTGGGTTCATTTACGTTTAGATTTTAACTTATTATCATTATTATTATGTTAGATTTGTTGGTTTGACAATTAATTGGTTATAATTAACATTTTAAATTAATGGTTTCTACTTTCAATATTTAAATTTTTAATATGCTTTTCAAAGGTTTCTGCTAAGTTTGGTTAATATGTTTTATAAATTTTTTTTTAATCAAACCCGTGTGTGACACGGGTTTTAACTTAGTTCATTAATAACAGACTTATTTTCGTTACATGGTTTTTTCCTTTTTATAATGTTTTTCGATATTATATTAGCCGCGTGTTATAGATATTGAATAATTAATTAAATATCTTTTTTAGTAATCCTTTTGGATTTTATATAAACCGCGTGTGCTATAGTTTTTGAATAACTAGCATCTTTTTTCAATAATTCATATTATACTTTCATATATTTGCCACGCAATTTTTATTATTCTATAATTATGATTTTTTAGTCGATGCATTATCAAATTTATTAAATGAGAGATTGTTTACATTTTTATTTTATGCATGTTATACCTACATGTATTATATTTGTGAGGATGAAACTGCGTTTGATCGTTTACGTAAAGTAACAAGTAAAAGAATATATTTTCTAACCATGGTACACATGTTCAATGCAACGTATAAAACCATAACATGTGTTTACAGTAGTTGTATGAAACTACATTATAAGCTAAAACATATTTTTCACCAAGTTAACCATTGTTTGAGACGATTTGCGTGCTCACCTTGTCCTTGATTCTCATGCTTGCTAGTTACAACAACTTAAATGTAGGGGAGGCTCGGAGGGTGTGTGAGCCGCACCATCGGCCGGGGCACATAAGTTTCGGGGGCACAATTTTTTTTATATGTTTTTTTGTGTTAAAAATAAGTTTTTTGAAATGGTTTATGAGATAATTACAAGCTAAGAATGGTTTCTTCCTATAATAAATCGGTCGATAAAAGTTTAATCCATGTACGCTGACGAATAAATTTTTTTTGTTAAGGCATACGGGCCCTTTTTTTTTGCTCGGCCGAGATATTTAAATTCTCAAAGACGGCACTGCTTAAATGCCCCGCAATAAGATATCACACCACCCTTCTTAAATCCGATTTAGAACCTATACGAGTCCTTTACACTACAAAAACAAGGGTACGCTACATTGTGTCACATTTCTGCGATCAACTCACACAACATTATTGCTCCAGTTGACACTTTTACTCTTGTCTCTTTGTACTAATTTAATTACATGAAATATTAACTCCACAATTCAAAGTTCAAAGGTATATAAAGGCTATGTGGAGTGGAGGGGCTACAATTGGGGGCGAATTGTGACACGTGACGCCCAGTTAGCATGGAGTGGAAATTTGTTTTTGGGGTGTAATGGTGTAGGGGCTACAAGTTGGACCCACAGTGTTTTTTTTATTATTTTCTTTATAATTAAACTAAATAAAAACCAATTTATTTAAATAATTAAATAAAAATACATTAAAATTAAAAAGAAATACAAAAAAAACATAACTAAAAAAAATACATAACTAAAAATATTAAAAAACATAACTAAATAAAAAAGTTAAAAAAAACATAACTAAAAAAAAGAAACTAATATCCGTAATATTCGCGCATTTTTTCACGTCGTCGTTGAAACAATAATGCGGCTTCCTCGTGAAACCCCTCCACTTTGAGGGAGGGATTCGTAGTCGTCTTTCATTTGTTTTAATTCCAAAGCCTGGTTCAGCTTTTCTTGTTGTTTGTTGGATGCTCTAAGGTCGGCTCCTATTACGGTGGGATTTGTTTCCAAACGACCGACCAACTCGTTTATTTCAACGGGCTTCGTATTGAATCGTGTTGACGACGAACCTTCCCCCTTATTTTTTCGTCGTCGGCTATATCAACATCATCGGCTAAATTGACTGTGTCGTCCAGGAAGAAGCTACGAGCATCGGAGGGTGTGTTTGGTGTGCTCGGATTTATCGACGACGATGTCTTCGACCTTTTTGAAGGCCGGAATGAGTCGGCTCGTCGGGCGGCCGGAACGGTTGGTACCCCCTTCCATTTCGAGCAACCACGTAGCTTTTCCCAACAACTCAAATACTTGAACGGTTTCCCGGGCCGCTCAACAGTGTGACCCTGAGCTCGAAAGTCGCTCAAGGCTTGACCTATAATGTCGACATCGTTATGCCCGCTACGCCAGCCGAACCCCTGCAACCGGTTAATTATCCCGGCAAATTTTTGACAATCGGCGTTAAGCCCCTTCCAGTGGGCTTGAACCGCTTCTTTTCCCCGGTAGTCTTCGGGTTTACCGGTTATCGCGAGCCAAGCTTCAAATACTTTCTTCCAAAACACACCGGTGGCTTGAAAGTTAGCTACAAATTAAAATTAATTGTCACAATTAGTATACATTTTAATAAACACTAAATACATTTTTAATAAATACTTAATATTAAAAAACTTATCAACGTCGGGATCCTCCGAAATGACTATCCAAGCTCTTGTGAGGGCCACCTCCTCCTCGCTCCAATGCTTGTACGGATCACGTTGCGCCATCGGCTCCCCCCGGTTGTTTCTTTTTGTGTTTACGGGTCGCATTTTTGTTTGAACTGGGGCCCGTGACGTTTGCGTCACCGGCTCCGACTCCGGTGTTGTAGACCCGAACGCCGGCATTGTGTGTTTGCGGGTTGAGATAGTTGGCGTACATGTTTAGGTTCGATTGGTTCCATTGTAAGTTCGGTTGGTTCGGTTGGCTCCATTGTAAGTTCGGTTGGCTCGATTGCGAACCATACGTTCGACCGAAACCAGGGAATTGGTAGTTCGGTTGGTTCGGTTGGCTCGATTGCGAACCATACGCTTGACCGAAACCAGGGAATTGGTAGTTCGGTTGGTTCGGGTTGTTTCTAGGATTCATTTTGTTTATTTTTTGTATGAATTTGGGTATGATTTGTGTATAAAATGGATATAAATTGGAGAAGAAAGGTGTATATTTATATATATATATATATATATATATATATATATATATATTGTTTAAATTTTTTTTTTAAATTTGACCGTTGTCAAACGGTCATTTTAATATAATAATATTATTTTTCTTCTCCACCGGGTAGGGGTGTACACGGACCGGACCGAACCGGACGAGACCATGTCCGTGTCCGTCCGTTAAGCTTTTGACGGACAAACGGACGGTTCACGAACACTCTACCGAACGAAAATTCATGTCCGTGTCCGTCCATTAAGAAATTGAGTTTGTCCGTGTCCGTCCATGTCCGTCCGTTAATATTTTAAACGGACGTTAACGGACACTAATGGGCAAACGGACACTAATGGACATTAATGGACAAACAAACATGTGAACATTAATGGACAACAAACACTAATGGACAAATATAAACGGTTACATATTAACACCAAACATAAATCTAAACAACTTCACATACAAATTAGGAATTACACCATATAACATCCAAATATACTTAACACGTAATATATTAACATAAAGTGGATCACTGTAATATAAGAGATATCAAACATGTGTAATAATATAAAAGTGTTATTAATAACACTAGAAATTCCACAGTTAAATTACAATACTGGATAGATATAAACATTAACAACACCTGACGGACATTACCGGACGTAATCGGACGAACGTTACCGGACGTTCACGAACTCTATTGAACGGACTTGTCCCTTGTCCGTGTTCGTCCGTTAAGCTTACCGAACGAAATTTATGTCCGGTTCGTTTATTAAACGGACGAACATAAACGAACTTCTTGCCAAACGGACGCTGGACGTCCGTCGGACATCTGGTTCGCTTACAGCCCTACCACTGGGCGACAAATAAACCCCGCCCCGCCCCTTTTCGCCAAATTATCGCCGGGGGGGGGGGCGGTGTTCTAGCCCCTCATCGCCCAAAATCGCCCTCCAACGTCGCCCACTACACTTAGCCTAACATCTTATTTGTTTCAATAGTTCCAGGTATTAAATTTTTTATGTTACAAGGTGTAATATTATATAACAATGTTTTTGTAAGATAATTGGTATGATAAAAAAAGTTGATAAATATAGTGTTTGTTGTGGCTTAAATTGCAGTTTGATAGGTTTCTGAAATTGCGGTCTGGAATGATTTTTTTGCTGAATTTTTGGAGCTGAAGAGAGAGAGAGACAATTTAGCTTCCTTGAACCGCTCCTTCTAGAAGCTTTTTAGGAGGTTTGAAGGGCTGAGATTTAATCATGTGGACTTTGAATGGTCAAGATGAAGCTAAAAGTTAGTTTTTAATAGAGGGAACAATATATTATATAATGCGTTATATGTAGACAGTTTGGGTGGTTGAACCGGGTCATAGACTATGCTCATACAAGGTTGCCAGCCTATCTTTACAAGATTATGTTTGTAGTCAACAATATCTGATTTACTCGCGAATTATCACAAGGTTTCTCCCACTCACCCATTAGAGTTTTTAAGTCCCATTGTGTCCTTAAACCTTTACCTTAGGAAACAACATTTTGCTCAACTTCTTTCCCATTACCCTGAAGATTCTCTTGATTTGACAAACCATTCGTGTCTTTGTATAACCAAAATACTTATAAATAAATAAAAATAGATATAAGAAAATTAAAAGTCAAAACTCATCAATAACGTTTTACATGTCAATGTAAGCTATTATAAAAGATGATAATTTTAAGACATCTATTCATAAATTATATAGAATACTCATACGTCTCAATACTGTTATTGGCAAATGTGAAATGGTATTAAGTTTATTTTTACTCATATTTTTTTTGACAAAACTTTATAAAAGTTATCCAACTTTATATGCGATGTTATTTAATTTCATGTCACAAATAACCCGTTTGCAATTAAAGAGATACAGCGGGGATAAAATGAGAAGAAGAGTGTGGAAATAGGTATGGTAAGAGATCAGCCATGCTCAAGGCCACATGTAACCTATCTTTTGCAAACGGTTAGAAATACGTCTTATGTTATTGTTAAATCATCTAAATTTTACTTGTTAAAAGACATGAATTTAATATATACTAGCCGCGTGCCCGCGCGATGCAGCGGGTTGCACGCAAACATGACATCGGATGCGTAACCGTTGTTATTGTTTTTGTACGTGCGTGACTTAACAATAGGACGCGAGTAACCCGACGATAGTATGCTCGTATTGCGGCATTGGATTCTTAACTGGTGTTAGTAAGCACGTCACAACGACTGTGCACGCTCAGTCAGGTGTTGGTGCGCACACAACGCTACATTGAACTCGTCTTAACCGGCAACCCGTTTCGCTTGACAATGTTCTAACCGAAATTCGTTATGACTTGACCCCTTTAAACCCAAACCCGACCCAAACCAAATTAACCTTTTTGTATCGACTTATTCCAACCTTAACCTTTTAAAACCATGACCTGAACGGCCGAAACCGCCTGATTCGTTTGTCGGTATTTAATGGTAATCATGTAACACGTTAAGTTTTTAAAATGAAAAAAGTATAGTAATACCCTACTCAAATTAAAGAGAATAAAATATTCGTTTTTATGGTATAGTGTTTTTAAAAAAATATTAGCGTGTGAAAAAGTTATAAACGTTTAAACGTCGTCGGGGTAGTTGATTTAAAATAAGAGGTATATATGAAACAATTATATAAATTAACAAAATGTGATTAAAGTTAAAGGACCAAACTCGTAATTATTTTTTAATAAATTAAAAACAAACCGTTATGCTAAAAGACAAAATTGTCAAAATACAAAATTGCCCTTAAAATGTCTTAATCTTATGCATTATATTTGTACTAAAAGCAACAAGTTTGGTACCTCTTAAAAATTAAGATGTTCCTCACTTATGCTTTATATATAGTGTAAATATAAATATAGATATAGATTTTGACCCTTTCTAAATCCTTTAATTTAATCCATTTGACTTAAAAGTTTACTTATATAACTAAATCAACGTCTTATTAGATAAATTCTCGTATTTTAGTTATTTGTATAAGCAGATGGAATTTAAAGCTGCCCAGCTTGCTAAGACCAACCAAAACCTTAAATAACCAGTTAAGAATAGATTTGGTTCCAACACAATATAAACCGGACACAAACTTCTAGTCTGGTTACTCACTATAGCAAACGACAGCCCGTCATGAAACAAAATAACATATCCAGTTTTGAGTCAACCCGAAAACATAACCTTTTCAAAACAAGAGCCGAGAACCAAGCTGTTCACAACAGGCCCTGGTTTGATCCATACCGGCTTGCAGTTGGCATAAATTAGCAATGAAACAAAAGGCTTAATACAAGTAAAGATAGCTAATGTATTAAAAGGCTTCACCAGATTTGTTTTTTTACTAGTTTATAAGATTTTACTAGAATAACACATGAATACAGAAAATATAAAATTTAAAACACATGATACGTTGATTATTGTCAAAAATTAATGAGTGCATACGAAAGAAGCATGCCTTTGTTAGCTATAGAGCAAATTATTCCTCCACCTGTGTTGCTTTGATTCCACACCACCTCGAACATACTTTCCTTTCCAATCTCTTTACGTGTTTCTTTCTTCATTTTGCTAATATACTACCGCTGACTTGGCTGCATAAAACATCTTTTACCATTACACCCTCCATAATAGTTAAACATGCTGTGGACCTCTTGGTTAGAATTGTAATTCCAAAATAAATGACATGAAAGAAGGCTGAAACAGGTATAAATCCAAATCCAAGTCAACTTAATGTCGCCGCGTGCCAAGTAGAAAAATGCCCTTGTATAATTGTATGCACTATTATTATTATTTTGTCCGAATAACATAATACCACAATGTTACCATACGATGTTGAGATTTGAGAATGTCTCCTTTTTAAAAAAAATAAATAAAGAGTTTAAGAATAGAATGAATACCTCATTCTGAATAGGGCGGGTGATCAGTAAGATTTAGCAAATATTGCAACTTCCTCAGCTGGACTACCAGTCATCAGGCACGTTTTTGGCCCTTGACGTTGATCGAAAGGAAAACACCTAATTGTTGCCCCAGTTTCTTCTTTGACCTTCAATTCATCTTCATCACTTAAAAAGTCAACAGAAAGAGGTCAGATGTAGAAAGAATACATAAATAACTACATTCACAAAGCTAAAAAATGTATGATATAAAGCAAACATAACATACCTTCCAACCCATGGACCCCTGGCCCATTTTCCCTGTGATATCACCTCTTTGAGTTCATCATATGAGCTCACATCCACAATATTGCTGAAGTAAGATCAACACTCATTAGCCTTAATACTCTGTTTCTTAATATATATTTAAGTAAATTACTATATTGCCCATACCTATCTCTAAAAGCTATAGCTTTGTCCAAAAGGGATGATTGGATTTCATCCAGCTTTTCTTTAACATAGGGTACAAGAACCGAAGATTCCATAGATATTCCAAAAACCTTCCCTGGTTTTCCAGGAATATCTCTTCTAGATATCACCACACTCTTGCTTGAAACATCACGTGGACCGATTTCAATTCTTAGTGGCACGCCCTGCACAAGATAACAAACGTTATTAAAAATAACTTACAAAATAATATTTACTTAATATTCTATTTTATATCTGACCTTCATTTCCCAGAAATTAAATTTCCATCCAGGTGTTCTTTGATCAGAATCATCTAGCTTTACTTTAATCCCAGCAGTATGAAGAACATCTTTGACCGACAATGCAGCGTCAAGAACTTCATCTTTCTCATTAGCTTTCTTCCAAATTGGTACAATCACCACCTTAGAATCATGAAGCAAACTTGTCATGAAGATAAAATGATAATAAAAGTGCACGGAAAGTGTAACAATTCTGAAAGTATTTAATATTGTATATTACAACATGTATACTAAAGAATAACACCTGTATAGAAGCCAGTCTTGGTGGAAGCATTAATCCAGCATCATCACCATGGGTCATGATGATACCACCAACAAATCGAGTACTTATAGCCCATGACGTTTGCCATACATGCTGCCTTTGACCATTTTCATCAGCAAACTGTAATAATGCAAAAACAATTTGGTTCTTAATAAGATTTTGGATTCAAAAGAAATCTATTCGCAAGCTAAATCCAGTACGCCTGTAAACGAACCGAATGCTCAATGAACTGTCCGTGAACCGTAGACAGAAAGTTCATTACTTCATTTATTTAATTAACACAAACATCATTTGTTCATTAAGTTAAACGAGCAAACATGAACACATGACTTGTTCAATCATTTAAATCTGTTTATGTTAGTTCATTTACAAACATTTACATATTTGTTTAAAATTTTCAGGTCCATTACAACTTAGTCTGGTTTTATGAAATTAAAATATCACCCATTACAATTTAGTCTAGATGTATTAATTTTTTAGGCCTAACAGTTTCATGTTCATGTTTACTTTAATTGGTTTTCGCTCGATTATGTTCATTTATGTCTGTCTTAGTTCATCCCTGTTCAGTTACGTTCGTTCGATTACATTCGTGAACAGTTTATTTTCTTAACAAACATATATGAACAGGAAAACTCTGTTCGTTTAATCGTCCATGCTCGATCGTTTTTCCGGTTAAAGTTAAACAAACGAATACGAACATGTCTCGTTCGTGTTCATTCGGTTTGTTTACAATCCTAAATCCAGTCAACAGCAACTAAAATTTTTGACCGTAAGTACTAATATTCTTCCTTTCTACTCTTAACATGAATTAAATTAGAAAAAAACCTGTGTTCCAAAAGCACGGGAAAAATTTTGCCCTAAATTGTGACTGGTTCCAGCCTGCAAGGCCTTACGGTCACCCATCATAGCTTCAATTGTATAAGTTCTATCTGCTCCAGCAAACGTCTCGACCCTTGATTTCCGACCCGGAATAACAGGTATTGCAGCTTGCTCATAAGCAAACTTTGTATAAACATCAATCATTTGCATCGCCTGCAATTTGAGAATTACAAACCTGTAAAAAAGACTAAAGAGAAAAAAAAGGTAGTGTCTTTTATACACAAAAGATATACAAAATACAAACCTCTCTTTCAGCTTCCTCTGGTGTAGCATGTGCAGTATGCCCTTCTTGCCATAGAAACTCAAGAGTCCTAATAAACGGCTTTGTGCGCATCTCCCATCGCGTGACATTCGCCCACTATTAATAAGAATCATTTTAATAAAAAAAGTACAAAGTGCTACAAATATAAACATGACAATGAGTAATAAAAGAATTAAACTAGATGTGAACCTGGTTGATCATAAGAGGAAGATCACGATAACTTTGAATCCACTGAGTAAACATGTGGTTAACAATGGTTTCACTAGTAGGTCGAACCTGCAAGAGCCTCACGAATTGCAAGAATCAAAGTCACACTCAGGTCTTAATTATCAAACTTAAAATCAACATTCCTAAAACTTCATTTCTATCTAATGATACATAAATTACAAAACAATCAAATAAGAGTAACTAAATCAGTACCACAAGTTTTTCTTCAAGTTCTTTCCCACCTCCAACTGTCACAAGAGCTAATTCTGGACTAAAACCCTCTACATGACTTGCTTCTTTCTCTATAAACGAATAAGGTATAAACTGCAGCCAATCACAATAGCTTAATCAGAATTAATAAACAAGTAAACTCCCTTATTAGTTCAGTTACAATTAGGGCTGTAAATGAACTGAAAGTTCCGCAAACAGTTTATGAACTGTTCGGAAGGAAGCTCGTTTTGTTCGTCCGTGTTTGCTCAATTGCGTTCGTGAACGTTCGATAATGTGCTCGTTTACATCCATATATGTTAGTTAATTTTTTATTTTTTTTTGTTTACGTCTGTTCATTAAAGGTTTTTAATGACTTTTCTAATCTTATCATATATAAGTATTATGTGATAAATTTATATGTACATTAACATATGAATATAAATGCTAAAAGAAAAAAACAACGCAAACTTGGTAGCCAGAGCGAACAGTTCATTTCTGTTTGTTCGTTAGTGTTTGTGAACTGCTGTTCGTTTCAACAAGGCGTTGTTCGGTTTGTTTACATCCGAAGTTACAACTAATAATCAATAGAGTTAATACATACCTGTGGAAAATACATGTTACTATGACCTGTCTCTTTGAATTTAATATTCAAATAATCCTGCAAAATCACAGATTGACTACGTTATAGATAGGTTTCAGCTTCACTCTATGTTCATTTTCTCAATATGACTAAATTGACTGCAATTAACTACTAACAAACACCTACAGAATAATAATTACTACCTGAATAGCTTCCCAAATGGCATAACCGTAAGGTCGAATAACCATAGTACCACGAACCGGACCGTAATCAGCGAGCTCAGCCATGGAAATGACATCGAGGTACCACGCATTGAAGTCCTGGGAACGAGGCGTGATGCCTTGCTCTTGAACAGCCGGAGCAACCTCAACCTTGGCGGTAGAACTGAGCTTCCGTACATTGAGGAGGTTGTTGCTGCGGCCACGGGGAAACAAGGATGAGCGGGCTGATGAGACGGCGAATATGGAAGTCAGACATGGAAGCCGCAGAGCCCCCATTTGTGTGCACAAATTATCACTACGGATGAGGGTTTGACTGTTTTGTCTTTCTAGGGGATGAGCAAAATCTATGTTTTGGAGTGTAAAACGAGACGAGCCACTCGCGAGTTACTCGAACTAGAATTGATAACATGTTCAAAATGATACACGTTTTTTTGAGCTTGAGCTTCGAGGGCCTTGTCTATTTTTTTAATTTTAACTTTCTTGGACTTCTATGTATTTAACTTCATGCAGCATAGATGAGCTCGAGCCGCGTTTTGTATCTTTTAAGGTTCTACAGGGGCTCAAGCTAAGTTTAGGATCGTTTAAGGTTTCTCTTAAAATATGAAAAAGTAATTAAACACGCGTGTAATTAGTTAATAAATAACAAGTCGAGCCCGAGTTTTAAAAACAACTCATGAGTTGAATTCGAGCTTTAGAAAAAGAGCTTGAAATGAGCTGAGCTTAAGCTTCATAAGTCAAAACTAACCGAACTCAAGATCGTTTACACCCCTGTCTAGATTCGGCTCAAGTAACCGACCTGACACAACCAACAAACCAGTAGTTAGTGCAGACCTCGGTCTATCAGAATAATTGTATTTGTAGATAAAATATTATGTCATTCAAATTACAAGTTCTAACCATAATATTTGGTGTGATTTATTTTACTCTCATTTGGGTAAGTTGTTCTTGTGTTTTAGAAATCTAAATTATTTTTGTGGTTGTTTTGTTTGATCAATTACGAGTCAGAGATTGTTAAGAACAAATTGGTTTAACACGGTTTTGAGATTGTTATGTTCGATTAATAACATCTTCGAGGCTGTTTACAACTTTCAATGTTTCGTTTTGAGTGTTGTTGTACAGTATACAAAATGCCTAATGAATCTTTTAGTTGGGCCGCCATTTATGTTTCTTTTATTCAAATGGGCTGAAACCCAATATTTACATGCAGTAAAATCAGATTCATGATTCATGAATATTGAATAATGAATTTAGATTTGCGAGTTATTTTTCTACCAATAAAAGTTTAATAGGTGTCTAATGTCTAATTGATTAATTTTGACATGATAATTTACAATAATTAAATTACAATTATAATGACTGTTAGAATTATACACACACGATTCAGAATTTCAAATAAAGTAATATATAGAGTTTGAAAATTACAAATAATTTGCAAGAACCACTGTTTTTCCTTAAACAATGGGTTAACCCATCGATCCGGTTTAAGCCCAAGACTTTTCTATAAAAAAATTAGTGGCCCGTTTTCACTTTTAGCATGCAATTACAATTTTAGCCTAGCTAAATCGCAAAGAATGAAGGATTTTAAATGAATATATTAACTAACGGAAACAAGTGGACTATTTTTTATTATTAAATAATATACTTTTGGGTTATTAAGTGTTTTTTGATTATTTTTTTAGGGATTATTGTGTGCTTTTAGATTGTTATTTTTGTTTTATTATGGAATATTGTACTTTGGATTATTTTTGAGTTGAAATTGTAATCTTATGATATTATCGGGTTAACTAGTCAACCTAATTGAACCTCTCGGTACAACATGATTCAACTGGTTATACTATTTCCAAGCCCAAACCAGTTTGATGTAAAAAGCGTTTTTTAACAATGCATAGAAACCGGTTCAAACCGGCCGGTTGAATCGATAAATAGATTTCATACATGGGCTCGACATACTAAAACTACAAATCAGCTGGTTTTCCCAAAATACCGGTTTAAACCATTAAGCTGGTTTTAGCCCAAAAGATTTTTTACAATTTGTCCCCCATATTTAAAAAAAATACATGCTAAACAATTATAATTGAAACGAGTAAATTCGATTTTAATTTCTGTCTTACTGGTAACTGACAATTAAAATTTGAAAGACAAAACGTAGTCAATTGAACAAGACCTAGCCTATTGAAGCTTCAATCTCAAATCCATTCTCTAGCGTAGTGGAGCCCAAATGGTATTGCAACTTGCATTTTGTTATAATATTCTTAGTTGCAATTTGACATTCAACTATTTATTTGGGAATAATTTACAATAAAATCAAGTGTTTTTGAATTATTTTTTATTATGGATTAATTTTTAAATGATATTTTTTAATTACAAAATCTTGTAACTTTGTGTTATTTTTTTTTGTTAAATTTGCATTTATATAAAATCACAAGGCAACTATTTATCCTCATTAAACTTTTGGCTACAATTTAATTGAACCGGCTATATCATTTTTTAATCAAACCAGTACAGGTAAAATAGCATTGATTTTAAAACTTTTCCAAAAGGACTTTGTTAAACACACATCACACATGTACAAAGTTGTTAACCAAACAATGTATACACGAACACATATGTTCCCAACCTTGTAGGTTCCAAGTACCAACTTTTACACGTTGACCCCCACAATCAAACGCCACGTTTATTCCTTTTTGCTTAGGTGCGAATACACAACTAATCCAAACATCAAATAACTAATTATAATCATAATTAAACCTATAATACATTAATCAATTAATTTTAAAATTTTATTGCCAAGCAGACACCATGGTGAGAGTCCTTCCCAACCACCCAAATCCAACCCCACCTGAATCCTCTTTCACACTAAAACCCGGGTTGCCACGTGTCCCCGAGTTCACCTTTGACTTCAACGAGTCAACCGTAACTTGACTCACCGGTTTTTGATCAAACCCGGCCATCCTCAACCGGGCCCGCCATTTGCCAAACACTTCGCATCTTTCAACACGGTCCCTACCTTCACACGCAACCGAGTTCACTATTCTCCGACTCAGTCCTTCCTCTATCTTAACTCGGTCAGGGTTATCCTTCGGGATCGTCGCGTCGAACGACTCCACTAACGTCGCGTAATAACCAAACACCCCGTTCACACGCGATGTGAACGAGGCGGTATTCGTGTTCAAATCCTGCTCTGCCACCGTCACCACTGACGGTGCTAGAGCCTTCACGCGACGGAGAATCTCGTCTCTGAGATTCTCCGTGCTGACACTTTCGTCGGGGAATTTATTCAACTTAAACGCGAAATTCACCGCCAAAACGTCCCCGTCCGCAACCGCTAATCCTTGTTTACTAATTTGCGATAACTTAAAATCCAAAACATTATAATAAAAAGCAACCCCTAATTTGCTGGAAAGCAATTTGAGTCCATCACCAACAAGCGTCAACCTTTCCACGCCTCCGTTACCGAAATGTTTAAACGTCGTTAGTTTTACTGTAAGAGGTACCCCATTGTCAACCCTACACGCTGCTGCAATCGCGTGAATCAAGTACACGTATTGTAACCCGTGCCCTATGTCAAAATCCACCACATGAATATTTCTCTCAGGTCGACCCGAACACGACACCGTTTGCAGAATAACATTATTAGCCGCAACAAAAGCTAGCTTAAAACACTGGGACTTATCGTACAACAATTGAGTCGACATAATGTGTTCCTTTTGGAACAACTCGGTCGCATTGGACTGTTGTAGTCCAACGCGCACACGCGTCCGTAAAGCTGACGCTACATAAAATCCAACCCGTTGTTCAGGAGTCCCACGCGCGTTGGAACATTGTTCCACGCGCGTGATTAACTCCTCCGCATGGTCCAACTTCCCGTCCGTTATCGCCTCGGCCGCGTCTGATATTAATTGCTTTAACGAAACCGTTGCCGAAGATGATGCACACGAAGATGAAGACGACGTCGTTGGAGACGGTGATATTTTTTTCACCTGAACCGGGTTCATTAACTTCCGAACCGTTTCGGGCCAGTCGTTGTTATCTGTCACACCCGAACCTACGTCGTCTTCATCGTCAAACAAAAGCTCCTTTTCAATTTGTTGTAATCGACTCAACGTATCTGGCCGCAGTTGAGAAACAGAAGACGATGAAGATATATTAGAAACTGAAGAAACATCCGTCGTCTGTTGATTATTATTATAATTATAAACCCTGGGTTTCACGTTTCTCAAATAAACCGGTGGTTGTTGCCGGAACTGGTTTTGCTATTGGAATTCAGCCAATGATCTTTTTCCGATCAACGAGCCGGAGATAATATTATTGAAGAAACCTGGATACCGGCCGGGAAAGCCAGACGACATTGTCGCCGGAGTTAATACGAATTAATAAAAAACAAAGGGTTTGTGAATTTGATCGGAAAGCAAGAATTGGATGGATTCTTGTTTTTATAACAGAATAATAATAATAATAATAATAATAATAATAATAATAATAATAATAATAATAATATGGTGTTCCAAGTGGCTTATAAAAAGCTTCCTTTTATTGACTGGAGCCACGTATAACAAAAATAATAATAAATATATATTCTACAGTATGCGGTTTTGTTATTTAATTGGAAATTTAATATGGAAAGGTAATGTTGGATGCACAATAATATCTACGGTTAAAAAGTTATGATTTATTGTTTTGCAATGAATAATATATGTAAATTGTTTGGTTGGATTTTGATATGGTTGGCATAAAATATGATTCAATGTAGTGGAATACTAAATACAAACACCAATATTTTTACACGTTACTTAAATTGTGCAGACAAAGGTTTTAGATATGGTATTTTGTTGATAAGTTTTTAAATCATGTAATGAGTTTGTTGTCGAAAATATTTCGGTATAAACTAAAGCAATAATCAGATAAGACAGAAAATGATTTATAGAAGAACGCGAGATTCTTTTGTGTGAAATTTAAATCATGAAATTTGATTAAGAAAATAGTTTATATGAATTTTTTTATTGTAAGTGATTCGAGCCATTGCAATATATAGGTTGGTTGTTAACATATGACAACCGTTATAACAGTTACAACAGTTAATGTATGAACCTTCACAATGCTTAATATAACTTTATATACAAAACTACGAGGATCTAAAACATAATGCTAATACTGGGATTGCCAAATAAAGTCGTAGAGAGATAATGTGCCCGTTATATGATTATATAAGTGTTTTACGTAACGTGACTGTTTCATGATATTTTCATCATTTTCTAATTAAATCCAGTTACTTATTGAACTTTCCTCGTATTGTATGAGCTAAGTTATTTTATGTGTCTTTAAAGTTCTTAACTTGACTTGAAAATTGATTAAGATATTATTTTATGTACTTTTTTCTTTTTTCACTTTTGATTTAAGTATGCATTTTTAACTATAGATATATTCCAAATCGTGGTGTAGTTTAGGAAAAGACGACCTTTTCAAAGAGAATTCATGGTCTTTTACTCATTCTTAAAGCATTTTTATGAATAAACTAAAGTATTTTGCAAGCTTGTTGTTTAAAAATATAGAAATGAGAGGCAAATACATGGTAATTTACTCTTCCTAATTAAACTAATTTCATAATCCTCCAACGACCCTTGTGAATAAGGTAAAAATAAAGTAATATGTGTTTAAAATAATATAAATATAAATAAAAGAATTTTATATCTTTAAGCGAGCTGACATATCAATCTGTTAAATCATAAATGAGTTATGAGGTATCAAAAAGAGATGTTCTAATTAACCAATCGGTCTAAACCGATATTCTGGACTCGGTCCTATCCAATCTTACACGAAAAAGCTCATTTTGCTAAATAATAATTAGCTCAAAATTAGTTATTTTATGTGCACTCAAAAGTGAATTTATGATTGTTAACATTTTGACTATTATTATTATATAATATTCTTTTTGCAGCCAAATAAATTTAAATTAAGTGTTCCCTATGAAAGCATATGATAGGAAAAAATGAAAGAAGGCGCGTAAGGTAAGGTGAAGAAAATTGATATTTAAATGAGACATAATTTTAAGGAAAATTGTAACCACAGCCATCAAAACCTACGCTCTGTCCGCGGTGTCGACAGTTCTATCGATATTTTAAAAATCAGTATTTTACTGTAATATTTTAAAAACCGGTATTTTACTTGTACCGGATTGAGCTAAAAAATGGTACAACCGGTTGAACTGGGTTATATCGGGAGATTCAACCGGTTGAATAGTTTACCTTATACTTACTTATAAATATAACTTTAATCTAAAAATAACCAAAAACTAAATGATTCTTATAACAAAAAATAATCCAAAAGTTAATCTATGTTAGAAAAATAATCCAAAAGCAATCAATTTTTAAAAAATAAACCTAAAGTTTACACGTTTGAATGTTAATTGTTGGGTTAAAAGTATTTTTGAAAAAATATGGGCCGCAAATATCAAAAATTTCTCGGGCTTAAAACCGTTTTGCCGGTAAAAATCGGTATTTTAGACAAAAACCGCCGGTACGATGTTCTAGAAAACCGGTCATAAATACCGGACTCAAAATACCGGCCTAGGGTGCAAAATCCGGTTCAACCGGCCGGTTTGAACCGGTTTTTAAAACACTGATTTTACTTGTATCGGTTTAGGCTAAAAAATTGTGAATCGGGTTCTACTGGGAGTTTCGATCGGTTTAATAGTTTACCTTATAATTTTTTATAAATGTAATTTCAATAAAAAAATAACCCTAAACTAAATGATTCCTATAACAAAAAATAATTCAAAAGTTAATCCATATTAAAAAAAATAATGCAAAAGCACTCAATTTTAAAAAAATAGTTCTAAAGTTTACACGTTTGAATGTAAATTGTTGGGTTTAAAGTAAATGTTAAAAAATATGGGCCGCAAATATTAAAAATTTCTCGGGCCTTTTGCAGGTAAAAACCGATATTTTAGACAAAAACTGTCGGTACGATATTCTAACAAACCGGTCAAAAATACCGGACTCAAAATACCGTTCTAGTATGCAAAATCTGGTTTAACCGATTCAACTAGCTGATTTGAACCGGGTTATAAAACACTGATTGCTACACCATCTACGTTCGGGCTACAAGTCATCTAATCGTACCATGTCATTCACTTGAACTAGTCAATTTCTTGTTTTGTTTCCTTCCTACATAGAATATGTATGTTCCTTTTTCTTGACCTTTCTACACAAAAGTCATCTTGTTAAGTTTTTAATCGACTCAATCACTCAAAACAAAAAACAAAAATCTACCAAGTACATCCCATCATGTCACACCCCGGCTTAGGGCCTTGGCGTATGACTAATAATTGGTACCTGTTTTATAAATACATCAGAGTTGCGTGTTATTTTAGCGGAAGACTTTGGTTGAATAGAATATTAATTTATTTGAAAACTTCTTGGATAATAAATACCCGGTGTTTGTAACAACTCAGAATTTTCAAATCAATATCTTACTAAATACCGACCCTTTTCGAGGTTCGGGAAATTCATTCGGTTTATCGAGGGTAATTCATAATTATAATATTATTGTTAATTATTTATTTAATATATAATTATAACTTTTATATTTTGGCAAAATATACTCAAACTTAAACTTTAACCTCTTAGTGTTTCCACCTTCAAACTACAGGGACCATATTGAAATTTCTGTTATTATCTTTACTATATATAATACATCAAAGAATGGTAAATTAAGACGCAAGTTTTTAAGTAATTTACAAGTTTTAATGCATATGGTACATGCACACGAAGGGGTAAAGTAGTCTTTTTAACATAATTAACCCACGTTCATTTAATTTAACAAATATAATTACAATTATGGTACCCCAACTTTACTCAAATTTTGTAATTCAAGAACTACTTACAACTTTGACCCTTCATATTTACCCACTTTTAACTCAACTTTATACTTTTTTATTTTAATCTAATATGTTTTACAAAAACATGATTTAAAAAAATCCGAGCATACCTATTTAAACGGGCTTATTTTTGTCTACGTTCCAATATATCTCTTTTTTCAAATCAGATGAACGGTTTGAAATGTACAAGTTATTACTGCATAAATATATGCATGAATGTACAAGTTTTTTAAACATAAATGGTTACAACTTCATCTCATTAGTTACATATCTAACCCTTGATCTATTTGATAACAAATATATATAAACTTGTTACAATTAAAAAAAGTTCACTTATTAAATATTATACTATTTAATGTACAACTTTGACCCCTCGTGTATATCCAAATTACTCAACTTTATTCTTTTTTTTATATTCATTTTATATGTTTTACAAAAATATAATTAATAATACTCAAGTTATATAAATATCAAAATAATCAAGACAACCTCGACTTTAAGATTTCAGCTTTAGTTTAGAGCTGAGCTAAGTCGGCTTGATGTAAAGTTCGAGTCAAGCTAGCCTTGGCTCGCTAACAACCTTAACTTAAAATGTTATTCCCGCTACATTGTACGGGCACTCGACTAGTTAGTATATTATAAGCTAGACCCATTTACCCAAGATCCAAACCAGATCCTAACGCCGTATTGAGAACCCGTTTATTACAACTTGATCAATCAGCTATTATGGTTGAAATAAATTCGTGATTCGTTGATCTCTTACCTTAAACGAGTTCCACTGACGAACTAATTGTGGTAAAGATTAATATAATGAATGACAATCCCGTAAATTACGAACCAAGGCCGCCCTTAATCTTATACCTTATAATTACACTGTTAAAACTCAATTAGACTCATCCACACCTTCCTCTCAACGCATCAACACTTAACCCTAACCTAATTTCATCGTTCATTGCTGAATAGAGCAGTTTTGAAGTCCAAGTTAGGCCGCGAACCCTTGATCGTCGATCACTCTCAATTCGTTGGTATTAACGGTAATTGTTGTATGATTTATGTTTATTCAGAGTCGTCTAACAAGAACCCCAACTCAGTTTTAATCATCAAAGAGTATTGGAACTGATTGATCTTATTAGGGTTCTTAACCTGAACTGGTTCATCAAGCTTCTGGTTATTATGTTTTTTTTCGTGTTTGTACCAACAGAACTGATAGCGCAATTGGTTTGTGCATGTGTATTGGTGGTGGAGGCTGGAGGGCGCGTGTTCGAAATCCCCTTCAACCTGTTCTGTCCTATTATTTTTGGAAAACCCTTTTTTTATTTAATTTATCTTATTAAATCATAAATTGATGTTATAAATATAATAACTTGTAATTAATTAATATTTTGTATAAAACCGACATATTAATCGATTCTTTTCTAAACCTTGGATTCAAGTCATACATACATATATTTGTTTATAAATAGTTATTAAAATGAATTAAAGGTTTTAGTATTAAATAATTAAAAAGAGTTTTAATCTAACTAAAATTTATCACGTTAATTTACGTATTAAAAACACAGGTTAAAGTATTTTATAAATGTCATATATTACTATTTTTTGATTATGATCTATTATTTACGATAATAATTTAATGCAGAACCTTATATTAAACGTATTTTTTTAGATTTAAATAAACAAATATCTTTATATAAACTAAAAAGTTTTATAAATAATTATTTAATTATTTTATGTATATTATATAATTAAGTAAACTTTTATAATAAATATTTAACTTCCGTAAGAATATACTCGGTCATCAAATATCGAACGTCTACCTAGCTTTAGATTCCTTGTTGAGATCATAGTTATTTATTCCGTAATTATTGTTACTTAGGATTTTCTCGTCGGTAACTCTCGAAGAGCGTGATTCATCGCTTCCTTACTGTTTGCATATTCGATCAGGTGAGTACCACATTCCCCTCTTTTAACTCGTTTTCATACTGTTTTGGAGACATATGCATAAATTACTTTTACATACACACTTATACTCAAAACTGCAACTTTGTCTTATGTGTTAACAACTTATACCTTACTTGTTTATGTGCTTATTTGCTTTGTATGTTTTCGCATTCGGAGAGGTCCAACATAATCTCAGTCTAGTATGATCATACGCCAGTCGTTATAGCCTTTGTGCTTCTCAACATCTCAGTTATACTTTCTCATTTGGTTAATTTGTTATTCTCATATGACTTGTTGCAAATACTTATTTTTATACTATACTATATGCACACTTAAACTGGTGTGTTGCTCACTCAACATGTGTTGTTGACAAAATTCTATTTTATACGCATATGCAGGTTGGTGAAGACTTAGTGAAGACTTTAGTTAGAAGAATATTTTAATCAAAAAGTATAAAAATTTGTATTGTTGTATAAATTATGTACTTGTTTGTATTTTGATTTATTTGAAAATTGAATTTAATTAATAGATATTGTCATTTAAATATTGCATGATAGTAACCTTTGAAAAGCTGTGAGCAATCAGTCCGCCCCGACATTTTCGCCGTAGGTTGGGGTGTGACTGTGTTTGATTTATAAAGCTTGTTGAAATACTGTTTGTAATATTTTAATAATTAAAAACTTAGCCATCATTACCTTGCGAGCATTTAACTCCATGAATGTCTTGCTACCTGTACTAATCTGTATTCCCTGAAATGTGGGGAAAAACACGTCAGCTATATGCTGGTGAACATGTATGACTCAATAAAACATTTTGAACATTATAATACAAATATAGTTTTCTCTACAATCTCAACAGAAGCATTTCTACTTCTGGTCTATGTACCACTGCCCTACACACAGAATTGTTCCCGAGCCACGTAGCCCTTACCGGGAGACTTGTAATGACCATTAGCCCGCGGCCACGTAGCCTTAGAATGATTAGGTTGAACGGTTATGTTTGGATCCAGACACATGTGTATTCGGTCTAAGTTGACTTTATTTTCTATTTTGTATTATAAAGTTTTAGAGATTACTCGATCTCATGTAGACATTGATTGACTCGTTAAGACAAACACCCGTTCGTCTCATTGAGTATAAATATATTTTGACTGATCAAAAAGGTTTGAACGTATTCACCTGTGATTGTCTGTTCTGAATGATTAGTGATCTCGTTTGAAACCTTGACTGTGAATGATTGATTGATTGATGATTGACCTATTATAAAATAGGTTTATATAAATATCCAGATCGTTACTTGATCCGGCTACAGACCCTTAGTCTGGTTTTGATAGCTTTGAACCTTGATTGATCATTTGTTTGAATAAAATATTGAGACATACAGTCTTTTTATTTATTTACCAAATCATATGCTGAGTTTCTCCTTCATGAAGAAACATCTATAATCTGTTTCTTCTTCAAGAAGAAACATTCATTGACCGCTAGTATTGAATGTAAAATCTTATGTTTCTTAATCATAAAGAAACAATGTTTTTACTACATTCCTTGCGTATGAAATGCTATGTTTCTTAATCGTTAAGAAACTATATTTTGACTATATCCTTATGAATGAAAATATATGTTTCTTAATTGTAAAGAAACATTACTATAATCCTTGTATGTTAAAGCTTATGTAAACATATTTATGATCAAGGTTTTGGGCTATATCACTGACTATGGTCTAAGCCATATAATATAATAATAAAATAATGACTTAGGCAGAACCCCTACCTTACACGGGTATTCGGAGTTTGATTACTAAGATTGATTGAGCAGCACTTCTATTTTCTAACGCGTACTAGAGCTTACACAGTCGGGGCCTCATAGCTTGGCACGCATTACGATGCTTGGCGCGCAAAACGAGGCGACATATGGTGGTCGTCGTGTTGTGCACGTACTTCGAGGTATTGTCGGTATGTGGCACGGATTACGAGGTGACGATTGTCGGGTCGGCACGGAAATCGAGGTAGTGAGAGAGTAAATCTAGAGAGAGAAACAATTTGGTGTGAAGTGGAAATGAGCCGTGACCCCTCTATTTATGGGCTGATCTTGCATCCTATCGCGATACGCGATGGGTCTTGGTGACCCCGTCACGTATCGCGGCGCCGCAAAAGTACGCCGCCATACTCAGTGCTGACACGTGTCCGCTGACTCATCAAGGTCCATCACGATATGCGATGACCTGTGTTCTGGGCTCATCGCGTAGCGCGATGGGTCCCTGAACTCAATTTTTCACTTTTAGTCCTTTGTATTAGCTTGTCATTTCCGGGTCTAACTCTTAGCTCATATATATTTTTGTTTTTTACTTTGAACTAGTGTTATGTATTTATATTACATGCAAACCGTCATATTTATAATAATAAATTATTATGTTGGTAGGTGTAAGTAATATGAGTTAAGGTAAGATTCGTGTCATCCAAATATGTCTTTCAATTTGGTGATTGACAACTCACAGTTAAGGGATAAGTTCTTGTAATTAACTTTATCCAAGAATTCAATCATTAAATGATATACATTTTCTTAGCATTTAGCATTCTAATGCAGTAATGTGTGTATATATAAATATATACATACATATTTATTTATTATCCTTAGACGATGTTAGATGGTTTTAAATGTTCTTTTATAAAACTCAACTGATCATTTCTTTTATTAAACGTTTGACTTACAATATTACCGATATAAACCGAAATACATATTTTAATATCCATGTATATATTTGGACCATTTTTATGTCATTATAATTATTATTTTAACCTTTTAACTTTTAAAGTTGACATTTTGACATGTAATTTTGGCGGGTGTTACACATCCATAGCCAAGCTACATAAAGACTCTTATAAGGGTGGGAAACTGCTTCTACGGTTTTCATGTCAAAATCCCTCAAAAATCAAATTGATTGATGTGGTGGAGAGCAAATCGATTTATGCAAATCCAGATACCAAACTGTGACAAGAGACAGAGAGAAGAAGAGAGACAACGAAATGTCAATCGATAGAAAGGAAAAAAATATGATCCACTTGGGTTTTTATACTTTCTTTCTTTTAATACAGGGATATTGGTTTTAATACTCCCAACTTTTACTCTGGTTAATTTTTTTTTTCCTATTTAGCATGTGACAAAATCAATAATTGGGTAAGACAAAAATGAGTACTTCAAAGAGCGAATTATAAGATCCTAACAAACTATAAGATGCTACCTCATCTCATTTGCTACTTAGCTCATTGGTTACAAGTAGACAAAGTTGCTATTGAGCTTTGGTTGCTATCGACCTGTAGCAACCAAGTTTCTACCAAGCAATTAGCAATTTACTACTTATTTTAATGCAACCCAGCCAGTGTCGTTACCCCTTGGACTAGGGGCAGAGCCACTAAGAGCCCAATATGGTCACACGAATCAATTGACTTTATAATTTTATGTAGAAGCGATATATGAAAATTTTGAGTGAGCCCATAGCAAAGAGTTAAGGCTGTTGTAGTTTCATATTAACTTTGTATCCCTTGAACCTTCTACCTTGATGAGGTCTTGAGTTGTAGTATTGCTAAACCCGATTTTTGTTATTTCTTTTAAACCATCATTTTTGAGTTTTTATGACTATCGATATGATAAACCATCAAAACCCATTGACCATTCACGGATCACACTCGATTTCAGCCTCTGCCCTCCAACAATTTCACCCTCTCACGACCAACAATCTCTTGTTTAGACAAGCATATCACCCTAACCCGACCCGAAAGGACAGAAAGATCTCACATTCAGTTATACAAAAACTGATCACCGAAAAAAGAGGAACTCGTATGGGAAAAAAATCATGGATGCAAAAGCGTTGTCTCGGACCCGCCAAGGTCTCGAAGTCATATACTTCGTATCTCTAAATTCGTTTGTCATGTCTTCTCCTTTAATCTACGTCTACGAGCAAATCCTTACTATTCAACAGAGTATGATGACACTAACATTACCAACATATTATCCACTAAAATAACTGAGATTAATGTGTAATTTTAAAAAAAGTTTAGACTAAAACTGTAATATAGATATAACTTAGCAGATACACGTATAGTTGTAACATCCCGAAATTTCCAAAATGATATTAATTATATTACTTAATAATAGAAGGAAAGTTGACTCGGGTTCGGGAAATAAATAATAGAGTAGGAGTCGGTATGAGTCGGGCTAGTGTTGGATTAATGGGGACGGGTTAAATGAGAATGGGCCTTAGGTCCATGGGATTTCAGGGATATAAATATCCCCTAAACCCAAAAATATCTTCATTTCCTTACTTTCTACACACACACTCCAAAAAACACACACACCATCTACACCGCCGCCGGGCCGAGGAGAGGAACGGCAGATCCGAGAGAGAGAGAGAGCGATTAGTTGTGTTAACAAGTTAAACGAGACCCAAACAAGCTCAAAAAGGTATGATTCTTGATCTTTGAAGTTTAAAGATCCAAGCTTTTTAGTGTATAAACGACCGAAAATGGTCGGGAAGCGTAGTGGGTGATATTGAACCATAGCAAGGGTGTTAAAATCGCTCAAAATGCTGGACAGAAACCGAACAGCGGCTGATCTGGGCAACTTCGCCTGCAACTGGGCAACTTCGCCTTCAAAGCGATGAACTTCGCCTGCAAGCTAAGTTCACCTGATGAACTTCGCCTGCAAGCTAAGTTCGTCTGATGGCAACTTCGCTGTAAAGTTAAGTTCGCCTAACTGGTAACTTCGCCTGAGGCCAAGTTCGCCTGATGACAACTTCGCCTAAAGCTAAGTTCGCCTGATGACAACTTCGCCTAAAGCTAAGTTCGCCTAATGACAACTTCGCCTAAAGCTAAGTTCGCCTAAGGTTTAACTTCGCCTAAAGTCAAGTTCGATTAGAAAATAAATTAAAAATCTAATGAAAAATGTGTTAAGACAGTTAATGGAAATAAAATTTTTCCAAGTTGACCTGGCAGCTCGACCCCAGCCAGGGGCTCTGCCCCTTGGACCCTGCTAGGGGCTGCCGCCCCTAGACCCCGCTGCCAGGGGCGCTGCCCCCGGACCCCCGTTCGTTGTGGGTAGTAGTTAAGACTGGAAAGATGATATGAGTAGTGATAGTTGTTTGATACGTGTACTTGTTATACAGTCAGCCGTGCACAACTGAAGAAAGGGATTACGATCAACGGTGAACGTAACCGTGTTCAGGTGAGTTTCTAGCCCCATTCCTTGTTATGTTTTCGGGGCTGTGTGCATACTCGATGTGTTGTTAATACATTTATCCTAAGTGATAAGTGTATGTCATATGTGATATGTGTGATAGATATGAATGATTGTTTGTCGGTAAGCGAACGATCTTCGGATATTGCGCGTACTGTCAGGTTAAAAATAAAGGTACGAATATTATATATCGAAGATGTAAGAATATTTCAAATGAATACTTGTCGGGGCGTGAACGATCTTCGGATATTGCACGTAACGACAAGGGGTATGGTTGTTAAATGAATGAGGTAAAGAATGCCTAGAGTGTTCTTATGTTATAATGTAAGTATGTGTATATAGGTACACGAATGGCATGTGAGTTCTACGTTCGACATAGTAAGTTAGGATGGCAAATCCCTCTAGCTTCTGTCGGACATAGACTCGGCTGGTAATGGCGTAGTTAAGGACTGCGAGCCTTATACGTGAAGTAGATGATATATGTAAACGTAGATAAGGACTGCGAACCTTATACGTAATGTAGATAGGCGTCAGCATAGGAAAGGACTGTGAACCTTATACGTGCTGATTTTGTAGCATAGGGGAGGACTGCGAACCTCGTACGTGCTATGAATTAGGTTGCAACATAGGGAAGGACTGCGAACCTTGTACGTGTTGTGGATGTATTTCAGCATAGGAAAGGACTGTGAACCTTATACGTGCTGATTTTGTAGCATAGGGGAGGACTGCGAACCTCGTACGTGCTATGAATTAGGTTGCAACATAGGGAAGGACTGCGAACCTTGTACGTGTTGTGGATGTACTATGGTATAGGGAAGGACCGCGATCCTTGTACGTACCATAAATGATGAACATAGGTAAGGACTGCGAACCTTGTACGTGTTCACGACCTTGAGTACAGGTATAGACGGTGAACTATGAACGTACTCTCGGTAGACTGAGGTTAGTGATTGTAGATATGTATGTATGTATGGTAGCAAGTATGTATGTAGAACAGAAGGGTAACTAGTGAAGTATGGATATGTATCTACGGATATGTATGTATGTGTATGTATTGTATGGCGTTCGATTAACTAGAACTCACTCAGCGTAGCTGACTTTTAGTATGCACGCAGGTGAGCTGGTTATAGAGTTAGCATGAGGATAACACGGCATGGATTGAACGGCTGGCATCTGAAGAAAGAAGTAAAGATGTTTTAAATATAAAGTTTTGTGTTATGGTATCAAAGAAAAGATTTAATGTTTTGTAACAAATGATTGATGTTTTATGTTCCGCGAAAAGTTTTAATAAACTCTGATTTGAAAAACTGTGTTTATGAGTAAATCCGACGCTAAAGTAGGGTCACCGGGTTCGAGGCCTTACAATAGTTACTTACTATTATATATTGTTAGTTAATTATAAATTATAATAAAGAAAATACTAAAAAAATTCCATTATACTCAACAATGGCAAGAACAATAACAAGAAGAAGAAGATTTAACTGTTACATGGGCACGCCCTTCGATTCCTTAATATATCTTTTTAAAGACATGAAATCTAACTAAACCACTTGTCCAGCTTTATGTCATCTCCGTGTTATAAGTTGGTTGTGGCTCAATGGTAGAACACTCATTTTACAAGTGAGAGGTAGTGGGATCAAACCTCACTACCACCAACTTATATGGGAGATATGAGGGATGACTCTGGCTTGCCAGAGTTCGAGTCCTGATGTCACCCGGTTTTACCGGCTCCTCGCTGTCGTGCCGTTTGGCGGGCGTGGGGTTCAGGTTTTATCCGGTGAATCCCTCAACAGGTGGACCGCTAGGGGCTCCGTCCGTCCGGACTAGTGGCCGGCTCGGGTTACCTTTAGCCAATGGGGGCCGCGTACGGGATACCCGGCGTTACTTAGTTGGCCGTTCAAAAAAAAATGTCATTTCCGTGTTACTTGCTTCATAAAAAAGTATACAATCGTTAGTTACTAGTTAGTTACTATATGAAATTGTTTTCAAGATTAAAGATGACTACTTTTAATACAAGAAAACAAGTTTTAAACAAGAATATTAACTAAACTACGTATTTACTCATAGACGATATCACGATAACTAGCTGAAATTAATAAAATTTAAAAGACAAAATATGCGGACATCAAAAGTTGTTAGAAAAAAATAAAGTTACAATTTAGATGTCTACTTTCAAACTTGTCAATTATTTCATAACAGATAATTTGTTAATGATTATAAATAACAAAAAAAAAGCTGGCAATCATACTCCCCACAGTGAAGCTGATAACAGAAAAGTATAAACTATGATGCAACATGCTTTTGAAGTTTTCACAAACCTCAAGCACAATAATTGTTTTTGAATTAAGAATTTGTCTTTCGTAAAAGTCCCTTCGTAAAATAATAATTTTGTTAAATAAAATTACAATTCTTGTTAGAACATCCACAACTCATTCTCTATACATATTCATATAATTATATTAGAAAACACTATTTTTCTCTTTTTTTAATTAAATAATATTTTTTATAAATTATTAATCAATTTTCTCTCAACTCCACTCACAACGACTTAAAAAGATATTAAAAAAATTAAACGATGTGATGAATGTATTTATAAATTTATTGATAAACAATAACATTTTTTCTATCCACTCATAACCACTTTCTACAATGTACAAAACTCCCTCACATTTTTATGGAATGGATTGTGAATGCTCTTGCAATTAACAAGATACAGAAGAAAACACGGTGGTGGTCGGGGACATTCTGTCTAACAAAGGTTCTTTGAAAAATATCATGAATATTCCAAAATAACTCATCTATTACCCAGGGTACAACAAGCTTTACTCTTGGGAGACTAGAGCATATGAACTTTTACTTTAGTTGCTCAGTGGAATTAACCCTAGACTATTGAAAATCTACGTGTATGTTTTGTTGTGAACTCGTGATTTGTGGTATGTTTTCAACCAAGAAGCATGTTTGTTTTACATTGAAACCAGAATATGATGTTAATCTAGACTAAACGAAAAATAAATTGTATGAACGTGTTCAATGCAAATTCAGTTAATGTTTTCGAGCGAAACTGAAAACCTTTCTTTCAAATTCACAAAATTAATTCACCTATAACTATCTTCCGTCAATGGTGACTGACCGCAGGAACTAACTTCAACAATAAGTTGGTATTTGCTCATCAAGTGGTAACTCATGCGTCCAGCAACTAATCAGTGCAAAATGTGTCATCAAAGATTTCACTCATAGCCCATAGCACAAATGTGTTGGTTAAAGCAACTATAACTAAGGCTACCGGCTAGGGCTGCCCGCGATGATGTGGATGCCAAGGTGGCACCACCCTTTCCACATGCAACGTTGGGTTGCGCCTCCGGAGTGCGATTTTTTCTTAGGTACATACGGCTACATGCATTTTTATTATTTTTTCTCTCTCGCACAATTAATATTTAATAGATATAATATGGGTTACACACTTACATGTGGGAAGGATCTGTATGGTAGTGTTGAATAAAAGTGTGTTTGGGTAAAAAGTTGATGTGATATGCTGACTAGACCTGTATGTGAGAAGAATGAGTTGTAGCGTTCCGGATAATCTAAGATAGACTTTCATTTATATACAACTAGAAAGTCCGGTCCTCCCATGATATATGTGGAAAAATTTCCACCTATTTTTCACAGCTTTTACATTTTAGGTAGAACATTTTCACAGCTTTGCTATTAGCTTTCTTCGTATATCTTAAAAGTTTTACATAACTTTCTTCATGTGAAATTACATCAAAAGCCTATCTGTCTTGTCAATTTTCTTGGCACATTGTAATCCCATAACATTATTATAGTATGATAGACACATGCTAAACAGGACTTGTAACGTTGATGCCATGCCCTAGATGCACATCTTCAATCATTCTTTTGCGTTTCTTCCATAACTCTTTGCATATCTTGGTGTCCTTGTTCTTCATATGGCATTGTTACCCTATAGATGGAAGAGATCTATATTAATTACGCATACTACTCTAGGGACATTCGTTTATTGTCAATGTTATATTGGTTATTTGGTTGTATGGATTAGATACACTGATAACTTGTTGCTACAAAAAGACCCCAGAAGTGGTTGCCTGAATTGTTGCAACGGTAAAAGAGGTGAACCAGTCACGGTCTTCTTAAATGTGCATGCTGATGTAAATAATGTGAAGACTGTTAGAAGGGTCCTATGGCCGAAGCCTCACGGACCATCTCAAGTTAGCTCATATCTCATCAGAATAAACATGCTATGCTACAAGAGTAAAAAGAGAGCAAGCAAGCCATGGCTCATGGTCCAAGGTCTTTTCCAAAGTGGGCATTAATTTTTATTTCAAATGGTTATCATAATTTAGGATGGCAAAAGAGTTGGGTCTGACAAACCTATTACTTTTTTAATCCCATAAGCAATTAAAATATTCAACATTTCAACATGACTACAAATGTTAATATTAAAATTTTAAACTATGCGGTAACAGAAAAATATATATATATATACAAAAAGACATAACCTTCTGGAAGTTAACTATTTATAATATTAACGTAATGAATAAAAAAAATATTGGTCAGTGGTCCAACCCAAAATATACTGTTTCGATCCTACTCATTTTAATCGATCTATAACGGAGAATAACCTAATACCCCATTGTCCCATTCTCTATGATCTGTATGGACCAACACGAGCTTATTTTCTAGAATTACAATATTCAAAAATTGCAAGCAGAATGTAACCAAAGCCACATAATGCTTTGCAAAACTATAGGCATATAGATGAAAGAAAGGCAGCTATTGCTACAAAAATGCTGATTAAACTACATGAAGCTTATTACCAAAAAAATGGTACCCAAATCAGCATTAGACGAATAGACGGTAGCTAAAAGGAAAAAAAAACCAATATGAGGTCGGGGACCCAAAAAAAAACTAAACCGACTGTAAGAACGTCATAAACTATTCTCTTTTTGACAAACTCTTTGTAAACAAACAGTGTCATCGGGTATAACCTAAACATTGCTTCAGCTTCTAGTAAACGGGTTTCTGCTTTGGAATGTACCTGGTTTTTACACTCTTGGGCTTTGTCCTAAACTTGGGTTGAACATTTGCATGAATTGAAGAATCGGGTCCCTCTGCGTGACCCTTTGAAGACTCAGACAATTGATGGTCATCTTGGACCTCAGGTGGCTCCGGTGCTGATGTTAAAACCAACTCCACATGTTCCCCTGAAACTGCCTCTTTCCATCCTGCCAATTATGTTGATTGAACAAAGCATGATTTATGAGATTGTTATCAAAAAATATAAAATAATAATAATGAAGCTTACGCTGAGCGAGAAAATCTTTTGCTGCATCAATAGAAAATGGCATCAAGTTTCCACTGGTCTCTTCACTAACATTCAACTCACTCGACTGGCTACTACTCTTGGTGGTCAAAGTTTGGTCAACGCTTCTTGCGAATGTTATATCCTCCTCCAATATCTGACCTTTGCTCCCATCCGCCTGTCGGGCCCTCCTAAGCTTGATATTGGAACTATTTGAGACATTTTGGACACTTTTTGTCTTGACTTCCATGTTTACACTTTCTTGAAACTCAGGTTCTGGACGGTTGACCTGATTTTGACACGCACTTTTCTTCACGGTAACGGATATGGAACCAATCATCAGCTGACAGCTGTTCACAGCTGTATGATTATCTGCATCATTTTGTACTCTAGATTTTACAATGTTTTCCGGTTTAGGTTTCTTGGTCCAAATTTTACCACTGTTATTAACCCTTTGTTCTCTGTGCTTGTGTGGCTGTTCCCATCCATTTTGATTATTATTATGATGACCATTTCTTTGTGGCCTTGACACCTGTCGTCCAGCAGTGAAATGTTGTAAGCTGCCGGTCATCTTCTGTGGTTCATTAACAGTTGAATCTGAATGATCAATGGCTTGTTCAGAGCTTGACAACTGAACAGGATCGAGGGCCGTGATTATATTTTCATCTGAGCTGGACTTCTCAGTTATATCAGAAGCAGTGTATAAAGAACTACCATTTTGAATATTATGGTGACCATTTCTTTGTGATTTTGGCATCTGCCATCGGGTGAAATGTTGTGAACTGTTCATCTTCTGTTGTTCGTTAACAGTTGAATCTGAATGATCAACGGCTTCTTGATAGTTTGATGACTGGGCAGGATCGAGGGGTGTGAGTGTGATTATCGTATCATCCGGGGTGAGAGGATCAATCACTGAGATCTGAGGGCTGGGATTCTCTGGTGATGACACACTCTCAAATGTATCAGAAGCAGTGGATAATTCTACCTTTATGCCATCAGATTGCTCCCTTGCTCTCTGTTCCTTTTGCCTAATCTTTCTTTGTCTTTTCCTTTCTAACAGCTCAGCTTGCCTACATCCATATCATGAAAACAGGCACAACTTTGATCAGATTATATATACACAGAGACACACACATACACACTCACAAACCTCCTCTGAGCAGCTTCTTCTTCCTCTACAAGCAACTTCTGGCATCTCAATGCTTCAGCATCTTTGTCTGCAAGCCAAGCGTCCACCTAACCAGATTTAAAATTGTATGATGTATTATATAAGTGTTATCATAATCATGTATACAAATTTTCCTTTATTTTCCTTCAGTTTCAGGTTTTTTGTTCATGCCATCTTTGGATACCAACTCAATGATGGCATGCTTGTTTCTACGTATTTACAATGTTGATATGTCCAATAGCATATACTCATATCACAAGTAAAAATCTTTGAAGTTCAGAGTCGTACATGGAGTTTTCACCATGAATTTATCTGTTGAGCCTAATTTGAAGGTTACCCATCACTAATTTCAGAATCTTAGCTGCATTCAAGTAAAACATAATCATAGAAATCATGGGTATCTCTGTGACATTATTTAAATGTTGTAGCTGAAAAATGATTGTTAAAAATTTTATGGTAGTTGTTTGAAAGACATATTTCTCCACCTCTTCCAGCATGAACTTGATTTGGAGATAAAGCAGCTATTTTAAAATTAAATTAGTAGTGAAATATCAAATTATGTCTATATCATAGACACTTCAAGTAAGCCTCACAGTTAAACATCCGCATGTCACTTATTTCGTGTTAGTGTTAGTTTTATTTACACCAAAGAAACATTAAACATGCTTTATTTATACTCAGAATATGTTGACTTCTGGTCTACCAAAAAAAATACAAGTGTGAAAACCAGGAAGTACATTCAAACATAGATACAGTCTTAAAACTAAACCTTTAAAAATCACTAGATAGACCACTAGATAGACTTAGTTAATAATATCCACCTTTGAAGTAAGAAAATGTTTTATACTGGGCAAACGAGTTTGTGATTAAAATTGTAATAAACAAATGAACTTATCTAATACTGTAAAATGCCTGCTAGAAAATGTCTTAAGAAACGTTTTGGACCTATCGTGATAACATGACTGTTGACTAATATATAGGTGAACAGAATATACCAATTTTTGTTCAACAAGAAAACTTGTGCAAGCAATTAAGTTTTTCATCTCAAGACCAATTTTCCCAGCTTCCCCATCAAAGACATATTTTTTCAGTGATTCAGCTGTTCCAGCACATAGAAATGTTCCCTCGCTAGCATCATCAAGGACACCGAATAATTCTTGGGAAGAAAGCCTGAAAGATCTACCTTGAATAATATCCTGCAAGTAAGCATTCCTACGTAATCCTCATATATTAAAATGATATCAAAACTGAATAAAAGCAGTAGAATAATATATTGAAGATAACTACCACAAGTGTTGAGCCAGCCTTCACATATACTTGTGGAAGAGATAGAAAATCTGATTTTCGTAGATTAGCTGCAATACTTTTTACTATAGAAGAGCCTGGAACTTCCTAAATGAAAGGGGCATTTAATAAAGTTTGACACATGTGATTTTAGAAGCGGAAGCCAAAACTTAAAAAATAATTTGACATTAAAACTAAGGACAATTTCAGAGCTAAATACCTCAAGATTAACATCCTTGAAAGACATAATCTCCTTAGCTTTATCATCATCAAGCTGCAAAAAGACACATTGCTGAGCAAAGTGGAGCTGAAAAAAGATAAATTCAAGCCCCTACTACAAAAATAAAAGCGTACCTTATCCCAAAATGCTCCAAGGATATCCATATGCTTTTGAGGCTCCTAAACATTAAATAATATCAATAAAACAAACCAATCATATACATGGTGAACGTGATTATAATCAGGTAGTTTAAATTAAAAACTCTCAACATTTTCCATAAAAATGATTAACATTTGGGTAGGCGTTCTATTAAGTATTATTTATTATTATTATAAGAAAACCTTATGAAAGTTCATAGACCGGCGATGCACTCTTATATGTCTTCGATAATTGATAGTTGAACAGAACTCACGAGCACACTTATCACACTTTAGCATCTGAACCTTCATAGGAGTTAGAAAAGACCATCCAGGGAGATCTGCACATAGAGAAGACACTGCCAGGTCAACTTATAATAATACTGCAATATAAAACTACCAACTATGATATCCAGCCAACTAGAAGGCACACACAGGTCCCAACTTAGGCTGCATATAGTGAATGATAAACAATACTGTTTAGTGTAGCTAAAGATTTACTGTTACCATTCTGATCAAAGGTATGAAGTAACTGTATCCACTGCGTAGGGCTATCCCCGGTCCTTGACAGTGTATATATAGGTTCTCTCCCAACAGCTTGCCTGATGAAAGTATCCAAGGAACCCGTCCCCTCTTCTGATTGCATTGCTTCTAGGGTACTGGTGTCCAAAAGTTTCACAACAGGCATCTGTTCAAATATTACTTTTCTCCACACCGAGACTGCATAACAGAATCTCAATAAGCAGTTTGAACATAATACAACTAAAGAAAAATAACTAAGCTAAACCTTTGACGATGAAAATCTGTATCAAGTAATTTTAATACATTTTAATAAACTTGTAGACTAAACTGTTCCAACTTACAAACCTATCGAATTGCATCCTCCTCTACTTCAATCTCATTTCTAATAAACAGGGCCAGGCCCACCCAGCATTTTCGCTCGGTGGTGTAATTTTTCCGATTATATGTATTGAGCCCGGCCCATCCAAATTATTGTTCAAGATCCTCCGGCCCACCCATATTATGTGTACTGGACGCCCTAATTACAATGCTGAACCAAACTACCAATTCATGACCTAACTGAGACCTAATTCGGTGCAAAATAGGCAACAAAAACTAATCGCAAACGCTAATTAAGTAACATAGCCATTAACCGAGTACATATTTCGATTCGACGTCATAGTTCAAAACTTTGTGTATAATTATTAGACTAATTACAAATAATACTAATAATAATAATAACTGATTGATCGTAGAGTTCATACATAACACGCACACACAGAAATCAATACAAAATGTAAAAAGCATTAATGAATGAAATGATGGAGGCAACATATAAACAAACGATAAGTTGGATAGCATCAATAAGCAGATGAAAGTAGAAGTGACGTCACGAGTGCTAGGGTTAGAAATAAGAAACACGTGATTAAAAATGATAAGCACGTGAAGAAGAAGGTTAGTTAGAGAGAGAGAAAGAGAGAGTTTGTTTAACGTACATAGCAGTGTAGGCCGCAGGGGTGTTGTTGAGAGATCGCCGACGACGGAAAGACGGCGAAACGATTGTATTAGAAACTGCGGACGGTGTATGTGTATGTATGTATGTGTGTGTGTATGTATAGGTTGTGACGAAGAAGGCAAGCAGTCGGCGAAAACTTGAGGCAGGGTGATTTGGAACGAGATGGTGCCTCAGGAAAAGTATATATATATATATATATATAACAGGGAGGCCTTTTTTTCCTTTTTTTTTAACTTCAACAAACAACTTCGGTACGGGCCACGGGGTGACCTAATGGTTAAAAGCTACTGCTGGCAGGTCTAAACCAGTCATACGAACTACAAAACTCTTAAGTGTCTTCAAGTAGAGGTGAGCAGAAAACCGAATTAACCAAAATGAAACCGAGTTAGCCGAAAAAACCGCACCGAACAAAACTGAACCGAAACATTAACCGACGGTTAATTTTTTTGTTTGTTTGAAAAAACGAATTTATGGTTTCGATTTGGTTATCCATTTTTAAAAAACCGAACCGAACCGACTGATGGTGATAAAGATTATCAAGATGATGAAGAATGAACTAAACTTTGAAGATGAATAAGATGATGAAGACTTTGACTAAACTTATTATGCTTTTTAATTAAGAACTTTGTTGAATTTTAAACTTTATTTAGCAACTTTGTACTCGTATAGTTTCACGTAAAACGTGTCTATTTTTGTATTCAATATATATGTGTTACTTTAATACGTTCTTATACAAGCTTAAAATATGCATTTTCATTTTTCTTTTTTTGCAATGTCTACATAGAATTGAAAAATAAAAACCGAAAATAACCGAACCGAAACCGAAAATAACCGGAAAACCAAAAACTGAAAACCGAACAATTTGTATATTCAAATAACCGATTACTTCGGTTTCGGTTTGGGTTTCGTCTAATAACCAAACCGAACCATGCTCAGCCCGACCTCCAAGTTATCTCTTTTCAGGAAAACGCACTCGCCTGAAGGTTCACTGGTGATAAAACCCGAACTCCCCCATGATCGAACAGAAGATCACAAAATTTATGATCTTCTATAATTGAGTCACTCACGCTCTCTATAAAATGTTATCTGTAGAAATCAAACTAGATCTCTGTTGAAGAACCGAGGTTTGGTATGAGATAGTGTTTGGTATAGTTTTTTTACTAATAATTAACAAATATAGTTTTTTTACTCATTATATGAAATTCATAACTTGTAAATTAAGATAGTGTTTGGTATCCAGGAATGACAGAGATAATGAAATGATTCGTTACGTGGAAATAAAAAAAGGTGGTGTTTGGTTACTTAATAGAATGGAATCATCCATTACACATGAAATCTCATTCCATCAAAACTATTCCTTCCTACCCTCTTCTTTTTTTTTCATTTCATTTATCCTTCACCATACTTTCACAACACCACCACCACCTAACAACAACCACCACCACTACCATCGCCACCACCACCACCTGACCGCCACTGTTGCCACCACTGCCGCCACCGCCACCACCACCGCCACCTTACCACCAGCGCTACGATCGCCATCTGACCATAACCGCCACCACCGATGTCGCTGCCTGACCACCACCACCGTCGTCGCCACCCTACCATCGCCATCACTATCAATGCTACCCACCACCACCACCCCGTCTGACCGCTACCACCACCATTTTCGTCACCGGAGCTACCACCACCATCACCATTTAAGGTTTTTATTTTATTTATTTATTTTTTGTGTGTGTGTAAAGAAAAAATTGGGATAAGGATATTTTTATTTTGTGTGTGTGTGTGTGTTAAGAGCACCCCCCAAGTTGTCGTTTGGCGTTTGCTCAGACTTTGGCATGCGCTCTATGCAAGGTAGTGGATTCACCAGGCTCGATTGAGAATTGGGTCAAATTACTATTGTTGCCGCGTTGTACTTTAAGGGTGGTGAAACCTTCCACTAGGCAGGAACGCAGATCAGGGTTTGCTGACTTGGTTCTTTCTCTCTTTGATAACATGGGGGGTAGCACTTTTTCTAAAAGAGAGGTGGTAGGGGATGAGGGTTCTGAAAACAGCCTTAATATTAAACAATGTCTCAGGAAAGTCAGGGATGGTCATTTCACAGCTGCAGTCAAGGTATTATGCTCAAGTGGGGTTGCCCCTCTTGGAGATTCAACCATGAAAGCCCTCATTGATAAACACCCAGTGGTGCCGCCTCCGTCCTTGCCTTCTAGCTCTGTCGCCCTGCTTACTCTCTCTGTGGATGGGGACTATGTGCTTAGATGTATCCGTTCATTTCCTAAAGGGACCTCATGCGGGAGGGACGGGATGCGGGCGCAACACTTGTTGGACGCTCTTAGTGGTGAGGGATCAGTGACTTCCATGGGTCTGCTCTCAGCCATCACTGAAGTCGTCAACTTATGGCTTGGGGGTCTGTGCCCCAAGGTGCTCGCTGAGTTTATTGCTTCGGCCCCCCTTACCCCTTTATTAAAGTCGGATAATGGAATTCGGCCAATTGCTGTGGGGGCTATATGGCGTAGGTTGGTTTCTAAAGTGGCTATGAAGATGGTGGGGAAGGAAATGACTCAGTATTTAGGGGACTTTCAATTTGGGGCAGGGACCCCTAATGGGGCAGGTTTCTTAACTCCTTTCACGCGGACGGTTCTTTAGCTATGCTTACCGTGGACTTCTCCAACGCCTTCAATATGGTCGACCGCACAGCCCTTCTCCGGGAGGTTCATCATCATTGCCCGTCTATCTATCTATGGGTCCAGTTCCTTTATGCCCAGCCGGCTAGGTTGTACGTTGGTGTTGACTGTATAGGGGCTACTACTGGGGTTCAGCAGGGAGACCCCCTTGGGCCCCTCCTATTTGCCTTAGCATTACACCCTCTTGTTCTCCGGGTACAAAATGACTGTAACCTCCCATTTCATGCTTGGTACTTGGATGATGAGACTATTATTGGTGGTGCCAACGAAGTCGCTAAAGCCCTAGACATTATTAGCTCGGAAGGGCCATTATTAGGGCTGCAACTTAATATTAAGAAAACCGAGGTTTTTTGGCCAGCGTGTAATGGGGTGAAAGTCAAAGATGGGCTTTTCCCTAGTGGGATTGGTAGACCAGAGAGAGGGGTAAAGCTCCTTGGAGGGGCTGTTAGTCAAGATCCCTACTTTATTAAGGAGTTGGCGAGGCGGAGAGCATCTCGTGCGGTTGATCTTATGAAACTCTTACCTTGCCTTAGGGATCCCCATATCGAACTCCTCCTGCTTAGGTCTTGCATGGGGGTTGCTAAGTTGCTTTTTGGGTTACGAACATGCCACCCCCATATGATGGATGGTGCGGTATCCTGTTTTGATAAGGGGCTTCGAGAAGCCATCGAAGACATAGTTGTATGTGGAGGCCCGTTCTTTGGTGATCTTCAGTGGCGACTTGCATCTTTACCGATGCGCTTGGGGGGTTTAGGCCTTCTTTCGGCTCATGGTGTTGGAGTTTACGCTTTTGTAGCGCGAGGGCTCAGTCTTGGAAGCTACAGAATCACATCTTAAGGAATAGCGGAGTTGTCGACCTGGACTCAGACTACGTGCAGGCCCTGGAACGCCTAAATGGCGCTCTCCCAGACTTTGACATTGGCGGTTTCTCTAATAAGGACACCGCCCCACCAAAGCCTCAAAAAACTTTGGCGAATGCCCTTTTTGGCAAAATTCGCTCAGAGCCTGGGAGAAGTTTTTGAATTGTCCCCCCGACAGAAGGCGGTTATTGAATGCTTACAAGGTCCTCATGCCCAAGATTTTCTGACCGTTATCCCGATTGATGGCTTGGGCCAAAGCATGTCTGCGGTTGAGTATAGGGCCATTCTTAAGTACCGTTTGATGGTCCCAATGTACCCAGAAGACGAAACATGTCCAATATGCCGTAAGGCTTGCATGGATAAATTCGGAGAGCATGCGGTTCATTGCAATGAGATGCCTTGGTTCAAATACCGACAAGATTGGGTGCGGGACGTTCTTTAGAACATCTTAAGGCGAGCTGGGATATCAGCTAAAAAGGAAGCCCCCGTAAACTTCCTTACAGACCCCACGGAAGGGAGATCCACTCTACGACCGGCAGATTTGCTCGTCTTTGGTTGGGCCGGGGGAAAACACGCTTGTGTTGACCTCACAGGGGTATCTCCTTTAGCTGGTTTGAGGGATAATGGGTTTGTAGCTGGACAAGCAATGAAAAGGGCTGAAACGAAGAAGGTGGAGAAACATGCTAAAGCCTGCGAAGAGAACCAACATGTTTTTGTCCCTCTGGCTTTTGATACCTTTGGCTCCTTGGCACCGGAAGCTATTCGTTTCCTAACCAGGGTCCAACGGGTTGTGCATAGCAATGTGTCGACTCCAAAGGGGCAGGGGTATTGTGACATCTGCCCGATCCGACCCGACCCAGGTACCCGTTTCTCTAATCCGATCTCTTTCTGTTATGATTTAATATTTATTTATACTTATATTTTACTTTTTAATAATAATAATATGTTCCCCCCCGCCCCTCTCTCTTCCTTTCCGCCGTCCCGTCCCTCTTCTTCTCTCCGCCTTCTTTTCCCTCTTGTTGCCGTCCCGCCTCTTTCTCTCTCTTGTCGCCGTTCCGCCCTTAAGCCTTGAACCCCCCCTTCTCTTTGCTTGTCCTTTGGTTCTTCCCGCCTAAGGATGTCTGCGCAGCTCCACGCGCCAGACTCCTTACAAGGAAGCCTGCGTGAAGATTGACTGTTCCTGCGTTACGCGCTAGGGATTGTAGTTCTTCCCGCGGCGCGCTAAGAACTATAGTTCTTCGCGCGGCGCGCTAAGAATTGTAGATCCTCCCGCGACGCGCTGTGAATTTGTAGTTCTTCCCGCGGCGCGCGCTAAGGTTTGTTCTGTCTGCCTTCGCCCTCGCGCGCTCAATCTTCTCGTGTGCGCAGCCTCTCGCGCGCGCAGCTTTCTCGCGCTGTCTTGTGTCCTTTCTTCTGTTTTAACTTGCTTGTTTGCTTTTGATATCTTATCTTCTGTGCTGTTGACCTGACCTATTTTATGTCAGAAAAGCCACTTTTGGCGCAGCATGCGCACCAACCCCATTGGTTGACAGAAAAAGTGACTGACATTATCTTTTGAGATCTGCTTTTCCATGCTTGACCAGTATCTTTATCTGACCCTCCCATGCCTGTTTACTGTTACCTGTCAGCTTTTCCTTGTCCCCTGCAGCTGCCATATCTTTTGATATCTTTTGCTTTTGGAACCTTTTTGCTTTTGTTATCTTTTGCTTGATCCTGTTGAAGATCTTTTCCCCTTTTCTAGGGATTGTGTTCCCTAGGGTTTACCTATAAATAATAATGCTATTTTCTTAACACTACACACACAAATACTTATTATCTTTCTCTTCCTTTGCTCTCTGCCGTTGTCCTCAGTCGCCTCCTCTCTCTGCCTTCGTCTCCTCCCTGTTCTGCCCTGCTTTTCCGGTAATATATATTATATATAATAATTTACTTATTAATTATGCTAACTTATAATCAAGACTTAAAACCAATCGTTAAAACAATAATCTTTAATTATAGGTTAACTTGTGCTTGTTTAAAGTTGGTTCTTGCTTTATCTTACACCGCATCTTTAGCAAGTGAGTAATCTCGTACCTAATCCCTTTTTATTTTTTTATGTTTTGGGATGTTCATGTGTTCATACAAACTTAGAGTCTTAAACTTGTTTATGAACTTTAGTCGCGCAGTATCCCATGTGTTGAGGATGTAGCTTTGGCTGTTTATTTGTATGTGTGGATCATTAACCGTCTTGTCGGTCTATTCCGCAGTTCTCATGGTACCATTAGATGAACACGGGAGAACTATCGTTTATGATTTTCTCTTTTGTTTACACTTGCACAGTTTTCTTGTTTTTTGTGCTCAATTGGGAGCACGGATTGACTATGAGCTATGAATCTTAGACTTGGTCCCGATCTGATTACACCCTTGTTGAAAACCAGACATACACATGTTGCGCGCAGATTTATTGTTATCTATGTATGGTATTAAACTTGATTTCTCACCAACACGCAAGTGTTTGACGTTTTATTTTAACACATGTTCAGGTTTGCTGTAGCTACATTGGGAGCTTGTAGACACGTAGGACGTTTTTACTTTTGGACCTAGATTAAAATGTATCAAGACAAGTTATTGTTGTTCGAATATTTTGCCTTATAATATATTGATTTATGTTGATTTATGTTATCTTGTGTTTACGTTGCGCGTGCGCGAATGAATATATTTATTAAATATTGACACCCAATAGTGTCACGAGTAATGAAACAATATGTGGCGCCCCGATGTATAATCCGCCTTTGGTCGGGGTGTTTCAGGTATGTCTTTAGCAGGTTAGGGTTTGCAATTCAGAAAGGGGTGGCGGCGCAGCTTGTTGCCCGCCTACCTGCTATGTTGATGTAATATCTATGTATTATTTATACGAGTTTGCAAAAAAGAAAGAAAAAGGGTTATTCAATTCCTATAAAAAAAATTTGGATACCATACAACATTAAGTAATTATTTATTTCATTCTCATAGATTAACCAAACAAGACAAAGAAATGGTAATGATCTCATTCCATTCCCTCTTCATTTCATTACTTCCAACCAAACATAATGCTTGAAATATGATTAAGGCTTCAATTTATGGAGTAAACTAATGGTACCAAAACTAACACAATGGGGCAAATTTTACATTGTGGTTTGTTTGAAAGGCTCGAAAAAATTAAGGCAAACTCATTTATTTGGGTGAAGAACAAGTGAAATTTAATTATCTAGTTTGGAATGATTTGTGTTTGTTTAATGTTGGTTTTAATTCGCTCTAGTTTTTTTAATTATCTAGCTTCTTGCTAACTTTTTAATAATATTACATTGTCATTCAGTTGTTCACTACAAAAGAAATTATTATGTTAGGTAACATATTAGCAACGATCTACGACTGTTTTTCTATCATTATTTGTTTTAATTGGGGTTTTTAAATGGTTTAAATTTAATACAAAGTTAGATGATTTTTTCATGAAAATAAATTCAAAGAGTGACATTCAAGTCTAAATTTAAAAATGTTTCTAGACTTGATTCGTTAATCTTTATGATTTCTATGTGTGCTTTGGTAAGGCTGAACGGTGTGGGTGCTTCTTTGCCGCCCAAACTGCCTAGTTGGCCATCGGCACCGCCGGCAAACACCAGCCCCATCGTTTTGGTGCCGCCAACGGTGAAAAAACTGTGGAATTTTTGTTGACCATTCCACCGCTCAAATCATCCATTCCCTTTAACTTTTTACCCGTGCCATCAAAATTAACAATAGAAAACCCATATGAAATAATCGATTTTTATACATGACGAATTGCTTCAAAATCTTGAGACGTCCACAAAAGTTATGATTTTTTTTGAGAAGATAGTGGTTGAGTGGTTAGGCAGAGAAGATGATGTAGGTTGAGATTGAGAAGAAAGTGGAGTGTTATAATTTAATATTTTAATTATAATGTCTTTTTAACCAATTCAAATTATTTAAGTAGGTTAATTAGTTTTTAGTTAATAAGTTGTTTTTATAACTTTTAAAAAATAATTAAATACATAGGTTTGGTTGTATATTTTTCATGAATACCCCGGTATAAATTTTAACGAAAACAAATTTGTTTTGAAAAAAATATAACTTTTGGTTCCGTAAACGAATTTGGCACGTGTTTGTACTGGTAAGTTTGGCAAAATACATAAGTATAATTTATCATTAATTTTACATTCATATTTTTTTTAATTATAAACTAATGTTTTCTAGTTATATATATTATTATTAATTTTATTTGAAAATATAGAGAATTGATAAATTGGTGACCATTTACATAGTATTGTGAAAGAAAGTTAAATAAAGTGGGGTATGATATGACGTTGAGGTGGCAGTGTAAATTGAGAAGCAAAATGGTATGTACATCCAATAGCCTAAGTTTAGGTGAAGGTTAAATCAACCTTTCTTATTCAACATAGTTGTTGATCTTTTTTTTATCTATTTGATTTATCTATTAAATCGAGTTTCAATCTATTTGAACCAAACACGATCACATGAAACCTTTTAACTCAAAATTAAGTTTAATTAAGCCTAGAATCTTCAAGTCTATCTCTCTCAAACTTGAACTCATTTTAGCTCGTTTAAAGTCTTTATATGGAATCCAAATGAAATATGTTTTATTGGACAACCAAAAAAATTGGATTTTATGTAAATTCTTTTAGTTTTTTTTTTATTGAAAAAAAAAGTCTAATTACTTTATATAATAAAGGATGCAAAGGAATTAAAATCTCATTGGTTATCAATACCGTCTTCTAATGGTGAAACGGAGATAATCAGGTGGGTTAATGCCCCATTTGTAATCCAGATTAGCCGTTCAAAAAATAAAAATAAAAATCAATATTGCCTCCCATGTCAATGCCACACCCATCCCCTAAAGCAATATGTTGTGAGCTAATTAGAAAGTGGTAGTTAAAATGTCATGTCAAGGTTACAGAGATAGAAAATCATTAAATAACCAACTCTTTAACTAGTGCGCTGTGAAGTAATTAAAAATTAAATAAAGAAAAAAAAAGGTTGATTGGTATATTTGGAGAGGACAAAAAAAAAAAAAAAGGTTTGCAACTAGTTAAGTATGTATGCAAGACATGATAATATAAACATCTATCTTATTATAGCAAAATCTTAATTTGAACAACTCTTAAGAGTCTAAGCTGACAAAACACTCCTATTTCTTCTCCTTCTTCCTTTTTAACACGTTACACCTAGCTAGTTACACTTAAACATACATATACCATTATCGAGAGGTAGCAACTCAAATAAATATTGTATGAATAAATTAAAAACTACTAGCTAACAAAGCCTCATGCTAAGTTAGATTTGTATCTTGTTGCGTTGCATTGCATTGCAAAATAAACTAAAGTACAAAAATTAAAATAAAGTATGTATTTATTATTCAATAACTTTGGTTATGGGACTAGATCACACGTACTAGGCTACCATTTCTACGTAATTTCACTTACCAAATTTATCAACTCTCCATACCACTACCACCTAAATTCCACATATTTGGTATTGATCGACTCCTACACGAACACATATGTTGAAGATATGTTTGGTGTGAATCGATGATGTGACTCGATTATTTTTTGGTGTGTTCTGAAAATGTGTTATGCCACTTATACATACCCACTCAGGTAAAAATGTAGAATTAAGGGAATTTTCTTAAGATAAGTATTTTTTTTTTAATTAAGAAAAACATGAGTTGAATCTTCTAATTGTTGTCGGTAGACAAGAAAACTTTTTTATAACCCGTCCAACAACCAATGTCAACTTTATCAAAACATGTACGTTTAAAACTATAGCACTAAAAGATAATGGATTTTTATTTCTATAAATTTGGACTCAGTTTTGTCAAACCGTGATACTTCGGTCATTTAAAATTTTAAGTAACAAAAAAAAATCTGTAAAATACATGCCAAATTCCAAATGAGTTTTCGGTTATGCTTAGAAAAATAAAAATAAAAACATATAGATGGTTAGATACCCATTTTACCATTTGAAAATCCCATTTTGTGTGCAGTTAACTATATTATCTTTCTATTTTATACATACCAAAAGACTTACCAACTAACAAAATCCAATACTGAAGCATCAAGACCAAATTATCTAAAAATTTACAATTATGAATATACAAACTTGATAAAAAAAATTATAATACCCAGAATATGCATCTCAAATGACACAAAAAATGATCCAGATGTATAAACACCCCCACCCAAATTTATGGCCTATAAAACCAGACATCAGTAAAAAAAAATTTCAAACTAATATATCAGCAAGCATTACAACTCTTCCTACACGTCCCGTAATAATCAGCAGTGCCCACCATGAATATTGGGTTCCTCTCACACTCACCAACCGCAGCCCATTGTGGACAGCTGTCATCCTCGTCTGTGCATAAACCATCGTCATCATCACCGCCTGTTTCTTTATTCGGTGGGGCCACAGGTTTCACCACAAAGATCTTTGTGGCCCACCACATGCCACCCTCGGTAACTGGACACCTGGCGTGTGAACTGCTTGGGTCTAAACTAGCATTCGGATGAAGATTGAATAATAAAATTGCATTGCCTTTGATTGGTTTTGCTATTTGACTACTGTTTGTACAGTGGGACCATATGTTCTTTGGTCTTCCTGACTGCAAAAGAAAAAAAAGAAAAATAAATAGCTTATTTTGCATTAATTTCTATTTTCAAAAAATAAGTAAAATAAATAGATAGCTTGCTTTTGTCTAACCTCTGCAACAGGAAAGAGGATCTGACCACCTTGTGTAACATTTGAAAGGTAAATTACAACTGTTGCCATTACACTTTCACCGGTTTGCCACATGGACGAGTTGCGCAAATAATTGTGGGTCCCATTAGTTTCTTCGGGACCTGAATGGAAAACACGCAATGCCTTTCCATTTCCTGTAATATAGTTAACAGTAGATTTATTATTTATAGTCTATGTTGATGATATGAAAATACATTCAGATTACTCTCGACAAAAATCTGCATTAATCCATATACATGAAAATGGAGTTTTTAAAATATAATAGTTAAGAACTATTATAAAAAGTAGAGTTGCTTCTATGATTTATTTCTCTATATAGGAACCTTTTTTTCAGAAACTAAAACCAGGCCATGAATGGAAAAGAACAATGATAAACGGAGAAGACCTTTGGGGAGAAAAGTCCACGCCGAAATCCGTTCCTCAATTTTTGCAGTTATTTCATCCTAAATGACATGAAAAAAAATATTAAATACAATTTAGAATATTTAAAATAATGATCCATTTTTGTTTAAAGCAGTTTAGAATGTAACAAAAACACTTGGTGACTTTCAAACTATTCCACCTGTTTCCTTTTTAGCCAACTGTTAAACCTGTTATCAATCAAATTGTAACAGAAATTATAACATATGATGGGAAAACGCCTCTTCCATGTCAAAATTATTTTGTTAGGTGACATGAAGGGTTTCTTGGGTCTTTCTAAAGAAAAAAGATTACAAAAAATGATTCCCAACGGTAACCAAACCAACTATGCAAACATCAAACTTGTTTTCTTTAACATTTGTAGAGGAATAACAATGAAGATTAAAAAAAGATTAACTTAATTTGATTTTAAAGAGATGTCTAGATTTGTACTCTGTACCATGGCATTGGCTGAGTTATTTCCACCAGATTTGTCCTTGCTGTCATTTCCCTATAATCAAAGAAATACTCGTAACACAACATGGTAAAAACCATAGTTATCAAAGGCGCTACACGCACTCAAGGCGCATAGGCTTAGAAAAATAATACAATTCTTCATATAAACTAAACAAAAGCTATTATATAATATTTAATATCATCTGTTTAGAATCAAAAGTTCTAAAGGAGTCAAGATTCAAATGTAATTCCAAAACTTGAATAACAAAATGCTCAAAGTAAGGTACCAATATGTATAAAACATGAAAACCAAAAGCTCAAAAAGTAATAAATAGTAAAGGTTCAAAGGATCACTGTTCTTGATCCGACATCAATACCAATAGAGGTGTCGTCAACTTCAAGAAGCGGGGGGCTAGAAACTAGAAGTGCATATATTGGGCCTCGCCTGGAAAATGGGCTTAGGTGCAAGAAGCGAGGGCTTTTAATAACTATGGTAAAAAGTTTACTTGTATTTGACCACCCTTCTACTATTAAGTTTACGGCTAGTTGCATAATAGTGTAACCAACTTTAGTCACATTTCTAACTCAGGTAATCAACATTTATTCAGCCAGAATATTAAAAAGCATTTAACGTTAAGCAACTTTATAATGATTCTGTTCAACGCTAGTTATCTTATATGCAGTTTGCCCTTTATACTGGGCCAAAGTACATGATCTTTCCTACATTCGTCATAACAGTTGACCCACTAATCTTCATATGATAACTGGTGTAAAAGTCAATTTTTATATTGGCTACAATAATAACTAATTTTACTTGATAGTTTAAGGGCCAAACAAATATAAGAATGGGTGTTTTACCAAAGATATCAGGTGCTCACACTCTTCATCAGATAAGAAGCCATTGTAGAAGAATAGCCTATCAAAACAAGCACATACACATGTCAATAGCTTCTCTAAAATGACAAACTAATGGCACGTGTAAATACCCGACCTTGGTCGCCAAGAGAGTTCGGTAACCCGTGAAGGGTCAATTGTGTTAAGAGGACGTGCACGCCCCAACTGTATAACATTATCTTGTATCACCTCTTTGGTCCTCGGTATCTTCCGGCTAAGACAGCAAGTGAAACAAGACCATATTAGCCCTCATGATACAAGTAAATTCTTTTCATAATCTCAAAACAGTTGTGCTATAGTTTGTAGTTATTTAACTAGGACAGTCTTTGCTTGGTCATAAATTGTAGACATAAACATGATTACTGTTGCTTTTTTTTATATTAACATCTAGGGTTGCAAAACATTAGATAGGGGCGCAAATGAGCCAAGCCACTCGCGAGCTACTAGATGTTGGATCGCTAAGAAGCTTGTAACAAGACGCGCCTTATTGAGTCCGAGCTTCAAATAAAGCTCGTTTTGTTATTGAGCCTAGTGTATTTTTAGGTTTAAACTCTCTTAGACTTCTACACATTAATTTCACGCAACACATCGAAGCTCAAGCCGAGGTTTGCCTAGTTTAAAGTATACTGCGCACGAGCTCGAGCCCAGCTTGGGCTCTTTATGATTTTTCTCATAACATATAGAAATAATTAAAAATGTACATAAACTAATTATCAAAATAATAAACGAGTCAAGCCCAAGCTCCCGCTCTCGTAAGTCAAAAGGAGCCGAGAGTGCTCGGGCTCGGCGCAGCTGATTTGCACCCCAGGCCACACACATTAGGGTGGAGTCATCCTTTATAATGGAAATGATTCAATGATTGAAAATGAATCCCACAATTTCAAATTAGGGCTCCAAAATAAGAGCATGCAATCTGAAGAAAATAAATAAAAGATGAAATGAAATGGGTTGGTTGTTACCTTTCGGAAATAAGGGTCGAACAACAGCACGTAAACGCCACAATAATAAGAAATGAGGGTTTTGTCGCCATGGAAGATGCAGGGGCTAAGTGTCAACAAAATTGGAAGGTGAAATATGGTTGAATCAAGATTTGGGTAGTGGCCTTAGTTCAAATAAATATGAAGCCTTCTTCAGGCTTCCAGCAATCTGCAGTGTTCGTTATTCAAATCACATGAACAAACGGATCACAGAAACAACACAACGCCAAACTTAACCTCGGCCTACTCTAGGACTCTTTGGCCCGGTCCAGGCCAGAAAACCGGTTCTAAACTTAATAATAAAAATGTCACGTCTTTAAAAAACCCTGTATTTTGTATGGGTTTGAATAAAAAATAGGAAATTTTATTTTAACAATAATCATAATTTTGACCTATTGGTCGGACTAATTTCGACTAAGAAAATGTATACAGACAGTTCTAACTTTGAAAATATTTTTCTTTAGTGATTTCACATTAACTAACAGATAACCCGCTAATTTTTTTTAATAATGCGGACTGCTTAAATGACAAAATATTAATATTTTGAAGTACCTTGGTTTATTGACTTATTCATGAGAGTATAAAATAATGATGGAACTCTGCGAGCCATAAGTTAGGTTGATACCATTTTCCACATCCTTTTTATCTGAAAATCAACACCTGATAGATCATTCTCTGACAAAACATTTTTGATGAAACCCTGCAAGATTGGATCAGCCATTTCATATAGTGGAGTATAAATCAAGAAAAACAAGCCATATCACATTACTTTATAATTTGGAACAAACAAAATCTATGGCAAAATGAAATATATCTAATACCAATATCAAACTTTCGACAATAGATTATCATGAAGAACAATGAGAAGTAAATGATTCAATTATCCCACATAAAACCAAAAAGAGAGAGAGAGAGAAAAAAGTAAATACGAACCTTCAACACTAATTGTCATTATCATTATGCTTAGAAGAGAGAAGCGGGAAAACATACAATTGTTACAAAAATACTTTTAAGTACCGATATTATTAATTATTACCATATGCAGAAATCAAACATATTAGTTATTAATCATATGTTGAAACCAAATGGTTATGATTCCGTTATTACGGTTTTCTTGGTTTTTTGGTTATCTCGGTTTGGTTCGGTTCTTAACAAAACATAAAACTGATCCAAAATCAATATTTCGTGTTTTGATAAAGCTCAAATCCGGATAGTCGGTTTCTAATTCGGTTTGGTGTTTTTGGTTTTTCCAATTTCGGTTCGGTCTTTTCGGTTTTATGCACACCCCTATTTTTTTTTGTCTTTCCTAAAAAAATTCTAATTATTTTTTTGTTAACTATAATTCATCCTTTAAAATTAAATTATATATAAGTTGTTTAAAAACATTCAATTCTTTTAATTTACAACATTTTATATCAGTAGAAATTAGAATTGGACAGGGCCAGTTAACGACCGATCAGAACCACTAAGCCCAATCCGGCCCATTTTCAACCGATGGAATTTGATAATACATCTAGAAAATAGATTGAAAATTTATTTTGCCAAAATTCGCTCTCCCTAATTGTTGTTTTGCAGGAATCTTGATTATCTGATCTTTCTGTAATATTATCATTCGATATAAAAGTTGTCTAAACATACAAAGTGATAATGGATCAAAATAAAACAAGCTAAGTGAACTCAGAAGTACAAAAAAGAACGTGACGAAAGGGGGAAACCACATAATTCATAATATATAGTCACCAAAATATTTTTAGAAAATCTTTGGATACTTGTATTGGCTAGCACTTTGGTCGATGGATCACAAAATGACGAATCACGCATGGCAACCATAGTGTAATAATTTGAGTACCATTATAATAAATTACAACATGCTAAAAGAAAATCCGTATATTGTAGCATGCATGTCCACATTAAAAGATAAGGCTAAGTGGGATTTTTTTTCCCTAAATAAGTGTCTCTAAAAAATATATATAGCAATACAGGTTGTTTGAAAATATTTACTAAAAATGATGAAGGGATGATCCCAATTTCAATTCCCTTAACGAGTCATCAAGTTTTGCTTATTAACAATTTAGCTTTTCATGTTTGCCTTCTTACAAATTTATTTGTTCTTTGACATCTATACACAACCCATTTAGTAAGTGATGCGTTAAGTTTGGGCTTATAAAGGGTAATCAATGTTTTTTGGGCACGCATGAATCTTAGTGGTCCCCGGTGCTATTTTCCACAACAAAGTAGTTACGAGTTTGATTATGGGCCACTTCATGATCTTTGTTTAAAACAACTCATCTTGTTTTTGCCCTTGAAATCGAGCTTGTGGCATATTCGGTTATAACTTTGCCTAGAGTAGAGATGAATGTGTTGATATAACAAGGTGCTAGCGAATCCATGATGATGAATCTAACTTTTGATTCATACAATTTTGCTAAGCATGCTCGGCACGATGTTTCCCGCAAAGACTTGTGTACAATAATTTTTTGGAAACATTTTATAGACAAGTTAATTTTAAAATACGGCTTTTCCTTCCAATTTGAAGATTTGTTTTTCCTTTAACATATCTTCTTAGGTTATACAATATGTTTTAATCTATTCATTTTTCATTATTCGCCATATCAGTATCATAACAGTCTTTTCTCCATCACTTAACCTCATCATTTAACCTATGCTATACATAATTATCTATCATTCTCCATAATTCCATTTATTTATATAATTTTAAAACCAAAAGTAACGAAAAAGAAAAAAGAAAAAAGAAAGAGAAAAGGGGATTGGGCAAAAAAAAATGGGTGAGGCTTTCATGATGTGCGTGATGGTGATCAGGTTCATCACGTCATGTGTGAGATGAGGGTGGTGTTTAATGATACCATTCTCCATCATTTTGTCCATACAAAATCTTAAATGACGTACGATATTATTAATATCAAAGGAAAAAAATGGATAAGACCTATATTATCATATATACTAAAAGAGGAGAATTATTCATATATGAATACAAAAAGAAAAACATATATAAAATAACAATAATAATACATAGGAAATGAGCATCTTCGTTTCATACGCATGGCCAAACCTAACATCAAATCCCCTATCATCATCAACAAACGTTTGAGCTTATCTTGTACTTTTACTTTTGAGTTAGTTAATGGATAAGACCAAAATTAGTTTTCGTTTTGAACTTTATATCCCAAAAGCCCAATTGTTTTCAAACTCGGGCATAGTTAGCTAGAGCTCATCTTATATTTTTTATTTGTATCAATATATTTATTTTATATACGACATATATAATTACTTATATTGAACACAATTTATTATATTTATACTAATAACAGCCTCGTTTAGTCTTGCAAGTCTAGTAAATAGAGGTGTTCAAGAAATCCGAAATCCGAATAAAACTGAAATCCGAACCGAAACCCAAATAAACCGATCCGAATTCTTATTCGGATATTCGGATCGGATCAATCCGCGTATCCGAATAACTAATTCGAATTCGGATCAGATTCGGATAAAGAATTTTAAAAAATTCTGATTGTTCGGATTACTCAGATATCCGTTTAATCCAAATAAAAAATATGTTTTTAGTGGTATTTTCCGGTTTGTATGTTTATTGTGATTCTAAACTATTAAATTTTAGGAACAAAAAAATAGGTTTATTTCGGATTATTCGGATATTATACGAATCGGATCCGAATTGAATTCGAATAGATTCGGATCGGAAGGGAATATTCCTAATTCGGATCGGATCGGATTTCGGATAGGGTGCGAAAATTTTCAAATCCGAATAACCCGAACCGAATAACCTGAATAATCCGTTATCCGATCCGACGAACACCCCAACTAGTAAAACCAATTTGTATAAAGTTCAAACTAACTTAAGTTTATTTCAACCCATAAAAGCTTGATTGATTCAAACTTTCTCAATATAATTTAGTTCACCCAAAAAGTTACGAACTTTCAAGCTCAATGAAGCTGGGCTCACATAATCAATCATTACATTAACAACACATCGACATAGCTTCAATTTCAATTCATAGAAAAAGCGCATTGGTTGGCAATTTTGTTAGCCTAACCGCAAAAATCCAACCGAACACGGGACCCCATTTGACTTTCTTCACAGCTGGGCCGATAGTCGTGGGCCCAATACATCCACCAATACATCACGTCGTGGGCCCACCCTTATCTCTCATTCTCTATGTTTTGGTTATATTTCGTCACTCCTCTTCGTGCGTCCAGATTCCAAACCCAAACATTCGTCTCTCTTCTTCGTTTCTTTCTCAAAAAGTCAAATTTTGTTTTAAACATTTTGATAAATTATTATAAACCTTTTTTTTCTTTCATAAAATAAAAGCCTGCATTCACATTGACGCAACTCATAAACCATACGATTCATTTCAGATTTGAATTTCTTTCATAATAAAAGATGACTAGTAGCTTACAACCAGAAATGGCGCACGTTATCACGATCGTGTTCGTAACCGCCGCGGTGTTGCTAACTTGCGCAGTAACGTCCGCTTATCCCGCCGATCGTCTTCTGGTGAACATGACTGTAGTCCGTAGGGCTGCTGCAATTGGAGCTTGTACGTGAATAGATTTACATACGATTTTGTAATAATTTGAATCTGTTTTTCGTGTTGTAGATGAATAATATAATGAATATATATTATATTATATTATATTATATTATATTATATTATATTATATTATATTATATTATATTATATTATATTATATTATATTATATTATATTATATACATACAGATTGCTTGGACGGAAGTTTACCGGCGTATCATATACACCGTGGATTCGGCGCCGGAGCACGCAGCTGGCTTTTGCAATTTGAGGTACGCTTTTTAATTCTTTTTTCTGGTGATAAGTCGAATATTTGTTTAAACTTGGCTTTTTTGTTTCGACTTATCTGGCTTTACTGCACTTATTCCAGAGTTAACTTTACATACTTTGACTTCACTTTAATGGTCAAAGTAGAGTACGAACCATTATTTACATCAGGTGAAACTGAAACTCAAATCAGTAACAGCGGAAACTGAATCAGTTGCGTTACATTATTTAATAAATTATTTCATTTATATTATATTATTGGTTTTCATTTTTCGGATATAAATAATAAATAAATAATGTCAAAATATTATATAATTTTTTTGAAAAGTTTAAATTTATAATTTACACTTTGGAACATATTTTTATACATTATGATTATTATTTAGAAAATGAGTTCAACATGGGGCTATGTAACATGCTTTTCAACCTGCACAGAAGGGGCCAAAAAGTAGAACAACCACATGACCCACCTAATTAACGTAGAAAATGATGATTTAGTTGTTTTGTAGTTTATTCTTCTTAAATTTATTGATGCATGTTCAACCAACATGGTACACCAAGGTCCTAACGAATAAAAATTAAATTCGTAACAAGACTGTAAGCTATTGGTAGGTAAGTATTAATAATATAGAATATTGTTTAGAACAATGTTCAAAATATGGATATATTGTGGTGCCCCCATCTATAATCCATAGCTAAGACGTTAGCTCTTGTTGTTTGATTAAAGCTTTAAATAGCACAATAATTAAAGCTTTAAATAATTAGCCCCTAGTAATCCAATGATAAAACCGGTCCTGCTGGCCGGTTAAACCGGATTCTGAATTGGTAACGGTATTTTTGTACCTGGGTTTTGGTATATATTAGTATGAAAACTGCTGGTTTTTTATGAAATACTAGTTTAAACCAGTAAGACGGATTAGCCCAAAACCGTTTTCCACAAAACTGAAAGTTGTGGCCCACATCTTTTAGGATGAAACTGGTTGATCTATGACCACTCAAACAAAATTGAAAGTTGAGGCTTGCAGAATTGGTTTACGATTAGCCATACATTCATAGTTTACCTCCTGCTACGAATTAACCTTGTTAACCTTCTGCCATCACAAAGATTTAACCAACGTTTCATATACCAAAATAAACTTTTGCTTTTGGATTATTGTTTAGAGTATTATTTGATTATGGATGAACTTTTGTATTATGGATCCATATACTTTTGGATTATCTTTTGAGTTGAAGTTGGATTTATATGGAACTATAGGGTAAAATAGTCATCCCGGTTGAACCTCACTTTACAACCGGTTGTACCATTTTTAAATCCAACTTAATACGAGTTAAATACTTGTTTTAGTTATTTCCATTTCATTCGGATTGTGGTTCACTGGTTTGATTTTATAGTGCATGCATATAAAGTAAGCTTATACAAATATCAGTTGTCTTATGAAAAAAAGAATAATAAAACTAAAATGATATTACATAAAGTAACTGAATTCCCCTAACACTTATGCATGTTGGGTGTTTTGGAGGAACACATTAATTTATCTTACAAATGGTCAACAAATTAATTATTTGCATTAAACATTATGATTAAAGCTAAGTATATTATGATTCAGTTTAATTATTTCAAGTTAATAAATTTGATTTCAGAGTTTAGCATGTGGATTGTAGGGTCTATGATATGTACATCATGCTAACATGCAGTGGAATTATCTAATAACAGGGTGGCGGGTGGTGTAATGATATTAAATCATGTGCAGAGAGAGCCCAAACCCGTCGAGGATCTACACGTTTCATGAACAAGTTAGAGACCTTCTCAGGCATTCTTAGTAATAACGCGTCTCGTAATCCTGGTAATGCTCTTTTCCTATAGTCATTTTCTTGCTAATTTATAATTGTATTAAATATGTTTATGTTATCGTTATGATAATTAAATACTCCGTAATATAATACTCCAGTAGAGATATACACTACAGACAACATCCAATAGGTATGGATGGCTGTTTTCTTTTAAAACGTTCAAATGAATATAAAAATATTAATACCATACCAAAATGATTATTGCTACAAGAATCCCAAAATCATCAAACTCATTTTGTGTCACTTTTCTACTTTGGAATCATTGTCAATTAAGCCACTTGAAAGCAAATTTCATTGTCAGTGTACATCTAGCTGAAATACATATTCTAACAACCTTAACACTTCCAACACGTCTCTATCAACCACTAGATGATAACGATTTAACAGTAATATGTTAAACTAATCAAATTAACCATGAAATCAATAAGTATATTAGTAAGACTTCCTGTCTCTGTGACACTTAAAGTAGACAAACGTATCAATCAACCATCAACTGTCAACACCTCCACCACTACCGCCATCTTTCACCACTAGCCACCATAAAGGCAAATATAGCTCGGGAACCCATTTTGATGTTTCCTAAAAGGACCCATTTCATGATGACTTCATTTTGGTTAGAACACGTCTTGACCCGACCTAAGGTCTGTTTTGACATGAACCAAACTAATTTTGTCAAGCTTTGTATATAAATATAAAAACACACCATGTGTCTCCTTTTTAAAGTGTATATAATATCACTAATACAGAAAATAATCGAGTTATAATATATCAGACCAAGATGATTGAAATCCAAGTATGGACAAACTTAAAAACATAGACCATTGTTGATTTGTTGTAAGACTAGATCTGGTAAGCATGTGCTCCCAGCCCAAGTTATTGTTGTCTTTTTCACGTGTTAAGTTGTTTTTGACAGCTACTGGATTTCTTCATGTCTTGTTCCAGCTTTCACCCGTGCTTCCCACTATACCTTTCCTACTTTACCCCCACTTTTGGCAGTCCCAAAAATCAATAATACCCTACCACTATTAAACTTTCTTCTTATGTACAGTAACAAATGGAAGGGTACCAACGTCATTTCCCTAAATGACAAACTGTCAATTTTTACAACAATGTTACTTGAGGGTTCAATTTGTAGTCCATCTGGCATGATTGTTACCAGTTTTTTGTTAAGGGAATATCATGGGATTGAAAAGTTCAGACATAATCATCTTTCAAACACATTCTTTGAGAAAACTACATCAAGCTTTAAATATATAAAAATTTCCATTTTATAATCAAAAGTGCCATTTTGAATCTTGATTTATATAAAAAAGCCAGCTATGCATTCACCACATCTAAGCCGTCACATCTAAACCGTCTGGATAGAGGTTGGACGACCGTTTCTGACCAAAAAGATTTAGAGTTTGACCGTCTATGGTGGTCGTCTGAATATTGGCCAAACGGTCGTTCTGACCAATAGTTTTCAAAGTTTGGCCCCTTATGGTCAAGACAACCTCCGTGTATTGTTCAAATAGCCATACCGTCCAATAAATTTTCAAGGTTTCACTTTTTTGGTCAAAATGACTGTCTCGTTCAATGATGTGAAATCAAATGGGGATAGTATAGTTATAACATGACCTTTAATAAACCATAAAGGCCATCACACTACTTCACTTGCCAATAACTTTGCTAAACTGTTGCATCTCAAATGCAGTCCTTTATATATCAATGTGACATCAAACATAAATAAAGTAATATAAACAATACATAAATTAAAGTTAATTAACTGGTTGTCATGTTCTTACATTTATGAACTTGACAAAAACTACAAGAAACTAAACTAACATGAGCAGATTTTTACAACTGGAATCGTGTGAAGCTTAGATACTGTATTGCATTCAATTTCCTGTTATCTCTATTCTAATACCCATAGGCCATAGCTTATAGTTTTTAACATGAATAACAGACATTAGTACTTCATTTCCGTGGCCAACGGATTTGGCAAGCAATTATTGAAGACCTTTTACCAAAAGGCTTGCGGTTCGCTAGAAAGGTATAAATATAAATTAATTCAAAATATACTTCAATACAATATCAATTATCTACAATACATTTAAAATATGGTGTTCATGAACACATTACAGGCATTGCTTTCCGGGTGTTCGGCTGGGGGTTTAGCATCTTATTTACATTGCAACAACTTCAACACTTATCTACCAAATACTACAGCAGTAAAATGTTTAGGAGATGCTGGATTCTTCCTCGACTCGTATGTTATATACTTCCTAATTCTCTTTTGAACCACGTGATCCGCATCTTTTTTTTAATCTATTTATTAAATAATTGACCCGTTTGAGATAAACTTCAACCCATAACAAGCGGGTTAAATTGCCAGCACCGCTTCTATTGTGATTTTTTTTACCTTTATGATTTTTGGGTTGCAGACAGTTAATTAGAGGGAATAATAATTGTTATTGTAAATAATAATAAGGAGATTACAAGATATATATAGACTTGAATAATACAAACTAGACCCTATACAATTAGACATTATTTAAATATGGAATAATATCTTGTCTATCTTGTCTAACATCCCCCCGCAAGCTAAGGCCAGGAAGCGACTCTTAGCTTGGATCGAAGAAAGAGAAAACGCTGAGTAGACAGAGGCTTTGTAAAGATGTCGGCAATCTGATCATCTGTAGTGATGAATTGTACTGAGAGTTGACCTCTAGCGACTCTTTCACGAACTGAATGGAAATCAACTTCAATATGCTTTGTGCGGGCATGAAATACCGGATTGGCTGATAAGTATGTGGCTCCGAGATTATCACACCACAATGTAGGAGTTGAGCGAACTGGGACCCGTAATTCTTGTAAAACAGATTGTATCCAAGTGAGTTCTGAAACTGCATCAGCTAGAGCTTTATACTCTGATTCTGTAGATGACCGAGAGACAGTTTTGTGTTTACGAGCACACCACGAGACAGGATTACACCCTAAATAGATAGCAAATCCCCCCGTGGAACGACGGTCATCTGGACACCCGGCCCAGTCAGCATCTGAGAAAGCGGACAGATTGTTGAAGGTTGAATTTGCATAGGCATGGATAACTTGAGTAGACTGCTGCTGAACAAGCAAGCCGTGGGAGAGAGTACCCTTTAAGTACCGCAAAATACGCTTTACCGCGGACCAATGATTCTCCGTCGGAGACTGCATAAACTGGCAGACCTTGTTGACTGCAAAGGCGATGTCCGGACGGGAAAGGGTGGCATATTGTAAAGCCCCAACAACTTGTCGATAGCGTGCCGGATTGGCAAATGGTGGATTGTCCTCTAAAGCAAGATTTGCTGATGTAGAAATTGGAGAAGAGAAGGGTTTGGAGTCCAATAGGCCTGCTTTTTGTAGAAGCTCCAAATATACTTTTGTTGAGATAAAATGATGTCTGCCCCTTTGGAAACAATCTCAATACCCAAAAAATAAGAAAGTTTGCACATATCCTGAATAGGGTAAGTTCGACTGAGGTGGCAACCGCATCAACAGCCTTTGGATCATTACGTGTAATTATGATGTCGTCAACATATACCAACATATAAAGTACCGTGGCCTCGGAGGTGTAAATAAACAAAGACTGATCGGTTTTGGAGCCTCGAAACCCAAGCTGATGTAAGGTGGAAGACAGCTGATGAAACCAAGCACGTGGGGCTTGTTTAAGCCCATACAAAGGCTTGTGCAGTAAGCAGACATGATCCGGTTTGTGAGGATCCACAAAGCCTTGTGGCTGCTGGAGATAAACAGTCTCTTTTAAGGCTCCATGCAGGAAAGCATTTTGAACGTCTAACTGACGAAGGGCCCACTTTTGCGTGATTGCCAAAGAAAGCACAATACGAATAGTGGTTGCCTTTACCACAGGACTGAATGTTTCCTTGTAGTCAATACCCGGTTGTTGTCGAAACCCTTTGGCCATTAACCGAGCCTTATAACGTTGAATCGTCCCCTTTGGATCCCGTTTAATCTTGTAAACCCATTTGCAATCGACGATATTAGAACCCGAAACACGAGGAACTAGTGACCATGTGCCATTTTTCAAAAGGGCCGAGTATTCATCTGCCATAGCTTGACGCCATTGAGGAAAAGTGTTGGCAATAGTAAAGGAGGCTGGTTCGGTGTTAGGGTCGATGGTAGAAGAGGTAAAGGATGATATGTTGTAGGGTGTAGTAGGTTTTGGCTTGGGCCGAAGATTAGAAGGTCGAGGACGAGGAGCTGTTTGGGTACTGGTTTGTTATTGTTTTGGGGCTGTTCGGTGGCTGTTTGAGAGGGTCGTTTGTGGCGGCGATGGTAGGTATGAATTAGGGGAGGCCTAGGAGGTGGTGGAGGAGGTGGGACAGGTATTCCCGCTGCTGGGGAGGCTGGGACAGCAGCTGGTGAAGGCTGGTCTGGTGGGTCACCAGCAGCCGTAGATGTGGTATTTTGTTGTACGGAAGGTGGGATAAAGTCATCGGTGTCAGGTGGATTGGGATATATAGAGACATAGGGGTCGGGAGAGGGTGAAGGAGAGTGAAGATTGTTAAGTTGAGAAGATTTGAATGGAAAACAGAGTTCATTGAAGCGAACATGTCGGGCAATGTATGTCCGCTCGGTTTCGGGGTCAAAGCACCGATAACCATGATGATGGGAGCTATATCCGAGAAAGACACATGGAGTGGAGCGGAAGTCAATTTTGTGTCTGTTGTAAGGACGTAGGTGGGGAAAACATTGTGAACCAAAGACTTTTAAGAAGGAGTAATCGGGTGGATGGCGAAAAAGATGTTGAAAGGGAGAGAGAGAAGAATTGGAGCGTGAAGGCATGCGGTTAATAAGGTAGACAGCGGTGTCAAAGGCAAAATGCCAGAAACGATGTGGCACATGAAATTGAGCAAGTAAAGTGAGACCTGTTTCAACCACGTGTCGGTGTCGACGTTCCACAACACCATTTTGTTCGCTGGTGTGTGGACAAGAAAGGCGATGAAGAATGCCCAATGATTGAAAGAAGGTGGATAGAGCCGAAATTCTCCACCCCCATCAGTTTGGGCCTGTTTAAGTTTGGTGTGAAATTGCCGTTCAACCATAACCAGAAACTGTTTAAAAATATTATAGACATCAGATTTATGTTTAAATGGAAAAATCCACATGAATTTGGAAAAGTGATCTACACACAAAAGAAAATAGTTGTGACCCTCACTAGATGGAATCGGGGCGGGTCCCCAGACGTCACAAATAAGCAAATCTAAAATATGTGTACTTTTAAAAGTAGAAGATAACAAATGTAATTTTGATGATTTTCCAATAGAACAAGGTTCACAAAAAGAAACAGAACAATTATTGTTATTCAAAGGTAAATGATAAAAAGACAACATTGACTTCAAAAGTTGAGGATGAGGATGTCCCAATCTTTGATGCCAAATGTTGGAGGAAGCACGATGAGCAGAAAAGGCAGTTTTAGAAATAACTTGTTGTCTTGGAAGCCGAAGCGAGTAGAGCCCATCATTACTTGGACCCGTGAGGAGGGTAGTGTGTGTAGACTTGTCCTTCACAGAAAAGAAAGAATCGTGAAATTCAAAATAAACATAATTATCACGACAAAATTTTTGAACAGAAAGGAGGTTTTGTTTAATTTCAGGAACATGTAGGATATTGGTAAGATTAAAGGTATGGTTTGGGGAATTAAATGTGGATGAGCCAATATGTAAAATTGGTAGACCCTTACCATTGCCAACATGGAGGTTGTCACCGCCATGATATGCATCAGAATGCTCAAAACTAGAGAGATCTGGGGCAACATAATGACTAGAGCCCGTGTCCGGGAGCCAAGAAGAAGAAGCATATGACCTGGTATCTGCAAAATTAGCCGATGGCTGCTGTCTTGGGCGAACAGTAGCTGGGTCCCGATTAGGACAGTGAGTGGGGAGATGCCCTATGCCACACCTATGACAGGATCCATAAACTACGTTCTGATTTGATGCCCAACTGAATTGACTGCGATTTCCACCACTAGGGCCACCCGAGCGATTAGAGCTACCACGTCCACGACTGTTACCCTGCCGATTGTTGAAGCGATTGTTGTCGGGTCGGTTAGTGTAGAAGGCTTGGGGCTGAGATGGCAACCGAAGTTGCACACCAAGTTGGGCCGCCAATTGTTGAACCGCCTGAACAGCCGCATCTGATGGCGGTGTAGGGCTGCCTCCGGTGGGTTTAGCCGAAGATGGAGCCATGGCTGAGAATGCTTGAGTAGGTGGAACAACTTGGGCAGAACGTTTAAGCATATAGTCGTGATCAGCAATCACGGCATGAAGTTCGTTGTAAGCAAATTGACGAGTAAGGGCCGTGGTCTTAACGCCATGGTATTCGTCACGTAGGCCAGAAATAACCATCATAACAAGGTCTTTTTCTTTCAAGGGTTCGCCAATATTAGTTAGGGCAGAGGCATATTCCTGTGCACGTTGGAGGTATGCTGTAGGGGTTTCATCAGCCTTCATCTCAATTCTTAAAAGTTGTGTTTTTAAGGTATATTCTCGGGAAGAAGTGTGAGGTGCAAAGGCCCGCTCTAGGGCAAGCCAAAGGTCACGGGCAGTAAGAGTGCCTCTGGCATGATGTAAAGCGCCCTCAGAGATAGTGGAGATAAGGAGCATACCAACGTGTGCATCGTTGGAAAGCCAGATCGGATACTGTGGATTGGGTTGGGATTCGGGTGGTGGTGCAGGTGCATTATCTTTGGGAGGGTCTGCAGGAACAGGAACAGTTATGGTGGTTGGAGGGCAGGGTATGGTTCCGTCAATATAACCAAAAAGATTATTGGTGACTAAGAACGGGTGAATAACCAATAACCAGGAACTGTAGCTATCGGAGTTGAGGGTAAATCCAAACTTGTGGGAGTTGTGGATTGCTTTTTCTTTTTGATCAAAAGCAGTGAGGGTGGCCATAGGTAATTGGTTTTAGAAAAATAAAGAAAGAGGAAGATTGGAGGGGTGGTACAACGGAGGAAGAGAGCAGCAAGGCTGCTAATCTGTGATCAGGGAAAAAAAATAGAGGTAGGGCCGGCAGGTTTGTGCTGCAGAAATTAGGGTTAGGAATAACTGGCTCTGATACCAAGTTAATTAGAGTGAATAATAATTGTTATAATAATAAGGAGATTACAAGATATATATAGACTTGACTAATACAAACTAGACCCTATACAATTAGACATTATTTAAATATGGAATAATATCTTGTCTATCTTGTCTAACACAGACCAGATATAAACTTGTACCATAGCCAGAGAACTTTCTTTCAGCAACTTGTCACTCTACAGGTACATTATTTGCAATACTTATTTTCTATAATTATATATTTGTTACAGGTGAGTTAAACATATAAGTTTTGATAGGGAATAGAGAAGAACCTGGATGTGAACTGCACAAAGTCTACCAGTGATCCCAAACAAGTATGTTAAAATACATAACACCATTTTTTTAATTTTCTTGATATTTTGAGAATTATTTTGACACTTGTTGCATGTTTCACAGTGCATCTTCCCACAGTACTTGTTAAAATACATAACGCCACCGCTTTTCATCTTAAACTCTGCCTATGATGTATACCAGGTAAGATAATTTCATTATGTCTAATTACTTTAATACTGTTTTGAATTTCATTTGATTTGTTTTTCTTTTCATTTTACAGTTTCACCACATATTAGTTTCACCACATATTAGTTCCACCATCAGCTGATATACATGGGCTTTGGAATCACTGCAAAATTAATCCAAATGCATGTCGTCCGAACCAAATCCGCCTTTTGCATGGTTCATGATTTTAATAAAATAATCATTTTATGAATCTGTTATTTACATCTATTTTTACGTCTAATATCTTGTTTTAATTTGTTTAGCTTTCCGGATAGAATTGCTTACAGCTGTGAGGTCATTCTTGTTCAATTCATCGAGAGGAGGCGTTTTTATAAACTCATGTTTTGCTCATTGCCAAAGTGAGTCTCAAGACACCTGGTTTGCACCGGACTCCCCACAAATACACAATGAGGTTCGTAAAAGTTTAATTGATCAGTATAAAATTAATATTGATTCGAGTTAATAAAAAAAGTTAAAATTTCTTTTTTCAACTGTTATCCAGACAATTGCAGAATCAGTTGGTGACTGGTACTTTGGAAGAAATGTTTCTAAGAAGGTTGATTGTACTTATCCATGTGACACAACCTGTCATAATCTCATTGGACCTGTGTAGCATACTCAAATCAAATCCATCAAATATAAAATCAAAATTATACCAATTACATATTTACATTTTGACTTCAGAAGTTATCCTGCAGCTGGAAAATGATTAGCTGAAGTCTCCCATATATTGATTAGATAGTAATTACAAATTAGCTCATATCATTCATTCTGAAGTCTCCCATATATTGATTAGATAATTCATTTCTGTAAGGTCACTTGATTATTTTTGTAGAGTATAATATGTACAAAACTGATTATACAAATAATCAGCTTTTTGTCTAACAGAAATTTTAAACATTGTGCTATCCGATGATCGTCGTAACAAATGGGTCAGAGCCCATCCAAACACTAGTTGCGATTATTTGTATAATCAGTTGCGATTATTTGATGTTCGTATAAATGATATAATCATTTTAAAACATAATCCAAGACGCCCGCTTAAATGTTTGTAAAGTGAATGTTCTTTTAATTTTTGAATACTTTATTAATCATTTTTTCCATGAGTTTAATCGTGCATCCTCGAATTGTACGCACGCTGGTTCAAAGTATAGATAACTTAGAACAAGTCCAAATGTTTGGACCCAAATAAATTAATACATTTGGGTCCGTTACCTGTCATTTTTGCCAATCTTAATATTAAAGGCTTAAACACCAATTTATTAAACTAACACGAGTAGAGAGTTCATCACTGCTCACATCCGTCAATCTTGTTACTTGTCTTGTAATCAGGTGTCGAAAACTCGTAGAAATAATTTGCTAACATGTAAAAGAACAAGAAGATTGTTCAAATGAGAAAGTAAAATGTGTTGGTCCTATATTGAAATATAAAAACTCTATACCACTTTAAAATGTAATCTAGAGCGAGAAAGTTTAATATAGTAAAATTGATGTTCGCCTTTCTATAAAAAATTATTGCAACACAATGCATAGGTGTATATATACTCGTTACATACCTATTGGATCACTCTGTAATTACCTATATGCTGACCGCTACATGGTATAACTACCACGATTGATATTATTTACAACATATAGAACTATAGAAGTATAGAAACAATGTACAAGGAGATTTACTGGTAATATACGTGGAAATGAGATGAATGCAAATCTGAACTTTTTTTTTACAACATTATCTGAACTTTTTTTTACAACATCATGGGAGGCTCGGAGGGTGTGCGAGCTGCACCATCGGCCGGGGCACATAAGTTTCGGGGGCGCAAACTTTTTTATACATATTACATATATATGTGTTTTTTGGTGTTAAAAATAAGGTTATTTGCTATGGTTTATGAGATAATTACATGCTTAGAATGGTTTCTGCTTATAATCGGTCGATAAAAGTTTTATTCATGCACAATAGTGAATAAAAAATTTATATGGGCCTTTTTATTTTGGCTCGGCCGAGGTATTTAAATTCTCGGAGACGGCCCTGTACAACATTATCTGAACTTTTTTTTTTCGGGTGCATTACATAGCTCAGTTATAAAAACACCGGTAACTAAGATCCCATTCCTGATGCATCATTGTATTGCAAGGACGTAAATTGAATCTAGAGGGCATTTGTTTGTACATATGGAAATTTTTATGTGATGTTAAGTAGCAGATATTAATATTTAATCCAAACGTCATCTATTGAACAACATTATATTAGCTCTCAATAATGTGATTTTTTTAATTATGTTAATGCATTTTCAACTTCTGGATCATTAAACTAAAGATCGGACGATATCATTTAACAATTCTTTTTGGTAACGCTTAAAAGAAAATTGTCTAAAAATAACAATATGATGGGCTTTGCATGCTTATTTTACTGTCAAGACCAGCCCAACAAGGAACAATATTGAAAAAATGGGCCTTCCTACAAGAATCATTTACATATAAAAGATTTTTATCTATTTGTAACCAGGCATTATAGGGGCCTAGGAGGTATTATGGGTGGATAAAACCCTATACCGTCGCTAAAGGTATTATGGGGTGTTATCAAGGCATGAACGTTTTTATAACAAAATCATATGTAATTGAAGTGATAATGATTGAAGAGATATTATTCATTACACATTTTTTTATTTAAAAAAGTAATGATGATTTGATAGAAAATGCTTCTTAAAGTGTATATAACTTAACCCTTTTTGTTTTATTTATGTACGAAAGTTGTATCGTGTTGTTTATATATTGCCTTAAGAAGTACATTATATTTATACATTTCAAAAATATTTGCTGAAGATACACAAAGATACGTACATTAGATAGTTGATTATTTCACGTATCTAAATAAAAATGTAATTTAATATAGCATGTGTATAGATGCATAATGTATTAAAAATTGTTAGTTTTTATATAATTTTCATAAAATATAAAATGTTAGGACTTTTCAAAATATATGGTTATAACTTATAAGTGAGTACTTTATCTAAAAGAATGTGAAATAGAGATTGATATAATTGCAATTACTTGGCAGAAAAATTATTTTCTTATTATACAAAGTGACATATTGGCATGTCGTCATATGTTTCATTATACATTATACAACATGACATGAATGTAAAAAATAAACAATATTTGTTTCACATATAAGGGTGGTATAGTTGGATCTCGAATGAGCGGTTTAGAGTAAATCATAATCAAATGGGACTTGAGGAAAAATCAAGCCAAGTTTGGTTGATAAGTTTTCTTATTTTTGGTATTATTTTATTAAAATTAGAATGGGTTTAAGTTCTCTAAGTACTTGCATATATAAGGCTTGACACGTTAGTTTGTTTTGCATCGAACTTGTTTCTTTTTGTTAGTCGATTAATAAAAAAAGCTATTCGAGCAAATTGTAAGTTGGGATAGGTTAGTTTGTTTTGCATATATCGATCTCATTTTCTTTTTGTTCGTAAGTTGGTTCACATGTGTGTGGTTGTTCTCGATACCCACTTTTAAGTTCAACAATGGAGACATGTCATTGATAATTTTAGAACTTATATGTTAAAGTAAAGTAATGGTCATAATTACACAGCAGAATCAATGTGCCAATGTGGCATGAGACCTAACAATTGCGTGCTTTTGCGCCGTTGATGACGGCAAAGAAATGAGAAAACAAAAACATACTTTTTGACAACCTTTTTTTTTTATTATTATTTACCATTGGTTTCTGATTAAATACTATTCTCTTTGAAAAGAATACTTTTGCCTAACATTTTGGAGAAAAAATATCACGACACGAGTATGGTGTTTGAGTCCGATGCAACAGTGATATGAGCCTGACATGTTTTATTTTTGTACTAGGTTAGTGTCTCGTATAAAACTAGGTGAAAAATATGGAAAACGTAAAATATACATATATAAATTACATAATGAACATTATAATTTTATAAATTGTAATGAGCATTATATTTTTATAAATTATAATGTATTACGTAATGAATATTAAGGAATGAGTAATTGCATATTTCTTAAAATACATAGATTAGTAAGAATAATTTGTATTTTAAAAGAAATTAAAATTGAAGATTGTAAATCTACACCTATTAAGGAAAATAGAAGGTAAGAATCAAATCATCTTAGATGAGTTGGTAAGCCACAAAAATTTTAAAAGCAATGTATTGAGTTCATCAAAAACATATTTTTTATTTTATCGATCTAATTAAACAAAGATTGATATTGAAAAAAAATTTGTAAAATTGAAAATTTGTAAACTTGGCATCGTGGAGTGGAGTGCCTAGTTGTGCCTAGTTGAATGACATGCAGACAATATGTATTCTTTTAATAGTATAGTTAGGCTAGCTTAGATTCATATATTCTGACATTTATATCAATTCCACCATTTTTATTTGTATTTACTATTTAGTTAGTTGGACTCAAGATAAATGACAATTTAAAACAAAATGGCAACAAAAAATTAATATGCTAACGAGAGTACGAGATGCCATCACCACTTCGGTGGGGTGGTCATGAAAGATTTTCAAAAGCTTTTCTTCTTGGGATGGTTAGGGGTTCGAGACATTGGAAAAGAAAATTTACCAAAAGTACCTTCGAAGGAAAATCCTTTTTCTTGTTGCGGAAGTGCAATAGTGCTCCTTCATTCATAATTTACCATTAGAAAATAAAAACCGAGAGTATAAGACCTATGTTATTCAATTCGGTCACAGTTGAAACTTTTGTGTAGGGAATTTGATTAATGATAAACGATACTTATGTTATAAATTTGACTATAAGATTACAAGAATATTATTACTAATGTAAGTATTTGTTTCAAAAATCTAATTTGGAAAACATGAAAAAATATATAATATCGACTTTATTATATAATATTCGAACCTGAAAAAAAAATAAGTTCAAAAAACTATTGTTTAAAATTTAATACTATCATGGCACTTTTTTCCAATCCATATTAAAATCAAAACTATATAGTTGTGACATTTTTAGGAAAAAAATGTTTCATTTGTATGCAGTTTGAAGTTATTAAATTCAATGTGTCAATCTTGGCTAGTCACACACTCACATTTATGATTAATGTATTTAATTTTTAACGTGTTTAAGGGTCGGTCACCCAAGAAGACTTGTTCAGTGTTCACAAACCAAGTCGACTAGAATTGGTTACCCGTCAATTAAGTTGGAAGAAAGCGGTTGGTGGACATGTAATCAAAGTTATTCTAATATAGATTTAATATATTGTAATCAAACACCATTAGTTTAATAAAAAATCATTAATTATACCATATTTAGGTGGAAAGCGGAAATGAGAAAAATATTAACATCGGATGAGCTACATAAACGGGGGTGTTTGAAGAAATCAAAGTACGTCCTATGTGTGAGGAAGTAATGGAAACAGTGAAACATGTGCTAATTTCATGTTATGTGGCGACAATCACGTGGCAATTTATAAGTAATTGGTGTAGTATACACCCGTTTTATGCTTTCATGGTTAGAGATCTATTCAAGAACATTCCAATGTAAGGGCCCAAGATGGAAGGAAGAAGGCAATCCACTCGATTATACTCATGGCATGATGGTGTTTGTGGAAGACGAGAAATCATGTCTTGTTTAGTAAGACAATAGTATCAATCAATAAGCTAAAAGAAGACATTTAACGTTTTTCGCCTTATATTAAAGAATAGGAGGAAATGGCGGGAATAGAATGGTAAGAGTGGTGTAATTTTTTGTTTTGAAGTGGTATAGAATGTGTAGTTTTTGTTAACTAGTTGGATATTATTGGTGTTTGTAACTATGTGAAGGCTAGTTACTTAGTCTCCTTTTGTTGTTTAATAAAAGTTGGTTGTTAAAAAAAGAGAATAAAAGTCAAGTATGCAATTGATTATTTATCTAGAAACAAGTAATAATTAATCAATTAATTATAAGGTCACCGAAAAGAACACGAAATGGAATGAAGTGTGGACAATTCCACAAGAAGTGACTCCTTTCGGTTTTTTTTTTTTAATTTGAGAAGTATTCTTTGTATGAAGGAATTGCAGTTTTATATACTGTTTCATTTTACAAACTTTTAAAACATATATTTATTAAATAAATGAGTTAAATGCTAACACGTTCGAAATGAAAAAAACATTATGTATAACTAATAATTTTAACCCACCCATTTACGAATCTATTTGTTAACAACCCGTTAACCCATTTACCAATTTAGATTAACATATTACACATATCGATGTATATGTTACATAACTTTCATCATTGTATGGGTTGGTGTTTTTTTACACGAATTTACACGAATAAATATGATATGTTTGAATTCATCAATTTCAAACCTGTCAACCTAAACGTGCCAACTCTACACATTTGTCACCAAACAAAGTCCATTGTAACATTGCATTCAACAAATTTTTATACATTAGCTATATTTGTTTTGTTTCACTGTTTACATTCAATCCACGGAAAAATCAAAGTTTCAAACTAAATAAAAGTCGTTGCTTGAGAAATTCTACATGACACAAAAAAAAGTCTATGAATTCGCCATGAATGGTGGAAGCCAAGGCAAGCCTTAGTATTATTATAAATAGGTACCATCAAAACACCAAACTCAACCACCTTACCTTCACTAGATTGTTACAAAGAACACAAATAAAATTTTCTAACTAGCTATTTGTGTTTTTATTAACAATGGATTCCTTCAATCTATTCAAGATATTTTTGGCTTGTGCTGTTATTTTCGCCTTCTTGGCCGAAGCCACCCTAGGTAACTTTAACGTGCCTTTTCATGTTATACTTACATATAAATGAAACTTTATTTGTCAAACGTCATTATGTATATAGGTCACATCGCGTGTGAGAACTTGAACAAGGATTCATGTGCATTTGCGGTTTCTTCAAGTGGGAAGCGTTGTGTGCTTGAGAAAAGTGTCCGAAGGAGCGGTGAAGAGGTGTTTGTTTGCAGTACCTCACAAATTGATACTGATCAGGTCACAAACTGGATAGAAAGCGACAAATGCGTAGAGTCGTGTGGGCTCGACCGCAATGTTCTAGGAATCTCTTCAGACTCACTTCTTGACTCGCGGTTCATGCAAAAACTTTGCTCGACTCAATGTTACACCGGTTGCCCCAACATTGTTGATCTTTATTTCAATCTTGCTGTTGGTGAAGGTAAACTAGATAGTCTATATATTTCTAATATTCTTTTCAACTATATGTTTGACTTTTGTTGACCAGAGTTATTCCTATTTGTTATATGATATAGGCGTGTATTTGCCGAGCCTATGCCGAACTGATGGAGACAATAAGAGAAGAGGGATGAGTGAGATCAGGAGCTCGGGCTATGTTGCGCCCGGACCGACAGTGCCTGCAAAACTTTTGGCTGATGGTTCCCCGGCCCTGGCCCCGTCTTTCGAACTTGTGGCTGATGGTTCCCCGGCCATAGCCCCGTCTCCTTACTAGTGTAACATTATGCTAGAATAAGTTGAGCCAAAGTATTTGATATATGATATTCGCGAGTTTGCTAGTTATACTTATACTAAAATAAGGATTATGTATACAAAATAAAGGCGTGTAGTTATACAAATACGAAAGACCAATAAATAAGTAAGAGTTTTGTTGTTTGTTTGTTTTTTAATGCAATATGATTTGAGTAAGAGTTCCCTAAACACTTCCAATGTACTTGATGGAGTCATTTGAATTTTGGTACGCATTCATGTTAAAAGAAAAACTATACACTCATGAAAATTGGCTTGGGATTTATCCAATGGGCTTTATTTCCTTGCATGATAAAGAAACATCAGTTTCTTTGTATTTTTTAACTAACGCTTTATTAGATTTTAATTTTTCTCATAACATGTCTTATCACTTATGTCTATGTTAAGCTTCTATTGACAAATGTTTGAGCTTTTTAACTTTTCTGGTAATGATTTGTCTTCTTTTTTGAACAAGAAGTTCAATTTGCCTTGACTATTTTAACGGCTTAAACCGTTTCTTATATTGTTGCTCTATAATCTTATAACTTATAATTATTGTTTACTCGAGATCGGCTTGTCAACTATATGTTTGACTTTAGTTGACCGAAGAATCACATATACTCTAGATGATCAAGATACAACTTCACTAATGCTAACTACATAAGTAGTGGGATTCTTAAGCATAATCAACTACTAAACGTAAAAAACATGTGTTGTTAGTATGTAAGTATTATAACCTATATTCATCGCAAAGATTCAACTTTAACAAATTGGAAGCCAAACCAAAAAAGAGAAAGATCTTCAAATTCGATTAAATATTTCAGTTGCTCTTTTTAATTGTTTTTTTTAATGAAAAATGTTTCTTCTATTATGTTACGCCAATAATCTTATATTACTTTTATTGCCCAAGTTTGAAATGAGAATCCCTCAATCCAATGAACATATGCCTCTACTAAGTAGCTGGTCCATATTAACCAAAATGTTATTAAATGTTGCGTTACCTTTTCGTGGTTATAATTACCTCAAAACCTTATTGTATTCAAGGCCGGCCATGGCATATGGCAGAGTAGTCGACGAATATAGGCCCGACTACCCGCTAGGCTCGTTTTTTTTAATTATATGTATTTTTATGAAAAACTATATGTATGCAAAATGTTTTAACTCAATTACATAACAATTAACTTGGTCTAGTGGCTAAGGGGTATGACTCCCAAGTTCAAACCAAAAGGTTATTGGTTCTAGTCCTAATTGAAACATGTTAAATCTATTTCTTTACATTAGTTTTTAAACAACCCAAATTATAATCAAGGAAACCAATTAAACAAGTAAAATGTTTAAACTTAACAAAAACTCTTTTTACTTAAGGCCTAAAATATTTTTTATCTTCGACCAAATTTTTTATTTTCAATTCTCGGAGCCGACCTTGACGGTATCCATTATTTTACATGTTGCAACGACAAGTGATTATCATTAAGTGACTCCACCAGACCCAAATCAAAAATTCAAATGTAGTTAAGGAATATCAAACATAAAAAAATAGACCCCGATAGATATTAATTCATGACCACCATCGATTTCACTCTCCAAAAATTACAAGTAGCAATCTCCAAAAATTACAAGTAGCCTTTGCTAAATGTGAAAAGTTTAAAAATACTTTTGTTTGTTACTTTGTTTTATAAATACATTTAAAAAAATAATTTAATTTTACATGCACAAATGTATAACAAAATAGTTATATAAAAATCCTCATGTATGACCTAGTGGTAGAAGCTTTAGGGGTTCTACATTGAAAACTTTAGTTTGATCCATACTTGTGTCACTTTTGATGGATTACGACAATAAAATATTTGATATGAGCTTTGTGAGGCTGTCAGTTTGAATCCCGAACCCACTCGGGTTTTTCTCATACCATGTGTTATGCCAGAGAGTTTTGCTCTTACAGTGGCACAACAACTGTTAAGTGGCAGTCAACGATGTGATTTCCTAAAGTAATGCCACACTAAACTTCAAGTCATCGTAGATCCGACTAAAACGATATAGCCTTGTAAGAGTGAGACATCGCTAACAGCATAACACAACTATTATATCTCACTTTCGCTAGGGCTCCGTAGAAAACAAAACAGGGCCGCTTTTCCAAAACCCTGAACCCTCTTACTTTATTTGTTTCTGTTCGCCTCCTTGAATCAAACATGGTGAGCCAAAGGCAGAGATTAGCTCGCAAACGTTTCAAGCAAGACCACCCGGAACAGTTTCCCAAACCCGAACCAACCGCCCCAAAGGACCCGAACAAGAAAAAGAAGAAGAAGAAGGGTACTTTTAAGCGGAAGAAATCGGATCCCAATGACCCGAATAAACCCAAAAGACCCAGCAGCAAAAAACACCCGCTTAGAATACCCGGAATGAGACCCGGTGATAGCTGTTTTATTTGTAAAGCGGATAATCATATTGCCAAGAACTGCCCAGAGAAAGCTCAGTGGGAAAAACACAAGGTTTTGTTTGCTTCTTTCTGTATTTTGTTTTTAATTCTAGTTTGTTTTACCAAACACTATAACTATAAGCTTTGTAATGATTTTTAAAACCTGCATCCAAACACCCCTAAGATTTTTACAAAATCTCAAGATTGCATTTTTATTGGTGTTATATGTTATTATTTTCTTTACAAGAAAAATATTTCAAAAAAGTCTCTAGTAAGGCTGGAAATGAACTGAGTGTTGGTGGGAAGTTTATTTATGTTTGTTCGTTTAATAGATAGATGAAGGAATATGAACAAGGAATTTTGTTCAATTAATTATATGAACGAACACAGACAGAGGCCATGTCCGTTCAATTGTGTTTGTGAACTTTTGATAATTTGTCCGATTATGTTCGTTAATGTTTGTTTGTTTATGTTCGTTCATTAAAAGTTTTTAATATTTTTTATTTTTATTTTATCAATCTTATCATATAGATTTAAGCAAAGTTATTAAATATAAGAAAAAAATATATTTGAGTATTTTTGTGATTAAGTTATATGTAAATTAACTTATGTTTATGATTGTTGAAAAAAAAACACCAAAACAAACTTCATAGCCGGACCAAACCGTTGGCACCGACCATTCTTGGTTAGCCAAATCAAATAAAACATTGTTTATGTTAGTTTGTGTTCTTTCGCTTGTGTTTGTGAACCGTGCACAAACAAGTTCATTTCTTTAGTGAACAAATAAGAAATTTTGTCCGGTTAGGTGTTTGTGAACCGTTCGCTTATTTGATAAAAGCTTAACAGGCTAATGTGAACAATGCCTTGTTCAGTTTGGTTCGTTTACAGCCCTAGTCCCAAGATTGCATTTTTATATGTGTTATATGCTTTTTTTATTAAAGGAAAAGATTTCATGAAAGTCTCAAGATTGCATTTTTATTTGTGTTATATGCTGATTTTAACAATCTTTATTTCAATTCCATATTAATGAGTACCTTTTTGGTTGCTCAGGGTGGTCTTTAATATGGTATTTTTTACAATGTCTTACATTTTGGGAACTTATAGTTGTTGATGCTGTGCTTGGCAGATATGTTTGTTATGCAGGCAGCGTGGTCACAGTCTCAAAAACTGCCCTGATAAGAATGAGGAGAACATTGACAAGAAGTTATGTTATAATTGTGGAGAATTTGGGCATTCTCTTGCTTCATGCCTCCAGCCTCTTCAAGATGGTAGTTTGCTTGATTTCACTTCCTTAAATATTTGCATTTATGCATATTAGTGGGTGTTTGAGTGTGTCTTGAAACTAGTTATTAGTTATTACAACTTAAAGCTTCAATAGTCTATTATTAATGTTTTGGTAGTTGATTCTGAATATGATTTTTTGATTAACATATTCAATGATGCAGGGGGGACAAAATTTGCAACATGTTTTATTTGTAAAGAACAAGGACATTTGAGTAAGGATTGTCCTAAAAACGCTCACGGAATTTATCCTAAGGTACCTTTGTCGTTTTTTTCTACCTTTGTAATGGGCGTGTTAGCAAAAGAGAGGTGATGTTTTATTATCTTTTTTTAGGTTTATGATCTAATTGACCTATAATAATTTGTTTTGCAGGGTGGTTGTTGCAAAATATGTGGCGGTGTCACACATTTGGCAAAAGATTGTCCAGACAAAGGCATTAGGAGTTCTGGCATGTCTAATGAGGAGGCTTACAAAAGACGTAAGAATTTTTTACAAAGTGTTTACAATAGTCTATTGTTTGTGATGTTTGAGACAAAAATGGGCATAATGGACATTACATAACTTAGTATTGCAACCAACACATAATCTTGGTTTTAAAAAGAGGTGCATGAGACATGAGGCGCTTAGGAAAACGCTTCAGAGTCATGTAGTTATGGTTAGGGGTGTAAAAGAGTCTGAGATATAGTGATATACTATTTAGTTAATTTTATCATAGTTTTTTGTATAATTATATAAATATATCTTCAATATATTTTTAATATATTAAAAAAAGTTAGCTTATTGATAAGCTTGTTCAGGTTCGCGAGTGAACTCGAGCTTGATAAGCGAAAGCTCAGCCTCCTTTGTCATGAAGGGTGGTTTTCTAAATTTGAGCTCTTTTAAGCTCTGCTCGATTCGAGTTTTTAGTGAGCCAATCCCAAGTGAGTGGCTTGGCTCGTTTACACTTCTAGTCATGGGTCAAAATTAAGGCCCATGGAAGGTTTAATGGTTTATATGTAAAAACAGCCAAAGGGATGAAGATATTATGAATTGTTTACTTGATAGTTAAGTTGATATGTAAAACAAGTGTGAGATAAGCAATCTAGCTGCAAATAAAGCTAATTTGATTTTACATAGACGTGCGCCTCATGTACGTTACGCACACTCGTGTTTTTGGGAGTGTGCTTTTTTAAACTATGAACACATTTAGAAAAGAAGTAAGTTTGCTGACACATGTACTTGTTTTTATGGATCTTAGCTTCTAGAATAGAAAGTATGGCGAGAGGGCAGGTGACTAAATTCATGAGCGGTGATGATCTTGAAGACGATTTCGTAATGATGGATAATGGTAAAGAGAAGAATAAGTCTGTGACTAATGCTGATGAACCGAACGCAAAATCAAAGAAGAAACAGGGGACCAAAGTGGTTAACTTTGTTGGTTAAAGGTTAAACATCCAATCTTGTTTGTGGATGCAATTTTGAACTCTTTTTAGATTTGGGTATTTAACGTGTTCAAGAATGTGTAAAATGCACATCAAAATCAAGAGCTTATATAAATAGTTTTGACTTCTGCAACTTGTTACATTTTACATTGAGACCTTTGGAGGCTGTTTGTGTGATGTTGAGACCTTTGGAGGCTGTTTGGAATTTTTGATGTGAGTTGTGGTTATGATTTTTATCATCTAATATTTTAGGGTCAATATAATTAGATTTTATTAGAGGTGCACAAAAAACCCGAACCCGGAACCGGACCCGAAATAAATACCCGGAACCGGTTTTTCTAATACCCGGGTTTTTTATACCCGAACCCGTACCCGACCCTACCCGTAGGGTACGGATAGGGTATGCATTTTGGCACTAAAACCCGAACCCGAACCCGAACCGAACCCGATTTGTACCCGGTAATACCCGAAAACCCGATTTGTACCCGGTAATACCGAACCCGAAACCGGGGTTTTCCAATACCCGAAACCGGGTATTTCAAATACCCGATGTATACCCGAAAAATACCTTAAAAATACCCGAATAATATCCCTAAAAAGTGTAAACTTTTAAAAAATCCAATCTATACAAAAAAAATACCGGAAAAAAACCCGTAAATAGGGTTTTTTCAATACCCGATAATAGGGTATTCAAATACCCGGTTTTAGAATACCCGGTGCTATACCCTACCCGAACCCGATGCATAGGGATGGTTTTTAGAGACAATACCCTACCCGAACCCGACCCGATTACTACCAATACCCGATCATACCCGTACCCGGTCATACCCGAACCCAGTTTTATACCCGAACCCGGGTATTTAAAAAACCCGATTTGTGCACCTCTAGATTTTAGGGTCTTCATAATTTTTAGTTTTTTCATAGGTTTTATAATCTAGGCTCAATAAGCATACCACTTTCAATAGTTGAATCTACTATTTTCTCTTACACTTTTCTTCTTTTAGAATCAATTAAACTTACCGGCCTTCTAATGTCTTCTTAGCCAATAAGAATACGTGACATGTAACTTGTGCGTCAAACATACAAAGAAAACAAGTGAAAGCTGAGTTCAAACTTAAGACCTCTATCGAAGAACTCAAAGGTGTCAACCCTTAAGGTTATATCTTATATCTTACATGTAACTTGTCTGTCAAACGTACAAAGAAAACAAGTAAAAGCTGAATTCAAACTTAAGACATCTATGACAAGAACTCAAAGGTGTCGACCCTTGAAGGTTATACACGATACGCTAATTAAGTTAAGAAAAACAACTTTATATAGAAACAACTATCTGAAAATTAAAAAGACAGTTAAATTTTTGTTGGTCATAATATTAAAAATGAATGGTGAACCAAGAGGCTGAAGACAATTTCCATCCATAATTTCATTGCAATTTCTTGAGAAAGATTTGATTGTTTTTCAGATCTAAAGGATCTTCTCACATCTTTTCTTCCTCCTTTTGCATTTCTAATCTTTACCTAATTCTCCAATTACTCCACAAACCATGGTATGTATTCCTTCATATATAATCATGTTCATAGTTTGATAATATTTTCATCACAATCCAATTATATGAATTGGGATGTATTGCCATGTGTTTTTTCTCGGTATGTTGTAATGATTTGTGGATTAGGCGAATGCCTCGTCTGGAATGGCTATTCATGATGATTGTAAGTTGCGTTTTTTGGAGTTAAAATCCAAACGGAACTACTGATTTGTTACATTCAAGATCGAGGACCAACAAGTGACGATTGACAAGATTGGTGGTCCTGATCAAAGCTACGAAGATTTCACGAACTCTCTCCCAGCTAATGAATGTCGCTATGCCGTCTTTGACTTTGATTTCACTACTGATGAAAATGTTCAAAAGATCAAGATTTTCTTCATTACATGGTACACATAATTTGACATCATGCACACTGTTATTTTAGTTTTTATGTATTTATCGAATCAATACAATAAAACACAATAATGATTTATCTTAGGTGTCCAGACACATCAAAGGTGAGAATGAAGATGGTATATCCGTATATGCGAGTTCCAAGGACAGATTTAAGAGAGAATTGGATGGGATTCAGGTAGAGTTGCAAGCAACAGATCCTAGTGAGATGAGTCTCGACATAGTAAAATCAAGAGCAATCTAATATAAGAGCTTACTTTCACCTTAATTGTTCATTTAAAGTCTATGTACTAAAAAATGTGATTAAAAAATTGATGACCCAGAATTTGTAAACAAATTATCACTCATTAGAGTTTAAAAATGTACATTTATCCTTGTAAATTTATCGACATATGTATTCTATATTTCTCTAGGTTGGAACCATTTTTTAACAACCATTAGACAAAAGTGCATTTTTGTCAAATCTCATTGAGATTCAGGAATGCATGGGCCTAGTCATGTGAGAAGGACAAGGTTTCCATTGCACGACTTTCCTTAATTGTCGAGGCTCCGTGATGTGAAGTAGAAGTAGTGTGGGGTAATTTTAGACGATATTCAAGAGTCAATGAATATAATACTTAAGTTGGTTTTGTTTTCTAATTGTAAAAAGATTAGTATGATCATATATTGGTCATCAAGTTTGGAATACACACACACACATACATACATAAGGCTTAGATAAAACGCTTTAATACGGTGATCGATGGAGACTATTTACAATGAGCTTTTGATTTAGTTTTCTCTTATAATAATAAAATGTTTTATCAATCATGTACCTTGAATCTTTGATAGTGCGTAAATCAGAGCAGTTCCACAACATACATGAGTTGACATGATCTTTGATATATTCTTATCGTTGACATGATATTTGATATATTCTTATCTTACGTTTTACAACCACCAAAAACATGTACGATCCCTATTTAACATTAGCTTTAGTAGTCCCCACAAGAGCTTCCAAGCTTATGGCTAGTCATTCCCACTTTAATAGGATGATAATATGCCTTGTCATTCCCACTTTAATGGGATAATAAGATGGTTTAAATATAAACTTAATAGTCCAGAATTCAATCAATCCTCATAATATACGATGTGGGAAAAACCAAATACGATATGTGGGAAAAACCAAAATAGAATAAGATGGTTTAAATATAAATTTGATAAGTCTTGGGTTCACTTAATCCCCATAATATCACTTAATCCCCATAATATACAATATTTATGTAAAAAAAAAAAAAACCATGCTTATGCCTTTGAAAAATCCATTGTTAAAATCAATATACAATATTATTATTTAAGATCAATAAACCACATTATTCTTTTGGATCAAAACAAATTCATTACTAATTACATTCAATAAAACAAATTCATTGAAAATACTTCAAAGAGACTCGATCAAGATTGTAAAATATTTAATAAAAAGTTGCAATATACACCTCAAAACACTATATATTTAATTTAATAAAAAGTTACAGTATATCGCTATCTTCCTGTGACATTAAAACATAACATTTAACCCTGTATTACCATCATCAACTTGCATTACATTTTATAGATCTCCAACTTCTACAACTTTATAAAACAAAACGAAAGACACTCTAGTACTCGACACCATAACAATACTTCACTCATCGTTCTCGACCACCGGTCGGGTTACTCGACAAGCCTTCATCCGTCACTACATCAAACCACAAATCCCACAATTTAGTATTAACATTATAACACATGTTTCCATCATGTTTAAACTTAGTATTTATTATTGTTGTTATTGTACTAGCAATTACTTACCATATGAAGTTCCAAGAGTTCCTTGTGGCGCATCCCCTTTCCCACCGAACCACGAACCCACCGCATCTATCACCCTATCACTCATATTCTTTTCCGCAATCACATTACCCGAACCCTGATGATCATGCTCTTCGTGTCGATCAGTCCCCAACCGACGTCGAACCTCGTATGATTCGGTCACCGTCCCCATTGGTTTATCCTCATGTTTCCTCCCAGTCTCCTCCTCACTTCCCCGGTGCAAGGCATGCGTTATCACTTCCGACAACGCCTTATCTTCGTCCCCGGGCCTCAGCGTCTCGACCAAACTCTCCTTCACAGACACCCCCTTGTCGGTTACCATCTCGTCCGCACCACCATGCACTTGCTGCTGCCCGGTTCTAGATACACTCCCCTGCACTTTAGATATAACCGAGCTTCCTGCATCGACTACTTTCTCGTAAACTGGTGTTAATGTCTCGGTAACCTTGTCCGTGATCTTGTGTGCATAATCCGTAGGATACGTTGAATTGTTGGTGGGTTCGTGAGACTTTGTGGTCTGGTTTTGGTCTGAATACCAGAGCTTGGAGGCGATGGCGTCTTTCGCGGCTACTGCTTTATCAGCTCCCGCGGAAGCTGAAGATGATATTTTATCGGCATAGCTGCTAGTCTGGCTTGATGGGTTTCCGGTTAGGGTGTCACGTGGTAGGTTTTCGGGGTGGTTTGGATTGAACGTTTTCGGTTCGGTTTTAACGGCCATTTTGTCGAATGAGTGTAGAAGTTGTGAGAGTTCGGCTACCTTGCCACCTGCACAATAATTACCTCATTATAAGAATGTTGCCCCAAAACCTGCCAATAGGCAGGATAGAACCCTTAAATATAGGGGTGCACAAAAAAACCGAACCCGGAACTGGACCCGAAAAAAAAAAAAAAAAAACCGGAACCAGTATTTTTAATACCCGGGTTTTTAATACTTGAACCCATACCCGACTCTACCCTAGATAGGGTATGCATTTCGGTACCAAAACCCGAACCCAAACCGGACCCGATTTGTACCCGGTAATACCCGAAAACCCGAACTGATTCCAATACCTGAAACCGGGTTTTTCCAATACCTGAAACCGGGTATTTCAAATACCCGGTATATACCCGAAAAATACCTTAAAAATACCCGTAAAAGATCCCTAAAAAGTGCAACATTTTAAAAAATTCAAATCTATACCTGATAAATACCCGGAAAAAAGTCCAAACCGAAACCGGGTATTTCAAATACCCGGTATATACCCGAAAAATACCTTAAAAATACCCGTAAAAGATCCCTAAAAAGTGTAACATTTTAAAAAATTCAAATCTACACCTGATAAATACCCGGAAAAAGGTCCAAAAAACCCACAAATAAGGTTTTTTCAATACAATGGTTTTTTTCAATACCCAAAAATAGGGTATTCAAATACCCGGTTTAGAATACCCGGTTCTAAACCCGATCCAAACCCGATCCATAGGGTTTGGTTTTTAGAAGCAATACCCGGACCCGAATACCCGGTTCTATACCGGGCCCAAACCCGATGCATAAGGTTTGGTTGTTTGGTTTTTAGAAGCAATACCCGGACCCGAACCCTACCCGGTTATTACCGATACCCGATTTTCCAATACCCGGTCATACCCGAACCCGGTTATTTGAAAAACCGGATCTGTGCACCTCTACTTAAATATATTCGGCCGGCAAAACCCAAACCTGGCCCGGTTAGATACATCCGGCTGATAAAAAGCCCATAACCAGGCGCGATTAATTATCGGTTTGCACTTGTCGAATTGTACCTGAATGGGTCGGATTTGTGACTTTAGACCCATAATTTGAAGGGTCCAAAGTTAATGGATCTCTCGGGGCATTAGGATCCGGATCCATCTTAGTCGTTTTTCCAATAATACCCCTCAATCCACCCTGCTTCACATCTTGACCCGCACCATGATTGAAAGCAGGTTCGGGTGGTAGAACTCTCGTTCCTAACAAATGCAAGAGCACATCAGTCAAATCGTTAGAAAAAAAAAAGTCAACTACCAGAACTTTGAATTGTATTTTTTTGTTATACCATATAAATGGTCAGTGGTACCAACAGGAGTGGTCATCCTGGTTGGGTTGGGTGCAAATGGTTGTTCCTCCATCCCAATTGGTTGTCCAACTTTATTCCTCCATTTTTCTTGACTTGTTTCATGATGACCATAAACTTGATTGTGACCGCGGCCCGATGGTTCAGACAAGTTGGTGCCATACGCCCCAGTAGAAACGTGGGGTGGTGGCACACCATGGCTAGTCACTGGATTCGAGTAACGGTCCTCCGCCATAACCGATGGCCTTTCCAATTTACCTTTTGGTTGTGGCAGGTTACTGGTTCCTAGACCACCGTGGACAATCCTAGCTGAATCATACACCGCAAATTCATATATATTAGTAACTAGTTTGAGCCCGTGTGCTAGTAGCACACGAGTAATTCTTGAAAATAAAATATTAAATAAATAATCAGTATACAAGAAACAATAAACCACTAACACACAAGTAATTCTTGAAAATAAAATATTAAACACAAGTAATTCTTGAAAATAAAATATTAAATAAATAATCAGTATACGAGAAACAATAAACCCGTTAAATACTATTAATACAGTCGTTTTGTACAATAGTCTTTAAAACAAAATTAAAGTAAAAAAATCATTATTAAATTAACAAATTTTGAAGCATAAATTTAAAAATAGTAACTATTATTTTACTAATATAAATTTATTAAAAAAATGTGAAGTTTAATGTAGGATTGACAAGCGACAAAACTTGTAGCATTTCATTAGAGTGTATAGATTAAGAATGACGATAGAATATAACTAAAGACATACTTGGTGCACCATGGACTTCAGGGTCCTCGACTGTTTCTTCATCATCGTCGTCATCGTCTTCGTCTTCATGGTGATGGTGATCATGGCCACCATGTCCATGCTTGGTGATTGTGTTTCTTATTTTCTTGGCCTTTTCTTTCACTTTCTTGATCACAGATTTCTTCTCTCCATGATGCTCATCTTCATGATGATCATGATCTATGAGTTAAACAGAGAAACATATATAAAAAGGTCAATCTTACACACAAGTCAGCTAAATAAACATCATTTGTTGAGTTAGTTAGTTATTATTAATTACCGGTGTGGTGGAGTTTATCATCGTCGTAGTGGCGGCCATGAGTGTGCTGCAACTGTGATTCCATTTGATTTGAACGTACGATGTACGATAAGATAAATAAATTATTTATATATATTATTAGTTTTAGTTTTGTGTAAAGAAGATGATGAAGAATCCAGGATATATAGATGGGATTTGGTAAGTGTCGATGCAAAAGAAAGAGCGGCGTGGTGTTGGGGTTAGCATGCAACCATGACGCATAACGGGAGTGACACGTGTAAGAAAGTAGACGCGTGGCATGCCCATGGGTGTTGACGTAGTGGTCAACTCCGGTGGAAACAGAGATCAGTTCGATCGGTGCCCAATTTCTCGGGTGTCGGACATTATATTTTATTTTTTACTAACAAAAATAGTTTTTCCTAAACAAGTAAATAAAAGTAGTAATCCCTTCCCTTCATTTGTGACTTTAGCAGAGACTCTAGTTTAATCTTTAATATATATATATATATTATATATATATATGTGTTATTTTCGATAGACTATAATAGTGAAGGATATAAGTTAGGTCTTGTATGGTGGTTAGTTTGAATCTCAAGTTTACCTGGGTTTTCGTCCCACTGTGTGTTACACTAGAGAGTTCTGCTCTTGTGATGGTATAATGACTTTTAAATGACAGTCGGCGGTATGGTTTTCAGTAGAATGCCCAAGGCAAACTCTGAAGTCGGTGTGGTCCGGTTAAGACAACATAGGCTGGCCAAAGTGGGCAACAGCGCTCTCTAAAATTAAGAAGTGCGATAACCTAACACACAAAATTCGTCGTTTAAAAGAATATAAAAAAGAAATTTGACTAATGTAGTCTTATTAATCAAGCTTGCCAAAGCTACCAAAAGTGGTTCGCTCAGACTGATTTGACAACTTAAACATACGCGTTGTGATCATAAACCGACGCAAACTCAGCGAGTATAGAAGGTTATGGCATTAAAAAAATAAAGAAAAAAATGTGTTGTCGCAAACAAACGGTATATAATGAGCGCAAACACAACAAACTATCATATATAAAAAAACAGGACGAACCAAAAAATATATATAATAACCAACATTTTATGATCATAACCGATGCGCAGCCGTATCAACAATGTACTAAAATAAGGGGTGTTTAGGATTGCTTATTTTCCCCAACTTATAACTTACAAACATTTTTAGAAGTAATTAGATGTTTGGGATTGCTTAAATTGTGAGATGAAAAGTTTTAGAAATTACACTTTTATAACTTATTAATTTAACGAAAAATTGTAAGGAAATAAAATAAAGAATCCCTTACACACCTAACTAATATGCCGTAATTGAACTAATCAGGTAACTTTAGGTGAACCATTAGGCCTCTTGTCACATCAAACCATCAATTTTTATACTATAGTAATAAATTAATAATTATAATAATAATTGGGCTAACGGAAAATCTTATGAGGCTGGATTTAGAAACATAAGATCTCTTAGACAACACAGAAGACCACAGCATAAATCAAAATGGGCCTACTATACAAGATTGGGCCAATCCATCCCAAAATGAAAAAGTAAATCGGCACTCGGCACTTGTTTTGACGGCAGTTGTTTCCGAGGGTTCGCAAAGGTGCTGCCACACTAGAATTGGTATTGAATTGTTACAGCCCACAAATACGTTAAATATATATTCTTGTGATTGCGTATGTTATTTATGTGAAAGGGTTATTATTTAATTGTTGATTCCAACATAGTTAGCCTAATAGGGAAAATGACAAGTTTTAAGAATTTATTTAATCCATGCCCTAAGTTTGTCAAATCAATATATGTAATGTTTTTCATAACTAATTGAATACTTATATCGATCATTGAATTGCAAGTTGTAATAGTTGTAATAATCATGTTTAAGCATTTGAAGAGGTGATTATTATATGCATGATATATATAATCACTTACTGCGATTGATTCTGTTGAATGTGTTAATCCGATAGATAGTTTATAACACACCACCTGATCGTGCCCAGTACACTCGAATTAGCTTAGTTAAGATGTTTGGTGAGTAAGTACATGGATCGTGCTTTAGGTCAATGGTAGGATCAACATAATCTATGTTTATGTAGCTTATTAAACATTATTATCACCAATTAAGGTGGTAAGGGCGACAGCCGATGCAGCCTGGAGGGGCAAAGGCCGGTGGAGGAGCGATGGTGGTGGCTAGGGTTGAGAGCCTGTGAAGGAGAACGATGGTTTATAAGTTAGAAAGAGGTTAGAAAAGGTAAGAAGAGGCTTAGCCATATCTACATCAAGAAGAGTCTGCACATATATTTTTATAAGAAACACTCTGCAAGCTCATGTTTGCGCCTGGTTTGTGCGGCGCAAACAAAAGAGTTCCCGCATAGATTATTTCAAAAAACAAACATCATCTAAGTGTTTCAAGTAATCAAACCAGAAATCGAAAGTGATTGCATGTTCTCATCTTCATAACTTTTTAACCCTCTTTTGTGTTGCTTGCTTCTAAATGATATGTGTGTGACATCAACCCTTAATTGTAAATTTCTAGAACTTGTAAGATGCTTCCATTTTTGTCATTCCATCAAAACAAATTCTAGTGCTGACGTGGATTATTTACCGGCCAAAAAGGGCGCCAACTCTGTTGGAAAAACAGAGCCCAAATTTTATCTGTCCACGTGTCCATTGCTTTGTAAGTTTCATTTCCACTAAATTTAGTCTCCATTTGATTATATTTTCAAATTTGACACCCATGAATTATCTTTTGTTTTTCTTCTAATTTTTCAGTTGAATAACTAAAGAAGTAAAGAACATATGTATGTCCAGAGGGAGTTCTTAATAAAAATAAATATATAAGCAATTTTCAGAATATAGGTAAAATTCGAATACAGAGAACTGAATGAACCAATTTTGGACATGACAACTAGACTATACCACCAAGGTAATTGTCTACATGTTTGGGGTGTTGTGTCACAGGTTCTTTTATAAATGGTTTGTGACTCCTTTAACACTCCTAAGTTTGAAGGTACATGACAAGTTTTTCATGCATTTTCAACGTCCTTGCAATCGATCATTTATGGTATATGTTTCTTGTCAATTTTCAAAATTTATAACGGCTGAAAATTTAAATAATATTCCAGGAGCATATTAATCTTTTGTAGGCTGAAGCATGTTACGATCAGTCGATCAGAAAGCGGTCTATATGGAACATCAAAATTTCATTAATTGATTATTCGAAAAATCACTGGTTTAATCATTTAGAAACAAATATACTATATTTTATTAAGGTTGTTTTAATCTACATCGTAATTGATATCTAAATCGAAGCTCAACTGGATTTGGTGTATCATTAGTGACATTAAACGGTTTAACAATGGGTAATTTGCAAGGAAAAAAACTACCGGGTTAGAAATGCAAAGTAGCAAATACCTCAAGTGCCTTTTATACAATTAGTCGCTTACGTGCTTCTCTGTGTTTTCTTGGAATAGCAGTTGATGAGTTGGTGACGATTATTATTGCTTTTAATATGAGCCCATTGTTTTATATCATGTAGATATATAATTAAAGGGTTATGTTTTGATGTGAGCTTTAATATTTGTATTAGGATAAATAGTTTTGATAGGTGTTTAATATAAAACCAAATAATTTTAAAACAATAATAGGTGTTATTAGACTATAAAACGGTTGTGAGGTTTTTATTTATTTTAAAACCATTTCAAGTCGTACCAATTTCCTCAACAGAAAGACGAGGTTGTGGTTGTTTTATGATGGGTGATAATGGGGATTTGGAATCGGGAAATGAGTTGAAAAATCGGGAACTTTTGCCCATTGGTATCTTGAAGTCGCGTAAGACCAGAAAGCAACCTCCCGAAATCAGATATTTTGAAATTGAAGTGGAGAAAGAGAAAGCTACAACGTGTGCCCTAACCATCAAATTGAAGTTTTATAAAGTTGTTAAAGTTACCTCGAGGCTGTTTGGCAACCTCTACATCAATAAATGTTGAATATGTTAGAAGCCTGAATGGCTAAGAGATTCCGAGCCAATAAGTGTTAAATACGTCGATGTGGTGGTGATTGGTAGTAGAGGAGGAGGAGGAGGTGGTGGTGGGTGAAGGAGCAGGTGCGCGAGTAACAAATTGAGGGTTATGAACACATGTGAAGTAACAAAAGTAAAATTTCATTACGTATCATTCTGATGAACGAAACACTTAATATTGACTGATTAAGATGTAGTCTTTTAATAAAATAGCATGACAAGCTCTTAATTAATGAAAACATAGAAAGCGACTAAAAGTGACATGCTACTTTAGAGAAAACCAACTGCACTTAGATTCTAAAAAAATATATAATTATAAAAAGAAATTTCAAGAAGCCAAAAGAAGCACCCGTTCTTAATTGTTTATAAGGAGGGTTGTGTCAAGTTGCCAACTCAGCTCATCTATATAAAATAATACACAAATCCAGCAATTTATATAGCTATCACACTCTTTATCCTTTCCAACATACACTTTGAATCTTTTTATGTCTTTCATAAAATCCAGTTTACTCGTAATTCAACAAGACATGGCGGTAGAAGAAGTGACAAAGGTCGAATTAGCCCCCGAGTGCCCGCCTAAGTCTCCTGTGGCAGCCGAGAAGGAGGATGAGAAAGCCATGGTCACCGTGGAACCTCCTGTTCATGAAGAAAAACCTACTGATGATTCTAAAGCTGTGGCGATCGTCGAAAGTAACTTAATCAATAACTTGTTTAATTTCGTATAGCTTCTATTAAATTTTGCGAAATAATTTGTCTTTGATAAATTGACTGAACCGGCAGAAGTTTGTGAGGAGAAACCTAAAGAGGGTTCTATCAATAGAGGTACTCTTAAACTGATTATATTCTAGTTTACAAGTTAACATTTTTTTTTGGCTTAAAACAAACTCTAAAATCAGGGCTCTTAATTTCGTAATAAATGTAATTATAGTAATCTTTAAAAATTATTTTGGGAGCCTAAAGCGAGGGCTTTTTTTAAATCAATAAAGACGTTCCCGACTAGACTAAACTGTTTTTTTCCCTCTTAGATGATGTTCTTGCTAAGGTAGTTAATGAGAAGAAAGAGGCACTTATTAAAACATGGGAAGAAAGCGCGAAGTGTAAGGCCCAGAACAAGTAAGAACACGACTAAATTATTATGAAATGAACATAAATTTTGGTTGTTAAAGTTCTTGATTTTATAACAAAAGTTTATGTCTAATGATTGAATAGAGCTCAACAAAAGCTATCTTCCATTCAAGCATGGGAAATCAGCAAGAAAGCCGAACTAGAAGCCGAGCTGAAAAAGTTCGAGGTAACGTATTTGAACTTGAAAGGATCCAAATGTATAGAAAAGCGATATTGGTGAATAACATGATCTCCGCTTGCAATGAAAAACTGACAACCAAATTTGTTTATACCGAGAGATTTCGGTTGAAAATATAATGATAATTCTAACCAACTAATAATAAATCCACCAATAAATTAAACATTGAATAATAACCAACAAACAAACTTTTAACGAATAAATCAAATAGTAATACAGTAGAAACTCGATAAGTTAATACTCGATTATTTAATAAACTCTCTAAGATAATATTTTTTGCCGGTCCCGACTCGGGGATAGGGTGCTAAATTAATAATTTGCTAAAATTATAAGATAATACATTTTTGATAATTTATTTAGACCCCATATAAAATATAAATCAATAATTCCTTATATATAGCATATTACATGAATGATTTATGAAGGTTTCTTGCAAAATGACTCAATTGTCTTTTATTTTTTGTTGATATCAATTTCCCCTTGAATCTCGTCTCTAATTTTTCTTAGCATGGTAAGAACTTCTGGTGTTGTTTTCTCATAGCTCAACAAGAAATTGTTCAATGTGTTAACCTATTGTTGTTTTTTTCACACATTTAAGATGGGAAGCCATGCTGTGTGTATGATTTGTTTGTGTTAACCTATTTTGATCTTGTATTTATATAGAAAATATTTTTAATGTCCATAAAGTGATATATTAAACACAAGAAGCATAGTAATGTGGAAGATTGAAGGTTTCTTTCAAATTGGGCCGTTCATTTGATATACATGCATTGTATATAATAATTAAATGGAAGCTTGAAAGTTGTTAATTGTAAACTAAGTATTCTACTATAAATTAATAAAATATTAATTAATATATAAATTAATAATTATTAATTTATCGATTAATTAATAACTCTTTTAATTAATAAATTTTGGTGATCCTAAGTGTATTATTTTATAGAGTTTCTACTGTAGCTTAAATAGATATTAAACTCGGCTAACAAATTAAAAGCCGAAAAAACATGATAACTAGAAATTGAAATTGGTTAAATTCCAGGAAGATCTTGAGATAAAGAAAGCCCAATATATAGAAAAGATGAAGAACAAAATTGTTGCCGTCCACAAAAGAGCAGAAGAAAAGAGGGCCCTCACCGAAGCCAAATGCAAAGAAGAGGTTCTCAAGGCGGAAGAGATGGCGGCTAAGTGTCGGGCCACCGGAGAAACTCCGAAGAAACTACTCAAATGGATATAGAGCTGGTAGAATGAATTTGCAACTGTGTTAAGCCTTTGATTTTTGTTAATCTCTTGATGTGTGCTTTTTATATTGTTACTGAGTAGTTTGGTTTAATGTTTCAATATTTAGTACGTGTGCATTTGTATGTATATCATCAGATTGTATATGAGCCATTAATAATAAATAAGTTGCATGTAACAGTTTTATTACATATATTTTTAAGTTTCTGTTGGGTAGAGACTGTGTTGAGTTCTAGATGGGGTATTTCGGACTTTTGAGTCCAGGTACAACGAAACATGGATCACGCCGATAATTTATAAACCGAATATATGAGGGGCACGCAATTATTCCGTTACTTTTCACTGAAAATGACTGTAATACTTTATACTTTCCAGTGATTACCTGCAATTAGAGGTGGCAAATGGGTTGAGTTAGGTCGAACGAGTCATGGGTTGAAATGAGTCATGAGTCAAAACAAGTATTGGTCAGAATGAGTTTGGGTCAAAACGGGTCAATTAAAAAAAGGGTTGTTTTGGTTTGGGTTGAACCGGGTTTTGAGGTTTTTTTTTTGAACGAGAATAACGGCGGAAACATTTTAGTTTTTTTTTTTTTATTTTCTATAGAGAGAGGAACTAATGGTAACAAGCCAGACCAGATGATCTTCAAAGACATCCTTCACCGATCGATTAGATGAGAGAGGTTATTCTATATTTTAATTTATGACTTTTTTATTATTATTTTTTGAATTTTTTTTGAGAGGTTTTCTATTATAATCAAAAACCCATCAAAAATATATTCAAAAATAATAAAAAAAATTATAACTTAAAATATAAACCATAAATAAAAAAAGTAAAAACACTAAAATGTTTCCTACGTGTCCTCGTTCCATAAAAAAAACAAAAAAAAACCCACATAGAATCAAACCGAAACCGAAAGAATCGACGAAAATGAAACAAAGAAACAAAAAGCCAAAACCGGACCACATTAATCAAAATCGAAAAAATCAATCAAAACGAAACTAAAAAAATTCAAACCGAACAAAAACAAAACTGAAAAAACGAACAAAAACGAGTCCGGAATCGACCAGAAAGAAACAAAAGAAACCAAAACCCAACACGTCACGGGTGAATACTCGTGTTGGCTTCAAACCTGAAGCGAACCCGTTCCAATCTGAAACCCGTTTCGTGCCGAAACCTTTCTTGTACGAAAACCCGTTCCGATCCGAAACTTGTCACATTTCCTTAGGACACTAACCCACATCGACCCATTTCTTTGAACTTGTTGACCCATTTTGACCCGAAAATAAAAGGATGGAATTTCAAATGACCTATTTTTACCCATTTAGTTAAAACCTTTTACCCAAACCAACTCAGTTGCTGTTTGTTTTTCCTCAAAAACACTTCTCCACCTCTTTTGTCTGCACTGAGAAGAGGCGCACAGACATTGGGCTCTGCAGTGTGTTTGTTTTTCCGAAGATGTTTCATTAAAAAACGTCTGCGCGTCCTCTTCTCCTAGAAGCATTGTTCAAACCACTTCCCACCTCTTCTCCTCTTTTTCTTATTTTTTTCATGACAACACCTTCCTTCTCCTCTTAAACCCTAGCTTCACCCTCCACTCCTCCACCTGCCTCCTCTACCCTCATCGCCGGCCACCCTCCTTCACCGCTTCCCACCCTCCATCGCCGCCGCATCTCTCTCTCTCTCCACCACAGATCTGCGACTTCTCTCTCTCTCTCCACCACAGATCCGCGGCTTCACTCCAACAGGTTTGTGGCATTCTTTGTTTTCGAGACCACTTCTTTCTTAAATAGCGATTGGATGCTTTGGTTATTATATTATCATTAATTTTAAATTAATTAATTTGGAGGTGTTCATTTTCGCATATCTGTGTGATGTTTAATGGATGGCATATTGTTAAATGGATGGACCAATATCGTCATCATTCAAATATTAAATTCGGAAAGGAGATAAATAGGGGTTTTGACATCGTTAGCAATAGTTCTTTTGAGAGCTAAGATAATGAAGTCGATTAGTTTGTAAAGAGTTTAGGTTTGATGAATTGTTGTTATTAGTTTATAGTTGAATAATGTTTGTAGAAAGTTTAGGTTTGATGAATATTGTTATTAGTTTGTTATTGAATAAAGTTTGTAGTTTCTTGTTAAATTTCAGTTTATTTTAGCAGTCTGCGGACGTTAAAAAACAAACAGTCTTCTTGTTGCAGACTGCAGAGGTTTGGTCCACCTCTTCTGCTACAGATGTTTGCAAATGTGGTCCGCAGACTGCAGACATTTTACCTCTGAAAAAACAAACAGCACCTCATTTAACTTTTAAAACAACTTAAACTGACTCATTTGAAAGGGTTTGGGTCAAGATTGCCACCCCTACCTACAATGTTAGTTCAATATAAATTTAACTCGGCTCGGTTTGAATAAAATTTATGTCGGCACATAGATAAAAGAAAGTCACGTCTCAACGGTATATTCGAAATTCTATGACATTTATATTTTAAAAGCTATCAAAAAATTAATTATAAGTAAAATTAACTGTAATAATATAATGTTTAAAAAAATTATGAAAAAACTTGTTCTTGTATTTTGTTCTTCAAAATACTCGCTCCTTTTTGTTATATAAAATACTCTTCCCGACAGGGTTTTATAAATGTTTTTGATTGACATTTCCACTGATTTCTTATAGAGACCGTCCTAGTTGCCCTTGCTAGTAAAAGAAAGCAATATTAGAATTTGATAAATATTTTGATTAGCCTTTCGACACTGATAAGTGTCCATTAGTGTCATTTTGTGTTAGTTTACGAAAATAATGAATGGACGAAGACAAATAAGAACATGCTCAATTCCTTAACGAACGAATATAGATATGGCATTTCATGTGTACCGTCAGTTTGTCCGACAATAGGTAGTGTCCATTAGTGTCATTTTGTGTTAGTTTACGAAAATAATGAATGGACGAAGACAAATAAGAACATGCTCAATTCCTTAACGAACGAATATAGATATGGCATTTCGTGTACCGTCAGTTTGTCCGACAATAGGTTAATGAACGAACACAAACAAGGTCTCATATGATAACGTTAGCTCGTTTACAGCCCTAGGGACTACACATAATCATTTGAGAGAACATGGTAGACATGGGATCCGCGATCTGAGATAGCGAATCCATTTTCTAAGCAACAATAGCCTATGCATATAGCCGACCAAACACCACGGTAATGCATCTTCCTTGTCATCCCAACTTGAAGCAACTGAAACACCATTAAAGCTTAAATTCTCCATATCCACACCAACACGATTGGTAAGAAAAAAATGAATCAATAAATCAATCAAATTCCACGAGACTTCGTGAAGTGCTTGTTTAGGAGTTAAAGATCAAGATGATCAGCTCGGAACCTCAATTATTGCCTCCTTTTAACATCTATCCTTCCTTACATATATCGCTGTTCTCAAATCACAAAAACTTCAATACACACAATTTCACCTTCATTTGGAATAGAAAAAAAAGGGGGAAACCAACAAAAACAACCGCAATTTCATCTTATTGTATGAAAATAGTTCGCTATTGACTCAATTCGGTGAAATTTTGTGAAAATATGTTGGTAGTCAGGAAAATATTCGAAAAGTTGTTATTGAACCGCATTCAAATAAGCATATGAGAAAAAATGGAGTAGTATTGGGTATTTAGGTTTAGAAGATAAAGTGAAGGTGAACAGGTTGTCGACGGGCGATTGGGTGGCTTAGCACAACGGCCGTTGAAGCCTTCTGCCTTCTACTATCAAGAGACGATGTGTACTGCTTTGTGGAAAGTGGAAACCTTTGATGACTTGTCACCAATTCCTGTCATCTCAGATGACAAAATACCTTATTTTCGACAACCCAGGTGTCATACACTCATACTCATAGAAATCATTATAATTTAATTGTTTCAAACCAACAAAATCAAAAGGCAACTCTTTAACAATATAGTAATTTAATTAGTAGTATAACTTTTCAAAACTATATATAAAGAATTAATTTTCTATACATCCAATAAAGTCTAAAAAGTAAAGCATGGCGTGGTCAACAAGCCGGTTTATTATATATTTTCACAACTAATCATTTAGAAAGTAACAATCTAATCTTCTTCTTTTTTTCTAATAGCTTTTAAAACCAATAAGTGTAAATAAGTGTCAACTAATCATTTAGAAAGTAATAATCTAATATTCTTTTTTTCTAATAGCTTTTGAAGCCACTCCATATAATAAAACCGAATATCAACCGTTTATACTGATTTTCATGATTTAATTCTGACTCATCTAAAAACACCATCAAAAATAAAACCCGACCATTATTACGCGTGGATTCGGATTTGTAGTTATAAATATATTACCAAATATGAAGTGAATATATGTTTTTACTTGCTTTGGATGATTCTTGGAGGCTAAGTTTCCTTGAAAACGTGTATGGAGTTTGTTTTTTGGTACCACAAAAAGACAAAGGAATCATCATCTTCTCTTTCCATCTCATTTCCACTCCATTACCTTTTACCTTTTATCATCCCATACCTTCCTATATATCCACCCATAATTAAAACTTTATATATCACTCACACTTGTCAATACACTAGAATATCAGATATGGTGAAGCTAACAATAATTGGAAGGATGCATGATGAATTACCCATTTACAAAGATGATGACAATAATATTATTTACAAGAAACATGCAGAGTTCTTGCTTCATGAAATCTCAATGGATGCGTTGCCACCTTCTGCTGCCACCATCTTCCTCCATAACCAATGCTTCAAGTATGTTACACTTTTCATTTTTATTAATTTGATCCATTTAAAGTAGCAAACATATATTCTGAGTTGTGATGCCAATTAATGAAGCTACATGGTAAGAAATGGTGTTTGTTTCATCACATTATGTGATGTTTCATATCCAAGGAAGCTTGCGTTTTACTATCTTCAAGATTTGCAAAAGGAATTTGACAAGGTTGATCCAGAACTTGTTAACCAGATAACCAAACCATACACCTTTGTCAAATTCGGTAACTAGCATTTTTAATTTCTACTTTCTTGATGTTTAAAAATAAATGGTACATTAGTAATTAAACAAATGAGTATCACTGATAGACAGTTACATATGAGAAATCTGTCAGTGAGTCATACTGACGAGTAATCGAGTATCCGTTGGTGAAGATATGTCGGTAATATGTCTTGGCAATTAATTATTTGCCGGCGGATTATCGAGGTTTGCCTTGGGAAATTTTAGCGAGGGATTACCGACAGGTATTCTCCGGTGGCATACAAGTCTTTTCCGATACACAACATGTCTTCTACGGTGGAGCATACACTATCTACAAGGGAGTTACGTGCGTAATTTAATTCCAAATCATAAAAATAATTTGAAAGTTTAATTATTTTATTTAAGGAAAATCAATACAAATCTGACATTATTACAAATTCTAGAAATTAATACAAATAATTAATACAGCATCTAAAAACTAACAGGAATTAATACAAATCATCAGGAAGTTAATACTAAATCAATACAAATCTTGAAATTAGTACAAAATTATAATAATTAAAAGAATAGGCATGGTTCTTATCAAAGATCCAACCCCATACACCAGTGGATTATCAAGGGAATTTTCGTTGGTGATGCAAACAAACTATTGAAATCAGACGGTATTTGAAAAATGATTTTACTTTTTGGGGGTTTTCCATTGATAGTTGCCACCGGAATGTGCCAGTATAGGTAACTGGCTATCAGTGATACTCATTTATTTAACAATGGTAAGTTGGTAACTAACTAATTTACTTCACAAATTACAACTCAGATAACACAATTTGCAATATCAGAAGACAATATGTGGATGCAAGGACTCAGGTTAACTTGTCAAAACTAAATGCTGACCACAAACTAGAACTAGAGGTTCTTACTGAAGATATGTCTACAATTGTTGAACGGAGGAAGAGATCAGGTAATTTATTTCAATATGTATTGGCTCATTGATTTTTTATCCATCATAGTTGTTATTATTATTACTTGCTATTTAATTCTATCATCAACAAGTCAAAATGTTAATTTTACATGGTCTGGTATATACTCTCTATTTTGTGACATATATGTTTCTACTTTTAATCCTTAGATATGATGGAAAGGATGATGAAAGCACACAAAAGTACTTCTCCTGTATGGGATTCGAAGACTCTTGAGGTAAATAAAAAAAAACAAAATTATTTTTAGGCACATTGTCGTAGATAAACATTTAGTGACACGTCTGGCCAGTTTACGTAGAAAAAGATGGTATTTTTGTCAAGGATCAAAGATAGCTGATAACTTAGAGTTCACAGGTTATTGCAACGAAATGGACACCAATCGCAATCATCTTCTTTGTTGCATTTGTTCTTTTATGGAGCAGCTTGAAGGCATATGAGAAAGTAAAGTTCAGCTATATGGTGGAACCATGAGAAAGGAGATAAATTTATATGTAGAAATACAACAATTCTTTATTCTTTTTGTATTTAGCTATTTGGATATTTCACTCTTTCTTCATGAAGTACACCTTACATATATATGAAATTATCTATGTCAAAATCACCATTATTAAGTTCAAAAAGTTGATCAATTGTCATGTGAGTGTGAAACGCGTTTCCATCTGAACCCATGTATAGACAATCTTGGTTCTTGCTGTCCTCAGTTGATCCTTTATCATGTTGCCATTCATGCTCCATGGTGCTTAATTGGTAGTTTGAACCATGGCCAAGTGGATCATCACTTGACAAGCCAAAATCCTGTTGAAACTCATCTAGGCTAATCCAATCGGCAAATAAAAGTTTTGGTAAGTTGCTTATCTGGGAAACTGGAGGAACCAACAGAACCGTGTCACTAGATGAACTATTGGTGAAGTTGGATGTATTTAGGCATGGTGAAGATGGTTCTTTACTTGTCATGTCTGAGGTTGTGCAATTATCAAGTTTAAGATGAACTTGAACATGATTCGATTTGTCTACTTTCTTCTTCAGGTGAGAATGTCAGTAGTTTTTTATCTCGTTATCGGTCCTTCCAGGTAAATGTTGTGATATCCGAGACCACCTGAATAGTAAAACATTGATTAGAAATCAAATCAAGTTAATCTCGATGTGGAGCCAAACCAAACATTAGCTAACTCCCTACTTAGACTAGTTAGACAGGAGAAAACAAGGCATAAAAGACCCCATCATAAAAGTGCACAAGTTACACTACGAGTGGAGTTACGAGGGCCATAAGAAATGAACCAAAATGTCTCGATACACCAATTTACGTGACAAATTATAGCTCCTAGCTACTTCAGCATTCAATATTTTCCCCTTAATTGTGCAGTGTTGTATAAAACTTACGTGTTTAATTGCTACTTTAATTTCTCTAGCTAATTAACAGTTAGTTTGAATTTTAGAAATTAAACAATATCTGGGAAAGCAACCCAAATGTAATGTTTATTATTCAAGTACGTAATATCTTTTCAAGTTTTCATGCTTTCACTTTGCATCAAATCTAAACTGATCAATAACAAAATATTTAAAATGAATGTGGTAAATTACTTGTTGCCTAACAATCCATGAAGGGATAAAATGGTTTCTTCTTCTTGTGATGAAAATGGCCCGCGCTTTAAACCTGGTCTAAGATAATTAATCCATCTTAGTCTGCAGCTCTTTCCGTTCCTTTGCAAACCTAAAAGAAGGAAATGTGATTATTAAAGTCATTTTGTTTTGATGATTAATGTAATGTAATTATTTTACCTGCATTAATGGCAACAGAACTCCAGCAACCATGACCATGGTTCATGACATAGCATGCTAGCTTTCGGTCCTCATCGGGTGACCATAATCCCTTTTTGTGTTTCGCCTTTCGCTTTTCTGGTAGCTTGCACCTCATTTTCTAGAGAGATCAAAAGTTTTATGATTTGATGATGAGAGTCCGTAGATGATTGGGTATTTAAAGGGAATAATTGCGCCATGCATTAATTATTTATATGCATTTTAACAACGTACTATGTTATTGAAAAATATATATAAGAATGGATTCTTGGAAATCTTATACAAATTGTTTATGCGTTTCAGCATCAACGGGGAACTCATTGACCTTTTATCAACATTTTTCGGGTTTTTATTTATTTATTTATTTTTTTATTTTATTTTGTTAAAATAGTAAATTAAATATATGCTACACATGCTAGTAAAGTTGGTATTAATAATACAAGGGTAGTTTTCACGTAGTAATGTAGTCAACGGATGAGATCGGTAATGTACCTGTATTGACCGGTATTAGCACCGAAAAGACCGGTACCGAAGAGCGTAAATTTTAATACCGGTACTGAATTCTTTTTTTCCCTTCGCGGATCATCGCTTGTTGACATGGCTTTTGCCGAGACCGGATACGTGGTCTTTTAGTTCTTGCGCACCCGGGTGTCTCAGTCATAGCCTTTCTGTCTTCAGCTATACAATTCGCTTTTTTTCATAACATTGGATGAGACTCCCTAACCCTGTTCGATCGAATGCTCATGATGCATGTAGTAAAGATTCTATGATCTCTTATGTAATTGTGAGTTGCTTTTTTCATGCTTTCTCTTTTTAGGCAGGACTACGGTACCATAATGCGACGATACCAGTATTAATTGAAAGCACAATTCAAAATATACTGGTAGTGTACCAGTACTGAAAACTTAAAACATAGTATCAACGATACATCATGTTTTGTACTGGTGTTTCCCAAATCAGTACACGTACCGAATATGCTAATCCTTAAATTGCAGTACAATAATAAGGTATTGTATTTCATTTTCAAACGAGAAAAAAATAAACATGGAAATAGAGAAAGTTCTTTCATTCCTTTTAAATATCTTTTGGTTTTTTGTTATGATTCTCTATGAAGTATACAAATTCCCATCAATTTTGTACTCTGATATAAGAAACGTTTCATTCAATATAATCAAGTTTTCTATATGTCCCATTTGAGAGTAACTTAACTCTTGTTAAGTGTTTAAATTTGTATTTGTAGTTTTTATAGTAAATTTGTAGTATGTATGTCCCATTTGAACATTTATAGTTTTTTTTTAAATTGAGCAATAGAATAAAAATGGATTTAGTGAAATATTTCCAGAACTTGGGTAAAACATACATAAAAGTTCTTTTAAAAGAACGTTAAGTTGAAGGTCTATTGTAATATACTTTTTAGAAAGAACTACTTTTTATGAACTACTTTTTATTGAAGATTCACGAGGCAATTTAATAGAGTGACTAGATTTTATAACAAGTGAAGTTTGCAACTTCTTTTAAATTTGAATTTAGTTTTGCAACTTCTTTTAAATTATAAGTATGCCATAGTTTATTTCAAGTGAAGTTTCATGTGTCAATTAAATATATATAGTGACTAATTTCTACTACCAATTAGTTAGAACCTTGAGTGTGTTATCTCAACAAACATGAAAGTTAATTATACGAATTAAAGTATCTTAGGATTAAGCATAGCAAGTTGGACGGGTAGGGCGGCGTTCGGATGACAGGGCAACCTACATGAGCATCTAATACACATTAGTTTGAGCTAATGCTTTATATCACATCAATTTGCATACAAATTCGACACTTTTAACTGTAAAACAGTGCATAGCATGATACTTAATTGTTTCATCTTTGAATTTGCAGGTTTAAATTTCACAAGATTACGAAAGAAAGGAAATGAAATTAAAGAATAAGAGAAAAAAGTGAAGAAATAAAATCAAGAAACAAACAAATGACGTAGTCGTTTGATTTAATTGGATCAAACTATATATACGTATGAACAAAGTTGAATATTTGACAGTGAAAAGATTAGACAAATCTGAAGTATCATACTCTTAAGAAATTAAAAGTTATAATGCCTATATCAAATTTAGTCATAATATAATCTAATAAATTTACTAACATAATTTTTGGGTTTATAGTGCAATATCGTAACAAAGCTCGCCAACATCAAATTTAGTATAAATATAATATATTTTTTTTAATATAATCCTTTTTATTATAAGCTATACGAGCATTATTGCTGTAAGCGTTATCGGATATTGAAAGTTAATCTTGACAGGGTCATTATGAAAGAAAGTGAAAGTAAACGAGGTGTTTTGCAAAAGAGTCTAGAATCATTTAGTAAGTTTATTTTGGTATTTTTCTTTAGTACGGCAGGAGCATTTGGGCAGTTTTCTAGAAATAGTGTCTTTTTTTTCAATTTAAGGTTTTAGTATAAATAGATTATTAGATTTTACGTAATTGGTGCCCCAAAAATTATAATAAACAAAAAAGACTCCATATTGGATGAGATCAAATTTCATGTTCGTTTCCTTGGGCATGATTTCCATCAATTATGTGTCGGTATCGTAACGAACTTAACACATAAAAATATCTAATGCACTGTCACAACACGATGGGTACAAATCTAGTCATGTTTTAATGATTTAATTGATATGTTCTAAGAAATCGGAAGACACCTTAAGAAATCATCTTTTTAGAGTTAAAAATAATAAGTCACAATTAACTAAATATAAATAAGGTAAAAGGCTAGCTACTTTGTTTTGCTAAAGGTATCGTAAATGCGACCCAATAGCCTATTTAACGGTATAAGTTAACGTGTTGAATTTGTTTAACGTCTCAATTGATTTATAACTCTAACTCACTTACCTCAAAACACTAATTCATTACTTTAGTGTTAGTCATGTTGCATCTAATATAAGACAAACTTATTCTTTTTAGCTCACATACATGTCTTCACCAGATAATAATTTACATATATACATCAACCTCTTTGAGATCGATCTTATGATAAGTTTATTGAGTGAGATATTCTGAATTCTATCCATTTAATTTTTTGGGCTCATATTGCCTCTCCAATAAGATACTTCTTTTTATAGTCCATAGACATCGACTACTACTTTTTATAGTCCATAGACATCGACTACTACTTTTTATAGTCCATAGACCTCATTGTCTTATAATAATTTAATCCACACAATATTAAAGAATAAAGAATGGTTATGAAAAATGTGAAACTGCAAAATAATAATAAAAAAGGCTATGAAACATGTGAACTAAAAAGAAAATATAAGTTATGAAACATGTGAAATTAAAAAATCTAAAAAATAAAAATGATTAAAAAATGTGATACTATAAAAAGAACTACAAATGTTGGACTTGGACATGTGAAAATGATAGCACATCAAACGAAAAAGAGCAACTTGACAAAGAGCAATAGTACATCAGCAAGTTTAGGACGGTACGCACCAAATATCACCATATTGTCACAAGAGCCTCTTAAATTAACTCATATGACTGATTGAAAATGTCTTGTTAATGATATCACTCGACTATCAAATATGTAAATAATATAACACATTAAAAGATTAAGTATCATATGCTAATCTACTGTATAACACAAAATTATTATGTGATGGATACACTACCTATATCAATCAATCAATCAATCATACCCAGTAAAATCCCACCGACAGCAAAGCTATAAGTAGGGTCTGGGGAGGGTGGGATGTAGGCACACCGTACCTCTATCCAAAGGAATAAAGAGGTGGCTTCCAGAGAGACCCTCGGCTCTAAGTACATGTGTATGAAGCAAAATAAAGGAAATCAAAGTTTAACAGTTATATAAAAACTATTACTAATTATAATAATATTAATAATAAGATCACAGTTTAACAGCTATATAAAAGCTAATAATAATTATAATAATAATAATAATATATGTAAGGGAAATACCATTATGATATGTGACCTAAATAAGTTAAGTCTAAGCCCTAAGGTATTCAATTCTCTCTAAAAATCCTTAACTTTAATTCTACTTCTCCACGAATTCCTATCCTCAACCATGTCCTCGGAGAGGTTTAGGTCTATCAAATCATGCCTAATCCTCTCATCCCAAGTCAATTTCGGTCGTCCTCTACCCCTCCTCCCCTCTATAGTAATGTTTTCTACGGATCTAACAGGATTCGTCGTCTATCTTCTCTTTACATGTCCAAACCATCTCAATCTCCACTCTCTTATCTTGTCTGCTATGTTCGCCACCCCTAATCTCTCGCGAAACTCAACGTTTCTTATTCGGTCTAGCCTTGTGTGCCCACACATCCAACGTAGCATTCTCATTTCTGCTACCTCCATCTTCCGCACTTGTGCCTTCTTGATGGCCCAACAATCTGTTCCATATAGCATTGCAGGTCTAACTGCCACCCTATAGAATTTTCCCTTTAGTGAACTCTAATATTTACTACCTATAGTGAACTCTAATATTTACTGCTAACATTCCACTGTATCTCTAAATATAAATCATTGTGATCGTAGTTGTATGTGATGTATACTAGTTTTTCTATTGTTATCAATAGTCCGCCTAGACATCACACCAGGCTGACCCGTATTCACGCTAAAGTAAGTGACCACTACGAGACCCACAGTTTGGGGCTCAATAAAAAAATAATAACTATGTTTCCAAATACACGTAGGGTATGTTTGACAAAACTAGCTGGTGGCTAGAAGCTGTAGCTGTTAGCTGTAGTTTTTTAGAAATATTTAGGTGTTTGGTAGATTAGCTGGAGCTTTTAATAAATCTAGTTGGGTGCTCACGCGGTGCATCGTTGTAATCTGAAACCTATTCTGACTTGACTCATTTCAACTCAAAACTATACCAACATGAACCGGACGAAATTAACCTTTTTTGCATCGACTCGTTCCGACCCTAATTTGGTATTACACATGACCCGGGCTTGCCTGACTCGACTTGTTGCCGATCCTAACCAATAATCACATAATATGTAAAAATTTTAAAGTTAAAGAAGTATAACAATATGATACTCAAATTAAAGAGAATAAAATGTTCGTTTTTATGATGCAACTTTTAAAAATAAATATTAACATGTGAAAAAAGTTATGGTTTGTTAAAAAGTCATGGGGGTAGTTGGTTTGAATATGAGTTATATATGTAATTATTATATGAAATTAACAAAATGTGATGGAAATTCAAGTACCAAAATTGTAAAATTTGTAAAACTAAAAGTTTTTAACTTTTTCTAAACATTACTAGTTTGAGCTTTTAGCTTCAAGCTTATTATCCTAACTTAAAAGCTTCAAGCTACTCTAACCAAACAAGATTTTTCAATAAATTTAAGTTTTTTCTTAAAAGCTTGTAGCTTAAAGCTACTAAAAGCTTTTAAAAGCTCTTTATCAAATATACCCATAATGCGTTTGTAGTGTACTGGCAATGTTTCCATATTGTGGGTGTAACAACGTGACAATTTCGAATTCAAAGTATCAACTTTTCAAAGTCTAGGGACTAAAATTGCCAAAATTCAAAACTTAAGGGTTAAAAATAAAAAAAATGGTTTTCCTGACCCATCGCGCTACGCGATTAGTTAGAAGAGACTCCCATCGCGTATCGCGATGGGGTGTCTGACAATGTGTGTCACGTGTGCCACGTGGCACACGGTGGCACTGGTTATCGCCACGTGGCAACACTGCTACCACGTGTTGCCACATGGGGCGGTGCCTGCCACGTGTCGACACATGGCAGGTCTACGCAGTGAGTCAGCAGACCTATATCGCGATGCGCGATAGGTTTGCTCAGGGACCCATCGCGTATCGCGATGGGTATCAATTTGAGCTCTGTAAATAGCAAGTCCGGGATTTAATATTTTCACATCCCAAAACAGCTCTCTCACTTCTCTCTAGCTTCTCTCTAAACCCCGAGAAACCGACTCACGATCCACCTCGATAAACGTACCATATTTCATCGTAAAGCGTGTCCCGATTCTTCGTTTGTGTATAACGTTTCCTCGAAGTTGTGCCACCCTCACCCACATACCAAGAAGGTGTTGTTTTAATGGCAATGAATCTCGTTAAGCGTGTTGTCGAGAGTTGAAGTTTGGCGTTATCGATTGACGACCAAAGAGTTCAAGTGGCGTTGGAGTGTTGCTCGAGTCCCTAGAGTTTCTATACGCCACTTAAGGTTAGGCGTAATATCGAATTCAATATAATTTAGTATTATATTCAAGGCTTAAGCCTTAAGTCGAAGTTATACTCGATACCTCGATAAAAGAAAAGAAAAGAAAACATAACAAACAAAGATGAAAGTATGATTATTGAATATTGTTGAATACGTATATATGTAAATATTCTTTGTTATGAAATTTTATTTAATGAATAAAGAGTATTCTTAAATAATAAAAGAAAAGATTACGTTTCTTGGAGAAGAAGAAACGTCGGGTTTTTATATAAACTAAAGGTTTATAATTTACTTTTATGCTAAAGGTTTTCAAGTAAATAAGAATTGAATTAAAGGTTCAATCGAGGATTGAGATATAAGACTAAAGGTCTTAAGCCGGATCGTGTATCCGACTAACAAATATTTATACTCGTACTATAGGTGCGAGATAAAGAAAGGGAAAGACCCTTGGACGGTTAGTGAAGCCGATCCTAAAGAGACAAGGTGAATACGCCCCCAAACTTTTACTTATTTTAAAATGAGTCAACTTGTTTTGTGAAATTGTTTACAATGAACTATGTGTTCATAAAACCGTTATAAATAAAGGGTATGAACCTAGCCCTTAGGCTGTGGTATACGTATGTCTTGATCCTTACATAGGTGGTACTATGCGATGTATGGGCATGATCGCACCACCCTTGGTCGTAGGATGCTCTCCTGCAGGGAGTACGACCGTTGTGTATATTTACGGGTACTTAACTAAGTCGAACGCTGCGGTGTTTGCTGAGGTGACCTAGCGTAGAGGCTCATATTTATAATGTGTTATTTGACTTTGTTATCCCTAAGCCACGTTGAGCCGAGGTAGGCGTAGTCTCGAGGGGTAATAAAGTAAAAGAAATATTTTTGCTTAAGCGTGTTCACCAGCATTCGTTGCTGACGTATTTTATTACATTTTGCAGGTGAACAAAGTTAGAGCTTGGAAATGACGAAGTACTAATATCCGATGGCTCGGATTCATTTTGTATAAGTTTAATATGGTGGTTTGTAAAACATAAACAAGTAATTTTTTGTTAACAACTTTAAACAGGTATTTTATAATACCCGTCTTTTTGAATGTATATATAAATTACATTTTTGATCCTTAAAGTTTTATAAGTCTTCCGCAATATAACGCAGCTCTGAATTATTTACAAATACGATACCAACTTATGAGTCGCACTCCTAAGCCTAGATAGAGGTGTGATAGGGGGCTTGTAGAACTGGGTTCAAACCCAAACAATAAAAGATATGATGTGTACAAGGTAAATTACTAAATTTGAGGAAACAACATATTAAAGGGCCTATGGTAAGTTTAAGATGCAACATAAACAAAACTTATAAAACTAAGTCGTCCCACTTGATTTTCCTGATTACTTTTTCTTAAGAGTTTACCTTGGTTTTAAGAAAGATATATGAGGAGTATGTTTGGCAAAACTAGCTGGTAGCTGTAGCTGGTGGCTAGAAGCTGTAGCTGTTAGCTGTAGTTTTTTAGAAATATTTACGTGTTTGGTAGAGTAGCTGGAGTTTTTAATAAAACTAGCTGGGTGTTCACGCATTGCATCGTTCTAATCCGAAACATATTTTGACTTGGCCCCTTTCGACTCAAAACCGAACCAACATGAACTGGACTAAATTAGTTCTTTTTGCATCGACTCGTTCCGGCCCTAATTTGTTTTTACACATGACCCAGGCTTACCTGATTCGACTTGTTGCCGATCCTAACCAATAATCACATAATATATTAATTTTTTAAAGTTAAAGATATATAACAATATGTTACTCAAATTAAAGAGAATAAAATGTTCGTTTTTATGATGCAATTTTTAAAAATAAATATTAACGTGTGAAAAAGTTATGGGGGTAGTTGGTTTTGAATATGGGTTAAATATGTAATTATTATATGAATTTACAAAATGTGATGGAAGTTCAAGTACCAAAATTGTAAAATTTGAAATACTAAAAGCTTGTAGCTTTTTATACACGCTACTTGTTGGAGCTTTTAGCTTCAAGCTTTTTCTCCTAACCTAAAAGCTTCAAGCTACTCTAACCAAACAAGATTTTTCAATAAATTTGAGTTTTTTCTTAAAAGCTTGTAGCTTAAAGCTCCTAAAAGCTCTTTGCCAAACATACCCGAGGTATTGAGGTTGAACACATAGGGAATTATCACTACTCTCGTTGTAATCCATTGGTAACAGCTATTACCAACAAATTTCATCGTCGGTAATACTCCTTTGTTTAGTATTGCCCTTCCAAGCTAAATACGTAAAAGACAATAATTAGGAATAATGTATTCTGTATATGTAAATAGTTACCTCATCAAATAGATTATAATAAAATATAATGATATAGTAGCACATTAATGCTAATAACTTCAAAATGTATGTTAAATACATAGAAGTAAAATATATCACAGGCAGAGACCACAAATGGAACTGGATGTTCTGTAGACATGTCTAAAGGAGCAGGAACATCAGGTAATTTAGTTCAATATATACTGGCCTGTCAAATTATAATAAAAAATTACACGGTTTGAAAATAAGATAACCTTGTTCTATTGTTGGTAATCAAGAAGCAATTCAACAAACAATTTATCTGATATGACCATTTAGAGTGCAAGATTAACAAACTATACTTTAATTAACGGTAAGCTTTGATACATATATACATCGGCACAATGGCTCGTTATTCGACCCTAATATATATGTACAGAACATACCGAACCGTTGATAGCCTATGACTGCACACCCTAAACTTAAACATACTACTTTCAGTTATAGACTTACTAAATTACACAATGACACTTAACACTTTACAGCTTTACAAATGAGTCTATAACTATACAATCTACTAATGCACTTAGACCCCTTACTATTTAGTTTTACTATTGATATCTATGAAAGCTAATTTACAATACAAACCCTTGGTTTCATAGCTACATGGTGGAACCATGAGAAAGGAGATAAATTTATATGTAAGTTGTTGATCACTTGATCTGGGACGCTGGTGGGACCGGCTGGACCATGTCATCATATGTGTTTAAGCATGGTGAAGATGGTTCTTTACTTTCCATGTTTAAGGTTGTGCGTGTACAATTATCAAGTTTAAGATGAATGTCTTGAAGATGTTTTAGTTTGTCGGTACTTTTTTCTTGAGGTGAGAATGCCAGTAATTTTTTATCTCGTTATTCGTCCTTCCGGACAAATGTTGTGATATCTGAGACCATCTGCATAGTTAAAGTTTACTAAATATTCAAACTATATCGATTTAAAAGTTATCAATGAAAATATATAATAAATGAATACGGTCGATCAATTACGTACTTGTTGCCTAACAATCCATGAAGGGTCAAAATAGTTTCTTCTTCTTGCGATGAAAATGGGCCACGCTTTAATCCCGGCCTAAGATAATTAATCCATCTTAAGCAACTCTTTCCGTTCCTTTGCAAACCTAAAAGAAGGAAAAGCAACAAGTAAACGTACGTGTTTTGTCTTGATGACTAATATAATTTTCATGATGCATGAAGTTAATTACCTGCGTTATTGGCAACGGAACTCCAACAATCATGGCCATGGTTCATGATGTAATATGTTAGCTTTTGGTCCTCATCGGGTGACCATAATCCTCTTTTATGCTTCGCCATTCGCTTTTATGGCTGATTGAACCTCATTTTCTACAAAGATCCAAAAGATTTATGAATTTAGGAATCTTGTTTTGTGTTTGGTTGATAAGCAGAAGATGAAAACTATGGTATAGTGATGGAGAATGAATTGACAGGCTTAATTATGATGATATGGAGGTATAATTTAATTTGTTTCAATATGAAGTTTCACGTGTCAATAAAATATGAGAATGACTAATATTCTATTACCAATTGTAAGCTTGAGTTATCTCAGCTAGCCATAATCAAAATTATAGTAATATATAAAATATATATGAAAAAGGTTTTGTTGGATAGAGTGGAATATTTGCTTAAAATAGTCATCTTTATTTTTTAACATACAATTTGATGAAACTTGATAAATTGGAGTTTACTCAAGCACTTACTTTACTAGTGAGAGATAGGGCGTTCAAATCTCACTATAACCAATTTACATGGGAGATATGAAAGATGATCCTGGCTTGTCAAGGTTCGAGTCCTGATCTCACCCGGTTTTTCCGGCTTCTCGCTGTCTTGCTGTTTGGCGGGCATGGGGGCCGGGTTTTATCCGGAGAATCCCTCGATAGGTGGACTGTTAGGGGCTCCATCCGTCCGGACTCGTGGCCAGCTTGGGCTACCTTTAGCCAATGGGGGCGCGTACGGAGTACCCAGCGTTACTTAGTTGGCTGTTCCAAAAAAAAAGATGAAACGTGAATCAGAGATTGTCAACTGTATATAAAGAAAGGGGTTGAACAGTCATTTTCAATAAGTTAAAAAACAAACATATATAAAAACATGATGGTAGATGTAGAAACCAGTAAGGTTGATTCCAAACATCATTTTCTTTTAAAATGACCGTAAATCAACATCGTATTGACGAATCGGGAAAATATAAGGTTGAATTTTGGCCGAGTCAAACATGAATGATGACGTTAACAAGCTGCAATACTGATGCTGTTACACTTGTGTTGTGTATTAAGAATCCTTTTTTACATTAATTATATATTATGCCATATTTTGAAGATATTTGTAATCATTATGATAAAAAGGACAGGCTAACCACCCACTTTATTATTATGTAACTTATAATGTTTTTAAAAGTAGCCATTGATCATCCTGATGATCAAGTAGAGTGCCACACAACAAAAAAAGTCGAGGGTTGGTTGGATCAAATTTTATCAAGTTATTAGAATTGTATTAACTTTTAGTACGTTGTTAGATACATGATGACTGAATTCAATTGTAAGAGCATCTCCATTGATGGTTTTTGTTTGGTTTAAACCAACCTAAAAACCAAAAAACCATTGGAGAGCTTGGTTTGAACCAAAAACCAATGTTTCAAGTTTGGTTTTTCAAACCACAAAAAACCATAAATTGTGGGCCCCCCAACATCACATCTATCACACACACCATATTTATATTTATAAAATATATCAAAATATTATACATATATACAAATATGTATTTTTTTTGTATTTCTATTTTTTACGTAACGACAAGTTTAACGATTAAATATTTTCTTGTGAATCGCTAGTCTCTTCGGGTTCATATGCGAGCGATTCGCAAAAAGTATGTTCATATCTTGATTATATATTTTATAGTATTGTGAAATTCTTATTTAAAAATAAATGTAAAAGTAATTGATGATGTAAAAATGTAAAGATTGTTTGAGAATGTGTATTGTTGGAGTAAAAAAAATGGTTTTTAAGAAAGTTGATATGACAGTGATATGATTGGTTTGAAACAAAAACTGTTGGAGATGGTCTCAGTATGAATTTACAATTTGTGGCGGGAAAACGAATCTAACTAGAATATCATATGAGGTAATAGAATCATCATAGCATTCATAAGATTAATTATAGTATGCTCTCATTATCAGTTCATCTATGTAAAACTACTAATGGGCATTAACGCTTTAGCTTTGATGGTGAACTTACCCACGTCATCAATCATGAAAGATATAATAAAAACATTAGGCTTCTTTTCAGTGAAGAGTAAAAGAAGTGATCCATCTATCAATTTGGCTTAATTGGTGTAATTTTTGTTTTCGTTTAATTACGTGCACTACTATAAAGAGGTATTTGCCACCAAATTTTGCGACGAAAAAAATCGGTAGCAATTTTTGCTACGAATTTGCTACGGATTAGCTAGGGACACATTTTGCTATGATTTTGCTATGAATATTTCGTTGCAAAAAAAAATATGTAGCAAAATTCATAGCAAACTTGAGAAAATAAGTAGTATAAAAATGACTTCATAAAATCGGTAGCAAAATCCATAGCAAACTTGAGAAAATAAGTATTATAAAAATGAGTTCATAAAATCCGTAGCAAAATCCGTTTCAAACTTGAGAAATTATGTATTATAAAAATGAAATCCTAAAAGTGGTAGCAAATTCATAGCAAACTTGAGAAAATTAGTATCATAAAAATGATTCCAAAAAAACTAGTAGCAAAAATCAGTAGCAAAATAAAGAAAATTAATATTAAAAACTTCATAACATAAAGTTTAGTAAAATCCGTAGCAAAATTCGTAGCAAATTTGAGAAAAGCAAAATATTTTTAAAAAATTAACATAAAATTCATTACAAAATGGTAGGAAAAGAAAACTAATTTAAAACAATGGTATGTAGCAAAACTCATAGCAAATATGAGTAAATAAGTATTATAAAAATGACTTCATAAAATCGATAGCAAAATCCGTAACAAACTTGAGAAAACTCGTATGATATAAATGATTTCAAAAAACTGGTAGCAATATCCTTAGCAAAATTAGAAAATCAATATTTAAAACCTCATAAAATAAAGTTTAGTGCAAATACTATCGATGCCTACTAAATTCGAATTGGTTCGTTGCCGAAGTGTTCGGGGTTTTGTCCTTTTATTTTAAAATTTTAATATGTTATTTTTTGGAGCTTACTCATTTATGTTTACGACTTAGTGCCGATACTATCTATACTGACAGGATTCACATAGTTCTCCGCTGCAACGCGGGGGGTTTGTTTTTTTTTTTTTTGATTCGTTGTAGTTTTCTTTAATTCTTTTTTCTGCAAATATGTTAGAATTAGTGTTTATTTTTAAATATATTAATTTGTTGTATTTAGGCATTGGCAAATTTATTTATTTTATTTAATTTTTATGTTACTCTTTTGACACTAGTCACTTATGTTTACGATTTAAAGTCGACGTCATCAATACCAATAGAATTTGTGCTCGGTGCTGACGTGTATTCAGTTAGTAGAACCTGCATGGTACGCCTTTTCGTTTATTTTTTTGGTTTATTGTCAATATCATTACAAACCCAATCATAACCGAACGAATTCGCGTCGCTACCATGTGGCTAAGTGACGGGCTTAATACCTAGTTTGGATACCTTTGGATCTTTATTATATTACATTAAAACCAACCCGGTGATATAACCGACCGTTCTAATCTAGGTGTGTAAACCAGGAGCCGAGCGCTCGAGCTTAATATCGACTTATTTCGTTCTATACTTCTAAAGTTTGAGCTCGGCTCGTGAGTAAACTTTTAGCTCGAGTTCAACTTTTTTACTAGTTATTAAATTTATAATTATATATATATATATATACTCCCTCCGTCCCATTATAAATGTCCTAATTTGACTTTTCAAGTCTTTCTTTTCCAACTTTGACCGCAAATATTTTTGTTCATGTCATATAATACTTGATGAAAATTATATCAATGTAAAATACATTTAAAACCGAATCCATTCATATATTTTACATCAAGTGTTATATAACACAAACAAAAATATTGTCGGTCAAAGTTAAACAAGAAATACTTGAAAAATCAAAATAAAACACTTATAATGGGACGAGAGGAGTATATGTGTGTGTGTGTGTGTGTGTGTCAATTATATATTTTTTATGTTACACAATATATATTATTTAGTTGTTTTTTCATAATTATATAAATGACATGTGCTCGTTTAGGCTCGCGAGCCAGCTTAATTAGTGAAGCTTGGGCTCGAACCCATTTATTAAGAGAGCCTACTTTTAGGCTTGAGCTCTAGCTTGTTTAAGCTCGACACAGTCAAGGTCTTTCATGAGCCGATTTCGAGTTGCTCGTGAGCAGCTCGACTCGTTTGCTCCCTACATTTAACGTAAAACAATTAAAATGGAATTTTTTTAAGTAATGTGAGCTTAGATTCAGAACAATAATATTAAACTAAACAAAAAGATAAAATCAAACGAATATTTTGTTTACTTATTCAAATATTTTGAATTTTGATTCAAAATGTATAGATTAATTTGAATATTTTGATTCAAAATGATAAAAATCAAACGGGATTTTCATCAAGAATATAATACTTGATGAAAATTATATCAATGTAAAATACATTTAAAACCGAATCCATTCATATATTTTACATCAAGTGTTATATAACACAAACAAAAATATTGTCGGTCAAAGTTAAACAAGAAATACTTGAAAAATCAAAATAAAACACTTATAATGGGACGAGAGGAGTATATGTGTGTGTGTGTGTGTGTGTGTGTGTGTGTCAATTATATATTTTTTATGTTACACAATATATATTATTTAGTTGTTTTTTCATAATTATATAAATGACATGTGCTCGTTTAGGCTCGCGAGCCAGCTTAATAAGTGAAGCTTGGGCTCGAACCCATTTATTAAGAGAGCCTACTTTTAGGCTTGAGCTCTAGCTTGTTTAAGCTCGACACAGTCAAGGTCTTTCACGAGCCGATTTCGAGTTGCTCGTGAGCAGCTCGACTCGTTTGCTCCCTACATTTAACGTAAAACAATTAAAATGGAATTTTTTTAAGTAATGTGAGCTTAGATTCAGAACAATAATATTAAACTAAACAAAAAGATAAAATCAAACGAATATTTTGTTTACTTATTCAAATATTTTGAATTTTGATTCAAAATGTATAGATTAATTTGAATATTTTGATTCAAAATGATAAAAAAAACATTATAGGGATTTGTTTAGATGGCTTTAGGTGATGGACTGCCGAAATAAAAGTTATTTGACCGCACTCTAAAAGATCCCATCTCTGCTCTTCTTCTATGATAACCTAACCGCCCATTCTTTCTTCTTCAACTCGCATTCTCTCCTCAATCATCCATCGCCATCAATGAAGATGAAGCTTTAATCAAGCACTGATTGAACTAATCAAATAAAATTTTCCCCTTCGCATTTTCTCCTCAATCTGACTAAAAGAACACAACCCTAATCCAACTCCTCAATCCAAGGTAATTTCTCTCATTTGTCAATTATATGGGTTGACTCCACTTCTGTAAATGATCCAACAACCAATTCGTAGTATGCTTTTTTCTTAATTTAAGTGGCAACCTTAAAATTATATTTTCCTCATCATGAATCTTAATATTAGCCTGCTTTTATTTTTCGGTTGGTGTTTATAAACCTTTTGAATTCGGGGTTTCTTTGAAAATGCCATATGACTTTTTTGATATTAACAGTTTCGATTAACTGGTTTGCTTTTGATATGGATTCGTTATATAGGATTGACAGCTTACATAGTATGTTTTTAAATTTGTGTAAGTCACAACCTTAAATATTAGATCTCCCATCATCATGTTCAATATTAGTAAAATGACACATGACTCAAAGTTTTACTGTGATTTTCAGGTGCACTTTCTACGAGTCGCTTCAACTTCATGAGGTGTGTTTGCAGGTTGATCTTTTAGACTTTTCATATATATTATAATGTAGTTTGATCTTTTAGCCCAATTCTAGTAGAGCTGCACATGATAAATCTACCGTCTGGTAGTTATAGCGTTGTGTACGGTGATGATGATTTCAATTTGGATTTCAATGATGGTGGCAGTGATGGTGACCGTGGAGAGTTGATAGAACGCCAAGGATAAATGTATGTTTCTAATTTTCAAATTTTTAGTTATGTTATTATCATGCTATACATAATAGTCCTTGTGAATATTAAGAATTATGGCACACGATTCAGCAGGTGATAGTAAAGGTCAAGATGGTGGTTGAGGTAGCGGGCAAGGTAACGGTTGCGATAGTAAACACAATGTTGGAGGTAAGTCCACACTAAATGCCTCAGCCTAGTGCAATTCTAAATAGTGATCAAAACTGCAGCTATGATAATAATAGTAATTATCTATAACGTTTAGTTTATTTGTTCAATATATATATTTTATTTTTAATTTTAATAATAATATAAATTTGATTTTTATTGTTATTTATAACATGAAATGCAAAGTATAGTTGTGGGTATTAAGAAACCAATTACTAATTACTTTTATGTGAAAAATTAGTTTGCCCATATGCTTTGATTATATTTTACTTCACCTGTAGCATAAATTAGGTATATATATTCTCTTTTAGAAAAAAAAAAAAAAAAAAACCGTAGAGTTTGGTCTTCTTTGCAACTCAATCAGCAGTGTGCACCGGGTACAGCCCGGAACCAGATGAAGTACACATTGGTTGGTTCGGGTTTGAAGCGTGGTTCATGGATTTCACTTGTTTGTTAAAAACTTCAATCCGTGATGAACGGTTTGGTTTGTGGTTTCTATCAGTAACAGACTATATAAAATTGGATCACAATGTAGAATATATGTTATATTGGGCTTAATACTGAACACAATTGCTAACTTACAATCTCGTTATACACATTCACAAACTAGTCAATTTTTTATTTATAAGTAGCTTATTTAATTGTGTATAAATTAAACATTGAACATTGATGTGTTCCTAACAATGGTGTGCAGATTTAATAATTACAGGGTATTAGTCGGAGGAAAAGATTGCTAAGCTGGATCGAAAAAAAAACCGGAGTTGGAACGAAAAGCCAGAAAATGCTATGTTGGAGAAAATTGAAGAAAATGAGATATTATAAGCGGAAATAAATGAGATACTTCAGCTATTGTCACGAAACTAGCTAGATATACGGGTTTATGTTGAAAAAGCAAATTTCAGTTTTTATTGTTTTACTTTTTGGATGTTTAGATCTTTCTTGTATTACATTTGAATATTTTATGCTATTTGGTTGGATTTTTATCCTTGGTATGGTATTTTATAAAATTTCAATATATTGTTTATGGGGAAAAGTGAAAAAGAATATAAAAATGAAAAAAATATTGAAAAATTCGATACAAGGTCTAGTTAAATCCGTAGCCAGCATCTTGATTAATCCGTAGCGAAAGCATGTGAATTTCTGTAGCTTTATTCGTAGCAAAACTCATCCAAAATTTGTAGCTAAATTTCATAGCAAAAACCATAGCCAAAGTTGTTGAAACTCGGTAGCAAACTCTGTAGCTAAATAATTCCATCGCAAAATTACATGGTTATAACATTGTAGCAAAACGTTCGTAGCTAAAAAAATGTTGCAAAATTTTGTAGCTAATAATTCGTTGCTAATAATCCGCAGCTAAAAATTTTGTAGCAAAATTTGTAGCTAATGTAACAAAAATAACGACATCTCTTTTGGTAGCTAAGATCGTTGCAAAATTTCGATTCCGTGGCAAAAACTCGTAGCAAATTAGTTAGCTACGAGACTTGTACCTACGGACCAAATCCGTGGCAAATCCCGTAGCAAACCCCTATTTGCTACTGATTTGCTACGGATTTGGCCGTATCAAATACCTCTTTTTGTAGTAGCGGTGTAACAATGTAAGTTTTTGGTGTTTCACGGGTTGGTTATTGCCGGGTGTATACAAAGTTGTCATTCAAAAGAAATAGAATAAGACAATTTTTTTCTTTTTAGCCCATATACATCAACCTCGTTATGTTATACTCCCTCCGTCTCATTATAAGTATCATAGTTTGACTTTTCAAGTCTTTCTTTTACAAACTTGATCGTAAATATGTTTTTTCGTATCATATAATACTTGATGAAAATTATATCAATGTAAAATACATTTAAAACCCAATTCATTCATATATTTTACATCAAGTATTATCTAACACAAACAAAAATATTGTCGGTCAAAGTTAAACAAGAAAGACTTGAAAAATCAAATTAAGACACTTATAATGAGACAGAGAGAGTAATAGTTTATTTGATTGAGATATCCTGGCTACTTATCCATTTAATTTTGCGTTAATCATATTGGCATCCGTATAAGACAAATTTAATCCTCTTTTAAATTCATAGACATGCATTAACATCTATGTGTTGTAATAATATACTTGATTGAGATACCTGACTACTTTTCTAACTAAAAAAATTGGTTATATAATATGTGAAACTAAAAAATTTAAAGAGGTTTGAAATATGTAGAACAATAAAAGCATAAAAAAAATTCATGAAACGTGTGAAAATTACATAACGTCAGCAACTAGCTTGGTTTAGTATCAAAATTGTATGATATTCAAATAAATACTTATGAGTTTTAGGGGGTGTTTGGGATTGCTTCTTAAAATTGCTCTTTGGCCGCCGCAAGTGATCTAAGCTTTCATCTTCTTACATGAGCGACCCATCACTTCTGACCTGGGTTTGAAGGAACCCCGGACTTGAATGACTTGACTCAACTTAAGAATGAAGGAACTCATAAGTTAATCAGGTGCCCTGGATAACTAATAACTAATAAGATTCGGCGCCAGTTGTGTTATCATTGTGAATGACGGACAAATCATTGGGCGTTTGTCCCGTGAAAAATATATTTTTTTCATTGCCGCCTCTCTAAAAATCATTATATATTCCACACTCCATTTGACAGGCTCTATGCTCACACGTCGTCAAACAATTGTCACACTCTTACCGCGCGGGCACATCTTGTCAAAGCTAATAATACTTACAGAATTAAAATGATAGAAAAAGCTCATAATTATGAATAATTGTGTTTCTGAATAATAATCACTCTCTCTTTATATAGAGCTTACAATTAAATACAATTGTAGAGCTAACTAAAGATAAAAATGCTAACAAAGTAACAAACATGATGCTAACTAGTTTTATATTTTATCCATGTCCTTGTCCGAGTTCTTCAAAATAATAAAATTAAAACTTTGCCAAACTTTTATACTGAAAAAGTTATTAAATGACTAAAAAATAACGAACATAAAACCAGAGTTTTCAATTAAAATTATTGTTTCAACAACATAAAATAGCTATGAAAAAACCGTAAAAAAGGAGTTAAATTTCTAGCTATGTACATATACACGATTCTTTATTATTTATATGATAATGTTTTTCACTCTTTCTTAATGAAATACACCTTACATATACATGAGATTATCTATGTCGAAATCTTCAACATTGAATTCAAAAAGCTGATCATTTGTCATCTGATTGAAAAGCATATTTTCATTTGAACCCATGTCTAGACAATTTTGATTCTCAGCGCCCTCGGTTGATCCTTCATTACGCTGCCTTTCATGTGTGATGGTGCTTAAGTTTGAACCATGACTAAGTGACTCATCACTTGACATGCCAAAGTCGCGCTGAAACTCATCTACACTAATCCAGTCAGCAAATAAAAGTTTTGGTAAGTTGCTAACATGGGAAACTTGAGGGACCGGCTGAACCATATGAGCACATGACCCGTTGTTGATGTTGGATGTAGTTAGGCTACATGAAGATGGTTCTTTACTTGCCATGTTGTTTGAATGTGTGTAATTATCATTTTTATGATGAACTTGAACGTGTGATTCTTCTACTTTCTTCTTGAGGTGAGAGTGCCAGTAGTTTTTTATCTCATTATCTGTCCTTCCAGGCAAATGTTGTGATATTTGAGACCACCTGATAAGTAAAAGTTTACTTAAAACTCAAGCAATGTTAATCTGTTAAGGGACCTGAACCAAGAGTTAGCGGTTAGCCGGCTCCTACTTGGACAAGTCAGGCAAGAAAAAATCGGGATAGAAAAGGCCGCAACAAAAAGGAGGACCTAACCTGGACTACGAGTGAAATTATAGACCCAACATAGGATTGGTTTCATTTTTAGTTTAAATACACGTAAATTATTAACTGAAGATATATTTACACATTTATTTCATTATTTAATGTCATTCAATTATATATGAACTTCTCACATGAGTTATCTCTCTATAAATCATGTTTCTGCTTTGCATCTAATTTAAACACTGATCAATATAAATGTAAAATGAATGTGGTTAATTACTTGTTGCCTAACAATCCATGGAGGGTCAAAATGGTTTCCTCTTCTTGTGATGAAAATGGGCCACGCTTTAATCCTGGCCTAAGATAATTAATCCATCTTAATCTACAGCTTTTTCCGTTCCTTTGCAGACCTAAAAGAAGGAAATGTGATTAGTAAACTCGTTTCATTTCGATAATTAATATACCTTTTGATGCATGCATGAGGTTAACTACCAGCATTAATGGCAACAGAACTCCAACAATCATGGCCATGATTCATGACATAATATGTTAGCTTATGATCCTCATCGGGTGACCATAATCCCTTCTTGTACTTCATCATTCGCTTATCAGGTGACCTCATTTCCTAGAAAGATCGAAACTTTTACGAATTTATGAATTGTGTTTTTAAGAACTAGAAGTGGAAAACTATATTGTAGCGATGAGGAATGAAGATATTAATGAACTGAGAGATCGTAGAGGGCTGGTATATATAGGGAATAATAATATCGTATATTATTTATGAATGTTACTACCAAGTTGCATATACATAAAATAATATAAATAAGGATTCTGGGAATCTTGCATATTCCATCCACCAAAGAACTCATTGGCCTTCTATCAACATTTTCTAGTTGGCTTTTGATATATCAACAACAATAAATAGAATTGTATTTAAATAGATGTTATACTTCATTCTCATCGGGGCGAACCTTGGACGAAAATACGGGTCTCAAAGTTTTGGGAGGAAAACGGGTAAAATTACACTAAAAGATGGGCTTGGAACCCGGGCAATCATTATCCTTTGCCATTGATTCTCATATAATAGAAATTGAATATGAAATTACACGACTTCTTTCATTTTGCAGAATTTAATTTTTTCGTGAGTAATCATGACTCTCATATAAATACAAACTCTCACCTAGGGATGAGTAAATTCGGTAGTGGTACCAAGAATTTGTGATTTTTGGGATCGGTATAGCTCATCCCTACTCTCACCCACTTTGTATTACTAGAAAAACAAAAGTGCCGTTTGACAGAAAGTTAATTTCACGAACTTTAAAAGTTTTATAATCTCATTGAGTAATGAAAAAAGAATTAAATGTACGTAACAATTATTTATAGAGGTATAAATCATATATTTCAGTAATTCACTCTCGAAGCTAACTGCCATACAATGGAGCTCCGTTTGTGGTGTATTGGGGTGTAGCTAACCTGAAAGGTGAATTGCAGGACGGAAAGTTTCTTAATATTTGTCTATTTCATTCAATAAATGAAGGGCATGAACATTTTTTTAATCATTTAATTAAATTAATGAACATGAACTCATGTTTGTTATTTTATTTATGTGCGTGAACAATTGTTTACTTTCTTCATTTACGCTCGTTTAGTAATTTATTTATCTTCATTAGCTTACATCGGTTATGTCCGTTCATTTATATATTCATCTAGAAATTCAGGTTCATAACAATTTATTCTGTTTTATGTAATTATAATATAAAACATTATAATTTCTTCTAGTTCTATTATGTTTTTAGACCTAGTAGATTAATATTTACTTTTTCTTTTAATTGTTGTTCGCGCGGTTATGTTCGTTCATCTATGTTGATCCGTTAATCAAGTGACAGCATTGTGTCGCTTCTCGAGCAGGTTCTGGCTAGCAATGAAAGAGAGAAACGGTACTGGAAGGGGGAGATAATTGGAACCATATTTCGGTGCACAAGGTAAAAGTTATACTTAGAAAAAGGAGGCAACTTGGGGGAATTTTGTAATTTCAAGTGGTGCAAAAGTGGATTTATAACAAATGTAACAGTTTCGGATGTATGGAGAGCTGAGATGGATCAGACACCCGCTCTAACAACTCTTTCGAAAAGGAATATCATGATTTCACTCTCAAAGTTTGCACTCTATGCAGGGAAGTAGGCAAGACGGCAGACCACCTTTTCACCTCGTGTTACATCTCCGCTTTAGTTTAGCAAGCTATTAATAGACGGTGCAAGAGATACCAAAATTTTGCTTTCAAGGTTAGAGATTTGTTTCATCTTTATTCTTTAGCGCGGTTGGGCGTTAGGGGTGTGCACAAAACCGAACCGAAACCAATAAAACCGAAAAACCGAACCGAAAAAACCAAACTGAAATAAAAACCGGTGGTTCGGGTTTGAACTTTAGCAAAAACCGAAATATTGGTTTTGGTTCGGTTTTGTATTTTGTTAAGAACCAAAAAAACCGAACCGAACCGAAATAACCATAACATCATAACCATAATCATTAAAACAAAATCTACCGATGGATATTTGTTTAATTTTAACATATTGTTAATACAAATTTATTTGGTTTGCAAGTATGATTAAAAACCAATAATAGGTATTTTCGGTTTTGATTTTGAATTTTAATTTCAAATGTCTTTTATTATCTTTTAATATTTTATGTGCAAATATTCAATTTTCTATTAATCATTATTTTAAAGAAAAAAAATGGCATGCTCGATTTCAATATCTTGGGTCAAGTGTTTTTTACCCAAAAAGTTTTGGCTCGACTAGAAAAACCGAAAAAACCGCATTCAAAACCGAACCGAACCCAAAAACCAAAAAACCGAAACCGAACGGTTTTAAAAAATCATAAAACCGAAAGTTTGGTTTTTGGTTCGGTTTTAGTCAAAAACCGCACCGAACCGCACCACGCACACCCTATTGGGCGTGGAGAAAAAGAATATTCACGGAATTATCATTATTGCATGCTAGTGTATTTGGAAGGCTAGGAACGAAGCTCTCTTCTCAATTAAAGAGGTCAAGACGGATTGATTTTGGAGGATATTAAATCGCTCGGCTTTGTTTGTTTCAAGTCTAGGTCCAAACACAACTCTTCCGTTGGGAATTAAGAATGGTGTGATTTCATTTTTAAATGTGATTATCTTGTTTGCTGTTGTGTACGTGTTGTGCCTCGATCTGCTTAGGCCAGGTTTTTTTTTAATACAAATTGAATTTGCATTTAGAAAAAAACAGTATCTCGCTTGTGATAATATTTGTTTGGAGGGGAGATCAAATATATTCTTTTAAAGGACGTAGACGTTGAAATGATGCAATCCTGGTGCTGTGTACGTGTGCAATTGGGTGCGTCAAGACTCTCTTTTTTTTTCAGAATACTTGTACCCTAATTTGAAGATACTTCTAATCATTTTGTTGGAAAAGGAAAGGCTAACACATTTAATTATAGAGTTAGAATGTCAATGGATCTTAGTTTTGGTACAATTATTAAATTAATATTAAACTTATAAACGTGGAGTCTATATTAATTTCGTTTACAGGATTTTAATAATTGAAAAACTAATTTGTAACATTTACGTGTTTAAAAGACAGCCAATGATATGGGAAAATTATCAGAATATGCATGTTGCATGTTTGATCAAAATTTTATTAAAACAGACATGTTTATTTTAACCTACATCTTTCTAATTATTGGTTTTTTGACAAATAAACAACTAACACATGTCTATTTTAGCCTACACATCACCGAAGCCGGCTAAGCCTTAGCCGCCACTTTAGCAAACGGGTCCCACCTTTAGCAATAAAAATTTGACACGTGTCAAAGACGTCTAAACTTAGCCTACATCTATGGTTATTTAGCCGGCATCTTTGACTCTTAACCGGCTTCAGGATACTTATCTATTTACTTATCCGGCTCCAAATATTTCTTTTTAGCCGGCTCTAACTCGACTTGTAGGCTAAGGGTTCACTTAGCCGCATTTTTTTTTATTATTTAGCCGTCAAATTGAATATTTTACCAACCTTACCAACTCTATTAAATATTTAGCTGGCTTCACTTAGCCGTCTTTTTAGCCGGTGTAAATTTAGCCCTAAAAATTAAATATTTTTACCTACTCACTTAATTATTTAGCCAGTTTCGCTTTACCGTCAAATTTTTTTCTCCTAGCCGACATGTTTTAGCCATCATAAATAAATACATTTACCTACCAAATTTAATTTTTCACCAACCATTATTATAAAACTATACAACCATATTCACTCCGTCTTATAAAACCATCTTCATACTCTCAAACTTTTTTATTTTCTTATCACAAGATCCTTATTTTTTTAGAAATTTATTTAATTACATATATCTATCATTAATTAGTTTAAATTTCACGCACTCCACTTTACCGTGGTAAATAAGCTATAAGGCTGAGGGGTGTGGGGGGCTTTAATAGGGGATCCAACCAATAATATTATGACGTGTGGCAGAGAGAGAAACTGGATAAGGGGGGTGTTGGAGCCTCTGGCCCTGGTGTGGAGGGGCTCCAGCAGGGGCTCCAGTGAATTTTTTTTTTATTTTTTTATAAATATATTCAAACAACGTATTATTAAAAAAACTCATAAATTATTAAAAAAACACACATTAATAAAAAAAAAAACACATTAATATCTAAAAATAAAATAAAAATTAAAGTACTAAAAAAACATTCTTCTTATTCTTCGGCTTGGTCTTCTTCGATCAACCTCTTTCGGATACGTTCCTTTTGCTTTTCCATTAGCATTTGATCGACCGGATTTAGGTTACTGAAGTCTCTAGTAAGAAAGTCCAAATCTCTCATTCGACTTTTTTCCTTTTTGTCATAAGAGACCACCTCCATGGGTTTGTTGAATTTATTGAGGGATTCAACAAGATTGGCGATGTTTACGGCTTCCCCCTCAGCCGGTTTTTTCCCCTTGGCGTCCCTTCCCAATGGCCACCTCCTCGGCGGTGAAGACGTTTCCTCCTCCGCAATGTTTAGGTCGAATCCAACGCGGCAATCCGACCCGGTTGAAGTGCTATACGCTCCAGACGAACTAGTTTTAGTTCGTTTCGGCCTTACTTCCGCATCAAAGTCCGGCGCCACCAGCTCAACCCACTTGGAACACCTTTTCAACCTCTCCCACAACTTTAAATCGTCCCACGTCTTCACCATCCCATACCTCCGCAAACACTCCTGCTTCCACTCTTCGACCGTGACATTGTAAACCGCCAAATCATCACTGCCACTTGGTCTCATACGACCGCTGTTCCTGTTGAAAAGATTAGTAAACAAGGCGACAAATTTTCTGATTTCGGACCACCGACACGAAATCATATCGGCGTTCCGCCCTGTACTCCCAACGAGCATGTAGAACGTCTCCCTAACCTTTGTCCAAAAAATCTTGCTCTTTTGGTAGTCGGCTGCAAAATGACTAAATAAATTAGATTTCCATTTAACTTTTTTATTTAACTTTTTTATTAAAAATCATTTTTAAAAACGTTAAAACAATTACCGCAACGCCGATCCTCAGAAATGACTATCCAAGCCCGACACAAGGCTTCCTTCTCATCCGATGACCACGGAGTGGCTTTCCGTTTCGTCCTCGGAGTCGAAGCCGGTCCCGACCCGTCCGTTGCAACTTGTTTTTTTCCGGTGGACGCGTCTTTTTGGTCCCGTAGCTTCACCGTGTGATTCTTGTGTCTCCGGAACAACAAAGTTAGGAGACGGTTGTGTGTTGGATGGTTGAAAGCCGGATGATTCTTGCGGCTTCGAATAAAACATCGGTTGGTGCGGTGACGACCATAAATCATCGTCAAGATAATCTGAATCAAGGTTTGGGAACCAATTTCCAGCCATTTTTTATAAAAAAAGTTGAGAAGATGAATTGATTTTGGGTGAAGGTTTGAAGTTTTGGTATAAAAATGGGTGAAATGGGGTATAATTATATAGGAAAAATATTTTTTTTTTGGTTTGTTCGGCTCCCAACGGTCAAAAAACCATCAAAAGTTGTGCAGCCCTCTCTCTTCTCCCGCTAACCGGCTCACGCCTGCATTGTTTTTCACGCTAGCGCCCCGTTAGCGCCCTCGCTAGCGCCCCGGTGGTGTGGTGTTAGCGCCTGGGGGCGCGAGCGGAGGGGCTCTAGCGCCCCTGTTGAAGCCCCACACCCCTCAGCCTAAATACAATGTTAGGTACCATGATGTATCGTCATATGGTGTAATTTAATGTACTATGACATGACATAATGAAATTGAGTGTAATATCACATAATATAATTAATAATATAATATTATTATGTATTATACAGTATAATGTAATATAACATATTAATGTGGAACGAGGGTAAAGATTCCTTTATCTTAGAGGATAAAGAAAATAAAAACCATTGTTTTTCTTGTAAAATGTAGTTAACCAGTTAATGTGAAGGGTGGCATGTAATAATGTAACGTGATTTAGTATATCATTATAATTATTTAAGTGTGTGGTAGCATGACATGATACAAATATAATTTATATACTAACTAGATTTTATCTCCCGGTATTACAGAGGTTGTTTTATATTATATATTTTTTTATAAGATGTTATAACCCAATTTAAAAGCAATTCGGCTTTGGTGACACCCGTGGTCTGCATATTTTTTTGCTATAAGATTGTTTTTTAATTATAAATAATATCTTTCAAAAAAACATATATTAATTTTTAGTGTATCCCTATTTTATAAGATTTTATCTCTCCGTATTACGGGGTTGTTTTATATTATTCGTTTCTTATATGTATATATTTTTTTGGGTTTTAGTTTTATTTATTGTAAATAAGTTAATAATATATTTAGAGTTTAATGATGAAAGAGTTTCACAAATAAATGAGATATTATAATCTGATTTAAAAGCTATATGAGTTTCGTGAGATTCATGACCAACTTTTTTTTACTATAAAATTGTTTCTTAATTATAAATAATATTTTTATATAAAAATAAGATATATTTATTTTTAGTATATGAGTATATCCATATTTTATAGGATTTTCATATTAAATAATTGATTAGATTAACTGTTAATTTAATGAGATGCTATAACTCATTTAAAGGCTATCTGAATTTGGTGAGACCCATGCCCGTAAAGTCGAGTCAAATGCATGAGAAACCAACATTTACAAATAAAACAATCTGGTGGCTTGAGCAAAATAAAGAAGGATTTCGTTTATATTTTGGACCAGTGTATTACATGGGTTCTTTATAACATAAATATATAATAAATAATTAATCTATTAGATATTGTAAATACATAGTCGTTGTACAATAGTTTTACAACAATTTTAAAATAAACAATGTAGTATTAATTCTGAGAGGTTTTTTAGCACAAATTTAAATAACAAAGAACAAAAAAATTACAACTAAAATTTTTATCAATACATTTTATTAGAAAAGTTATAATAATAGATGTTTAGTTTGTAAGCGGTATACCTTATTATTTGAATATATTACAAGAAACCTTAATATGTAAACCATACATGTTTGCCATTAAAATAATTACTACATCCTAAAAAACAAGATAAACATAATGTTGGCAATGACATGATACAATGTTAGGTACCATGATGTATCGTCATATGGTGTAATTTAATGTACTATGACATGACATAATGAAATTGAGTGTAATATCACATAATATAATTAATAATATAATATTATTATGTATTATACAGTATAATGTAATATAACATATTAATGTGGAACGAGGGTAAAGATTCCTTTATCTTAGAGGATAAAGAAAATAAAAACCAGTGTTTTTCTTGTAAAATGCAGTTAACCAGTTAATGTGAAGGGTGGCATGTAATAATGTAACGTGATTTAGTATATCATTATAATTATTTAAGTGTGTGGTAGCATGACATGATACAAATATAATTTATATACTAACTAGATTTTATCTCCCGGTATTACAGAGGTTGTTTTATATTATATATTTTTTTATAAGATGTTATAATCCAATTTAAAAGCAATTCGGCTTTGGTGACACCCGTGGTCTGCTTATTTTTTTGCTATAAGATTGTTTTTTAATTATAAATAATATCTTTCAAAAAAACATATATTAATTTTTAGTATATCCCTATTTTATAAGATTTTATCTCTCCGTATTACGGGGTTGTTTTATATTATTCGTTTCTTATATGTATATATTTTTTTGGGTTTTAGTTTTATTTATTGTAAATAAGTTAATAATATATTTAGAGTTTAATGATGAAAAAGTTTCACAAATAAATGAGATATTATAATCTGATTTAAAAGCTATATGAGTTTCGTGAGATTCATGACCAACTTTTTTTTACTATAAAATTGTTTCTTAATTATAAATAATATTTTTATATAAAAATAAGATATATTTATTTTTAGTATATGAGTATATCCATATTTTATAGGATTTTCATAGTAAATAATTGATTTGATTAACTGTTAATTTAATGAGATGCTATAACTCATTTAAAGGCTATCTGAATTTGGTGAGACCCATGCCCGTAAAGTCGAGTCAAATGCATGAGAAACCAACATTTACAAATAAAACAATCTGGTGGCTTGAGCAAAATAAAGAAGGATTTCGTTTATATTTTGGACCAGTGTATTACATGGGTTCTTTATAACATAAATATATAATAAATAATTAATCTATTAGATATTGTAAATACATAGTCGTTGTACAATAGTTTTACAACAATTTTAAAATAAACAATGTAGTATTAATTCTGAGAGGTTTTTTAGCACAAATTTAAATAACAAAGAACAAAAAAATTACAACTAAAATTTTTATCAATACATTTTATTAGAAAAGTTATAATAATAGATGTTTAGTTTGTAAGCGGTATACCTTATTATTTGAATATATTATAAGAAACCTTAATATGTAAACCATACATGTTTGCCATTAAAATAATTACTACATCCTAAAAAACAAGATAAACATAATGTTGGCAATGACATGATACAATGTTAGGTACCATGATGTATCGTCATATGGTGTAATTTAATGTACTATGACATGACATAATGAAATTGAGTGTAATATCACATAATATAATTAATAATATAATATTATTATGTATTATACAGTATAATGTAATATAACATATTAATGTGGAACGAGGGTAAAGATTCCTTTATCTTAGAGGATAAAGAAAATAAAAACCAGTGTTTTTCTTGTAAAATGTAGTTAACCAGTTAATGTGAAGGGTGGCATGTAATAATGTAACGTGATTTAGTATATCATTATAATTATTTAAGTGTGTGGGAGCATGACATGATACAAATATAATTTATATACTAACTAGATTTTATCTCCCGGTATTACAGAGGTTGTTGTATATTATATATTTTTTTATAAGATGTTATAACCCAATTTAAAAGCAATTCGGCTTTGGTGACACCCGTGGTCTGCTTATTTTTTTGCTATAAGATTGTTTTTTAATTATAAATAATATCTTTCAAAAAAACATATATTAATTTTTAGTATATCCCTATTTTATAAGATTTTATTTCTCCGTATTACGGGGTTGTTTTATATTATTCGTTTCTTATATGTATATATTTTTTTGGGTTTTAGTTTTATTTATTGTAAATAAGTTAATAATATATTTAGAGTTTAATGATGAAAGAGTTTCACAAATAAATGAGATATTATAATCTGATTTAAAAGCTATATGAGTTTCGTGAGATTCATGACCAACTTTTTTTTTACTATAAAATTGTTTCTTAATTATAAATAATGTCTTTTATATAAAAATAAGATATATTTATTTTTAGTATATGAGTATATCCATATTTTATAGGATTTTCATATTAAATAATTGATTAGATTAACTGTTAATTTAATGAGATGCTATAACTCATTTAAGGGCTATCTGAATTTGGTGAGACCCATGCCCGTAAAGTCGAGTCAAATGCATGAGAAACCAACAATTACAAATAAAACAATCTGGTGGCTTGAGCAAAATAAAGAAAGATTTCGTTTATATTTTGGACCAGTGTATTACATGGGTTCTTTATAACATAAATATATAATAAATAATTAATCTATTAGATATTGTAAATACATAGTCGTTGTACAATAGTTTTACAACAATTTTAAAATAAACAATATAGTATTAATTCTGAGAGGTTTTTTAGCACAAATTTAAATAACAAAGAAAAAAAAAATTACAACTAAAATTTTTATCAATACATTTTATTAGAAAAGTTATAATAATAGATGTTTAGTTTGTAAGCGGTATACCTTATTATTTGAATATATTATAAGAAACCTTAATATGTAAATCATACATGTTTGCCATTAAAATAATTACTACATCCTAAAAAACAAGATAAACATAATGTTGGCAATGAAAGTTAATAAATTTGTATATTTAGTAAATATTAAACTAACAATATTTAAAGAGTTAATTTTAGATATTTAAAATAATAAAAGGTAAATATTAAATAAAAATTTAAGCTTAAGGCGTGAGTTTTAATGTGAGAATGACAAGTAGGAAAACTTTCATCCTTTTATTAAAGATATAGATATGGATTTTCTTACTAGAACAACGACAGTCTACGGTAAGACTAGGTGGTCGCACGTCGGTTTGCGGGCGACCCTGGTTTAGAACCCCGAGAGTTTCTCCCGAGGGTCATAACCCCTGGTTTCTCCCGCATCCTTGAGGAAAACCTTCTCCCCTTATGCCACTTGACACTAGTGCACTGTCACAATAGTACGTCGAAACCCTCTGGCGTAACATAGACAAGATGAAAACACATATTTTGGCACAAATTAAAATAGACGACCTCCCGAATAAAATCTAGTTTTTATCTTTATTGTCATAACCAATTAGACTAGCTATAAAGTTATTAAGGATATAGATATTGATTTTTTCTTTTAAAATAAAATAGTTACTATTTATTGCCAAAGTAAACCTAACTAATTTATTTAATACATGGCATTTATATCATGAAGGATTTACGGGTTTCCTAACCCGTAACCACCCCTAAATAAGTTTTATGTATTTTATTTTATTTTATTTTTTGATTTAGAACTGTGACTTTTGTGTATTTAGGCTACTGCACTTTTCAAATTTGGAGAGTCTCGATGTCCCACTTTGGCCAGACTATATTGTCTTAACCGGGCTCACGCTGGCATCAGAGTTTGGCTTGGATGTTCCTCCGGGAAACCATACCGCCGACTGCCACTTGACAGCCGTTGTGCCACCATAAGAGCAAAACTCTCTGGCGTAGCACACGGTGGGACGAAAACCCGGTTCGGCTCATGGTTCGAACTGACAATCTTTGCACAAGGCCTAACTCAAATCCTTTATTGCCAAAATAAGTTTTATTTAAACATTTAATACCCAATTAGTTGCAAACATGATTATTTTAAATAAAAAATTTCACACACAATATATGTCTAATGAGCTTTATTGAACTCAACTAGTATTGAAAAACATGTGAAAATTTAGAATTGTGACCACAAGATCTGAAGTTTAAATATGATCATAACCGGATTTTACCGTAATGCGTCTTCGCAGGGTCGGCTATGGAGGGGATGGGGAAGTTGACCGTCCCTGGCCTGACCACCCTAATAGGTCCGAATTTAATATATATATATAGGGTAAGGATTCTAAGAGAACCCTTTACAAATTGAGAACTTTGAGAACCATTTTAGACCACTAAAAGCACATTTAAAAAACTATTTAAAAAAATCATAAAACAAAAAATAACAAAAAATTTAAAAAAGTAAAAAAACCAAAATTCTTATATTTCATTCTGGTTTCATAAAAAAATACAAAAAAATAAAAAAAAAGTCGTATTATACACATATGTATAATTTTATATAATCTTTAGTTACGTAATATGCACATATGTACAGTATCATTTATCTTAAATTATACACATGTGTACAAAAAAACATGTAAATATACATATATGTATATATTATACATATGTGTATATAATTTAGCTAAACCGATTTTTTTAATGAAACCGGGATGATAAAATAAGAATTTTGGTTTTTATACTTTTTTGATTTTTGTGTTTTTTTTATTTTATGATTTTTTTTTATTTTTGGGTTTTTTGTGGTCCAAAATGGTTCTCATAGTTCTCAATTTCAAAAAGGTTATCTCATGATCCTGATCCATATATATATATATATATATATATATATGTATGTATGTATGTATTCTTAGTAATGTTTAAACTCAATTGCACAATACAAATCATAACCTTGTAAACCCATTTAAAATTTTTAATTGTTTATACCCAATAAAAAGTCGTTTTACTTAAGGCCCGTTTTTTTCGTCTTCGACTAATTTTTCTTTTTACTATTCTCAAAGATATCCAAGTGCCTCTGGGTAGTGGATTTACTCGGTATAGGAGATGGTGGGCTTAGGACACCAACCGATGTCTGTATTCACAGACATATGGGGTCGCCTTTTGCCATTAGCTTAACCCGGGTAGCTAGGCTTTATTCGTTGGTCGTTGAAAAAAATTATAAATTTAAACGTGTGTTGTATTAGTAGAATTAGAATCAATGATATAAAAACTGGTATATACAAGCAAATTAAATCGGATTCCAGGGTAGTGTTCCGTTATTTATGGCCCGGTAAATAGGTCGACCAACATAAAGATTGAATCGCCGGTAAAAATGATATTACTAGTTCTAACTGGAGTACCATTTTAAACCCAATGGAAAGTTAAAACTTTGTTTCCGCCTCAACAATTAGTTTTTACCTCGTAATCCATGTATTAACTTAGCAGAGCATAAAGTTTTTTAACCTAGCGGCCATCGAACTCTAGTTCTAGAACATTACCATTGATCTGAGTTTCTATACCATCAATTGGAAGAGTTTTGAACTTTTGCATTATTTACTTAGTTGAAGTTGCATTTTTATAGAATTATAGAACTATGGTGTTATCAAGTCAACACGATTGAATCACCCGGTACAACCGGTTAAAACATTTTTTAAGCTCGACCGAGTACGCTTGAAAAAAACTAGTTTTAAAAACATTGAGTATAAAATATACCATTATTATATATAATAATTAATAACTAATAAGTTTGGTCCCACTAAGACCTGATTGAGCCACCTTGCGGCACCATACTTTTCAATTATTTATTATTTATTTTTTGTTTTTATGTTTTTTTTTTCAATTTCTTTTATGTTTCTTCTTTGTTTTAGTTCTACTATCGTAACGAAATAACGGAAACCGACCAAACATTAATTTTGTGATATTTTGTAGGAGTGAATTTCGGTACCATAACAAACGTGATGAAAACGACTGATTTTCGCCTAGACTCATCACCTCAACGTCTGATACTAACGACACTCGAGTTTACCAACGGACACCACCATATTCGTGCACCTCAATTTTATATTATCCTTTTTTCCGCCTGGGTACCGTAACGAAAACTGACCGAATGCCAATTTTGTTTTTGTTTTAGTTTCGGTATTGTAACGAATGTGACTGAAACCGACCGAATTCACGTAGACTCGCCGCATTTTGTTTTAAATTTGGTATCGTAACGTACATAAGAATAAACTCAACCGAATGCCAATGTTTTTTTTAACTCTAGTACCATGATGAACGTGACGAAAACCGGTCGAATTTTCGTACATTCATCGTCTCAATGCCCGGGATCAACAACACTCGAGTCTTTCCAATTTCCGGATTTTACCGATCAACAACACCCATTGGTCCACCTCAATTTTTATATCTTTTTATTTTTTTTTGGTTTTTAGTTACGAAATCATAACACAGGACACCAAAACCAATCGAATTCGCATAGACTTATCGCATCAACGTCCGAGACCGACAATACTTGGGTTTTACCCACCTGCCCGGCGCTTTATGTCGGATAAAATCCTAGTTTTTTAAATTGTTCACACTTGTCAAATTTATTAAATAAAAAAAATACAATATAAATTCTTAAGTCAAAAGTGATGTAATATCCTTTCCTTTTTCTTACATCGTATTTAATAAGATCACTAAATTGATCAGTTTTAAGTTAATATAATTAATTTTTCAAAATTAAAATTTTATGAATTTGGTTGTCTAGTAATTATAACATGAACGAATTTAGATAATTTTATAATTAGAACATTAGCAACAAATCGTCGTCTCATAACTTTTGAGCAAATCTACAACGAATCAAAAACTACGTACTCCAAACCCGCCGTCTCTCCCCCCTTCTTCACGGAAGGTCAGTGAAAAAGGACTTCCACCTCGAAAATTTTTGAGATCCGTCAGCCCTTCGCCAACTCATCAGCACCTCTTACATTAAAGTGAACATAAAGATTATTTAATAATATAAAATTTACCCACACAAAACACTTTTTTTATTCGGGAAATCCTTCAATAGGTGGATCGCTAGAGGCTCCGTCCGTCCGGACTCGTGATCGGCTCGGGCTACCTTTAGTCAATATGGGCCGCGTACGAAGTACCCAATGTTATTTAGTTGGTCGTTCAAAGAAAAAACACTTTATTTAAGAGAAAATAATATATAACCTTGGTAAACATTAAATTTGGCCATGCCACCTGGCTACAACAGTTCAGATATACTATTTTTAGACTGAAATTAGTCAATCATTTTTTCAGAATATATGGTCGCTTTCAAGTTTCAACATAAAGAAATTAAGTCTCCATTCCTAAGACTTGTTAAGGTCAGAAAAAATAGAGGGCCCCTCCAACACAAAGCGCTTACAGGTATGTCTCTCTGTCTGTGTTTTGTACTTGTTTATTTTCTGTTTAAATTGAGTTTCATGTGTTCGGATCAGATTTTAATGTGGTTGTTAGTTAAGAATTTTTGATAATTTAAGTTAATTGTAATCCCTGATCAACACAGTAGATTAAGCATTTCAGTTGGTAGCGATTTTAATTTTTTTGTTTGTTGAAGACCAAATTTTATATAAGTGATTTTGTGACAGGAATGGTATTTACAAAAATAAAAATAAAAATAAAAAATAAAAGAAGGAAAACTCCTAAATGAGGTATAATATTTGTTATGAAATTTTGTCTTACATAACTTTGAAAATTTCGGATTAATATTTGAGACTGAAGCTTACAAAATGGTGGATGATTATGTTCTATTATTGTCATTGATGTTCGATAAAAATAGGTTCTAAAATTTAAAATACAAGTGAGTTTCTTGAAAAGTCTTATATCTTTGTTCATGTGATGGGTGACGGTGTGAAAAATTTTTAGAAATAGGATATATTAAAGAGGTGTAATGGTTTATAGGAGAGAGAAAATTTTTTGGGTTTATAGCTGTTCCGTCATTTCAAATGGCGGAACCGACCATGGTGGCATAACCTGTCAGGAGCTGTCTGGTGACCTGGCTCTTTTTTTGGTGTTCCGCCATTTGAAATGGCGGAAGTGGAAAATAAACCACGTGTTCCGCCATTTGAAATGGCGGAACACAATTTTCATCCATTATAGGCTGCCCCTATTCGTTTTTCTCTCTTCCGCCATTTAAAATGGCGGAAGTGAATATTGTAAATCTGACACATCTGACTAGGTGGTGTTGACCAACACTATTCACTTCCGCCATTTCAAATGGCGGAAGTGAACACTAACCGACAACCCTATGACATGAATGACATGACCTCTGGCAACTTTTTATCACACTATTCACTTCCGCCATTTGAAATGGCGGAATTGAATAGTGAGGGGTAAGTTAAATGTGTGGTCAAAAATCAGTGTGTCAGTCACTGTTCACTTCCGCCATTTCAAATGGCGGAAGTGAATAGTGTGATAAAAAGTTGCCAGAGGTCATGTCATTCATGTCATAGAGTTGTCGGTTACTGTTCACTTCCGCCATTTGAAATGGCGGAAGTGAATAGTGTTGGTCAACACCACCTAGTCAGATGTGTCAGATTTACACTATTCACTTCCGCCATTTTAAATGGCGGAAGAGAGAAAAACGAATAGGGGCAGCCTATAATGGATGAAAATTGTGTTCCGCCATTTCAAATGGCGGAACACATGGTTTATTTTCCACTTCCGCCATTTCAAATGGCGGAACACCAAAAAAAGAGTCAGGTCACCAGACAGCTCCTGATAGGTTATGCCACCATGGTCGGTTCCACCATTTGAAATGACGGAACACCTATAAACTCAAAAAAAATTTCTCTCTCCAATAAACCATTACACCTCTTTAATATATCTTATTTCTAAAAAATTTTCGTGACGGTGTGGGTGACAAATTTCTTTTTTTTTTTTGGGTTACTTTTGTTAATAGGATCCACTTGGAATACACATATCCTCTATTTTGGTTTTCATGAAAAGATAAGAGCAAACTCAATCACAGTAATTTACCTTTAGGTTTTACATTTAATTGTCTAGGTAGAGAGCAATAACAACCTCAGGTGCACCGCTCATGTTTACATGGCGCGCATTATGTTATGCCATTTATAGTTAATGTTGGTAGATAAACAAATTGATGATGATCAGTTGGATGAAACAAGATTCGTGATTGTGCATGTGTGTGATTAACATGGAATAACAAACAAGCGACAATGGTAATGTATTACTTGGTAAAAATGTTTACATACATACATACATACATACATAGTGATATATAGCGGGTACTAAAGTGTACAACTGTCACGATAAACCGTTGCAACAGTTGGTTATGAGTTCGTTAAATAATCACCATATTACACGAAATAATAATAAACCTAAGTCTACTAAATCTTAATGCTACATATTCCAAAATCGTAATTAACAATAATAATCTAATGCTATGTTTAAAATGTCTTGTTTAACATCATCCCCTAAACTTAGCAATAGGAAATGAGACCGTTGACGCATGTGCCTCCTTGACAGCTTCATTGATGGGCTTGAAATCAAATCGTCTTCGTTTGCCAAACTTCCTTGCTCCTTCTTTAATTATCATATCCCATGAATAGTGCATAGTTCGCTTCGGTCTTGTGATATAAGTCATCAATGTTTTGAGTTCCTCATGGCTCCTCTCGATCTTGTGATGCCTTCGGCCCAAATTTGTCTAGACAGCTGCCTTTACTTTTAGATTAGTCAAGGCCGGAAAGCTTATTATTCATTTCAAGTGCCTAGCTTGTGTGTGTTGTAGTTCCAAACCAAAAGATGAAGAAATTTAATGTAAATGATACGCAGCATGTCTCCTTCTATTTCCTTTTCGAGGTTTGCAGAAATAAGACCCCACAGATTAAAATCTGTTACAAATTTGTAGCCATCTTCCATTTTGAACAATAAATGTAATTCAAATAGAAGTATAAAAACCATTCTATCATTTCAAATAATTTTATTTTCAATGTTACCTTATACATCTAAATGAAGGTTAGATCATTGAGTAGATCTAAAAATTGATGCTTCAAATGACAAGTTCTGAACGCCTTGTAAGGTTTGGGGTTTTTTCTTCGTTTTTTCATGGCAACTAAAAGGCCTTCGAAATAATCATCTAAATATTCTTCTTGGCTTCTTTCTTATGGTATGAGATTGTGAGACTTCATCATCTTTTTCCAGTTCATTACTTATGACAACACCAGATTCCTCGAACATATATGTTATGTGACATTTTTCTCCATCCAAACGTATCTCGAATCCTTGTAACATTAGTTGTTCCAGACTTAAGACATTGTAATCTAAGTCCGGACTGTAAAAATATACCAGGAATTCGATATGTTTTCAACGGTTATATTGATTTCCCCAATACCCCTTAGAAACAGAAACAGAAACTTTTTTTTCTTCGTTCTTGTTTCGATACCATACGAATTTTTTAAATTACGGAATAGTGTCTTGAATCCACAGTAATGATGTTTAAAACTAAAATCAACATACCAAAGATCCTTCCATAGTTCCATGACTCATGTTCGGTACCAGCCACGGCATATCTGTCAAATGATATGATTCTGATCTTGAGTTCCAACCATCATAATTGGATGAGATGGCCTTGGAACCCACAGTAGTAACAGTTTCTTGTTTCAAATATCATGCGTTTTTTTAATCAAATGAGTGTGTAGTATGATGAATTGAACGATTGAACGCAGGCTCTGATACCAATTTGTTGCTTGATAAACAAATTGATGATGGTTTTAAAATTAAACTGAAAAGTAGTGATTACATCGTGAATGTGTGTGACTAACAAAGGTATAGCAAACAAGTGACAATAGTAATGTGCTACTTGTTAAAAATGTTTTCTGATGGAACATACACACACATACATATATGGACAGGTACTAAAGTGTACAACTGTCAGTCTGTCACAATAAACCGTTGCAATAGTTGGTTATAAGTTCGTTAAATAACTATCATATCAAACAACAATAAAAAAACACCTAAGTCTACTAAGTCTTAATGTTACATATTACATAATCGAAATTAACAACAATAATATAATGCTAAGTATGAAATGTCTTGTTTGACAGTTACTGCATTGAAAATTTTTGGTTTTCTTGCTATACTAAAAGTTCTACTGTTGATTCCACTCTAATGTGTTAATGTTATCCGGCAATCGAGTAGGTAAGCTTTCTATTCGGTCGCTTTTATAGCACCTGTACTTCTATTTTAGTAACAAGAAATGGTACGTCAGCTGACGAGGAAAGATTATATTTTTTACCCTAATAGCTGCCGCGATGCTAGTCACGATCTTTAATTCCCATGTATCTTTATATCTTTACCGTTTTTCCTTTATATGTAATATGGTTCACAAGTAAAAGATATAGTGATAGACCCTTTTATCGCTTCAAAGACAAGACGATAATGATACTATAAAGACATTTCGTCTGCATAAAGTAGCAAACTTGATGGTTTATGATATCGATCATGCTATATCTACCCGCCTTAATGTTTAGATTATTTTTTGATATTTTCATGGATATTGTAAGCTAAAAGTTTGGAACGTTCGACACTTAATTTTTATTCACTATACATGGAATTTTTACATTAATTATATTATCTTGAACAGAAATCGAATCAGCTTAATTGAGTAACTTCATTATCTAGTGTTAATGCTCCTGGTTTTCTTGTATATATATGAGTTTTCTTTGTTAATTAGTTATTATCGTGTTACTAAAAACGACAAAAAAATATTTCATACCAATTTCATTGGTTTATAGGTTTGTTGATCGATCTGCCATGGAAAACGAAGATATAAGGAAGTGGGAGAACCTAGATATCGACGTTCTTGTCAAAATATTTCAGACTTTTGACATTCATGGGAAGACATCTGGTTTGGGTCATATCTGCAGGACATGGCGTGATGCTGCATGTGATCCAATGTTGTGGCACACACTTGATTTGTCAACGGTGTCTTCTAACTTTATAAGAATTCAAGTCGAGCCTTATGCTTACGTGGGCGAACAGTCTGACAAAGAACTCACAAAACTTCTCAAGATCTCTCTGAATCTTAGCCGCGGAAGCGTTAAAACTTTGATTTTCAATGTCAATCTGTATGTCAATGATAGTCAGTTGACCTACACTGCTGAAAGGTATCATCTTGACTGTTCAAATAACATGTGAAAGTAGTGGTGTAAACGATCCAACCGCTCATGATCAGCTACTTGAGATTGGCTAGCTAAAAGCTTGAATTGGGCCGAGCTTAAACAAGCTCGAGCCTATATTTAAGCTTGTTTAATAAATGAACCCGAGCTTCACTTGTCAAGCTCGAGTTGGCTCGCAAGTCTAAACTAGCCTATGTAGTAATTATTATTACATATAAAGTTAAAAGTAACTAAATAATATATATATATATTATAATATACACAAAAATTATAGTTAATATATATATATATATAAGATAATTTAAAATGCACCCAAATCAATTACTAATAAATACTAAAACAGTCGAGCTCTGGCTCAGCTCGTTTACTCCTATATGCACGCATCCTATGATTTATTTTTTTGTTTGTAAAAAGATTATGCTTGTAAATAATGTAGGTGCCCAAATCTCAAGCATCTGGTATTACCTGCTTGGAACCGAATTAAAGAAACGGTGATATGCAAAGCCATTAGCATATGGACAGATCTAGAATCACTGACAATGGCAAGCGTATTAAATCCACCTTACTTGATGGAACAAATTTCCCAACACTGCAAGAACTTCTCGGAACTCAAAATCATGGGCCCGTGTGACATATCATTTGTCCAGACCCTCATACGGTGTGTCCCAAAGCTGAAAGTGTTAAGCCTTCGCTGTTCACTTGTTTACTTGGACGCACTTCTACTAATCCTAGACGGGTTAGAGAACCTTGAGGTGCTGAACATATCTCATTGTATCATCGGGGACGCGCTGCCAACGCCTGCAACTACAAATGTAGTTGAGAAGCTTGATGCTTCGGTTATTAAAAAGAGTAAGCGGCTGCGTGAGTTCTACACATGCATGGATGCTACATGCATCATGTGCCAGAGGACAAGGGATGATGAAGGGCTGCTGAGGTGGTATAGGTATGAAGAAGGACTGTGGAAGGAGGATGAGGTGAAGTCTCTTGCAGTTTGAGTTTTTCAAATCCGGAGATTCAAAGAGTTTTTTTTTCTTTTTTTTTAGTTTTTAAAGATGTGGATAAAAGAGAATGAATCTATGTTATAATTTATATATAGGTCATTAGAGCTTCGAGTTTAGTGAAACCTGAATTTTAGTGAAACTATTTCGGGTTGCAACCCGGTTTATAAGGGGAAAAGAGCGAGTTTGATCAGTTTAAAACTGGTTTGGTTCGGGTTTTAATGGGCTCAAACCGATTCAAGGTATAGGGTTATAAACCGATTACAACCCTATTGGTCAAATCGGCCAAAGAAACATGGTTTCTCTCAAATCGGTTTCAAGATCAGGTTGGGTTCATAACCATAATATTGAGCTTTAAAATAAGTCTTTTGTGAGGCATCATAACATTTTTTTCAATAATGATGTTTGGAGAAAGAATAAGTGTAACATGGGGTGATATATTTTTTTTAAAACGACAATGCACCTGCTCTCTAATTGGTACTAGATCAAAGTTAACTTTAAACATATATTTATTAAAATGATATCGTTTTGTTTAATCCAAGTTAAGTTACTAGAATTGAAACAGTATGTATATGTTTCAATTTTCTTTAGTTTCTAACTAAATCTCTAAAAATAATATGATATAATAACTTGTTTGTCATATTCGGACCAGTAGTCCACCTCTTTTACCAAATGTTTTGTTTTATCTATTACATACAAGTTAATTAAATTCTTACCAAATAATTGAACTCACCCTTCGCAGCGTGGTAAACACGAAAAATCAACATTAGCATTAAAATTAACATATGCATGATTGCATGTACAAAAGTTTTCTGCATGATTCAAAATGCAAAGTTGTTCACATCATTTTCCAACTACAAACGGCAGTTGGTAAATGATAACAGCGAACAAATAGAAACAAATTACTTTACTGAAGAAAAGGCATCTGCTTATATAGCAGGAAATTGGAAGATGCTAAATAAACTGACTAATTCATATAACCATGATTCCATTTTATACGTAACTAGATGAACCGTTAGACAAACGCGCGTATCCTTTATTCACACTCTTTTTGAATTATATCAGTATCCCTCTTAATTCAAATGAGTCTTTCACCTCAACTTTGCAACAAGCTAGAGATATACGAAGTGCTCATCACCCAATAGCTTCGTAAATATGCGGCAACTTGCTCTTGCTCAATTTGTTTGCATTCACCAAGGTAACTAGAAAACGAAACTTTATGTCGATGTGTTTGCTCATGCTTTAATGGCCTTGATCTTTTGATAGGCCTTGATCTTTTGATAAAAAAAAATATCCGTATGCATGTTATCGCATAAAATTGTTGTTGCACTTTGCTGTTCTTGTAATATATTTGTAGAAACTAGAAACCTAAAAGGAGGTGAATAGATTTTAATGTTTTTTAACTTGTTAAAATATGCCAATCTTGTTTTTAAACTTTTTTTAAACTTCATTAAGTATTAAGTAAAGTATGCAAGAAGGCCCGGCTCAAAGGGAGGGCAACAGATCCATGTTCAGTCTCCCAATAGGCCCATAATTGTTAAAACAACATATGATTATATTTTATATATAATATTGTTTTAAAATAAAACCAATAAAATAACTCATTGGTTGAATGGAAAGAATGTTAGACTATGAACTATGGTATCAAAGGTCATAGGTTCAATATTCTCACACGGTGTTCTTTTTTATAAAAAAATAAATTATTTGTGTTTTGTATAAATTATTATTATTATTATTATTATTATTATTATTATTTTGGTTTGTTTTGGGTTTTTGAAAGGCAACCTATTGTAAGATTGTCAAATTATATTCACGTAATTAAGAACGCGATTTTAGTGGCCCATTTTTTTACTCGTCTCATGCCCCCAAAGTTTTAAAGAATTCTCAGAGACAACCTTATAATGCAAGTATGTAAAGAGTTAAAAGTATAGAGAATTAGAGATGACAATACCAATTTATAGAGGTTCGGGTAAATGTTAACTAACATACTACATCTTCTCCTAATTCTCCAATCGGGAGTTGCTTTACCAACGTTTCTCTATTGCCGAGACGGGGTGTGACAAACACCCACCACCACCGTGGCCTGAAACCACCAACACCATGGCACGTTCTAAAACTACAATCATCACGGTTGCTATAGCGTACACGATTGAAAATCACCACCACAATCAAATAGCCCTTTAAGGTGTAAAATGAACAAAATGCCCTTAAGTTCAAGGCGAAAAAATGCATATAAATAATAGAGAGTTAAAACTTATTTTCGTAAAGTATCCGGTCCATAATTTATGATATCCTTAAAGAAAAAAATATTTGTAATTTAGTCAATTTAAATTTATACTTTGTTTTATACATTTTTGCAAGTACTAAAAATGGTATATGTTGTGTTTGGTTATTATGAAGGCCTTTGAAAAACGACATAATAAAGAAAAAAGGTCAAACAAACACAAATCTGTGTCTGGATTCCGAGCAAAAACCAACGTACAAACAGATCTTCACGACACCGGTAAACAATGCTTCGGCCTTTGTTTAATTATTTTTATTTTCCTTATATTCACATTCATTTTGCGATTAAAGCTTCTAATTTTGACCTAATTAATATTAGGGAAATCGTGTGTTTGTAAATGTTATAGCTATTGTTTTGTTATATAATTGTGCTTTGGTTTCTTGTCACATACATACGGATAATTTGTGATCCATTGTTTTGTTTGTTTATGAATCTGAGAGGAATTGATGATTTTTTATGGTGTTAATTTGATGTTTTGTTTTATTTAGGGCAAATGCTACTATGATGTGTTAAAGTTTTCTTATGTACATAGTGTTAAAGAAAATACCACCGGCTTATAGTTATCGGATAATTTAGGTTGAGTATGAATACGGTGATGAGACTGAGTGAGAGAGTTACACACAGTTAAGCTATATTTAAGAAATTATGAATGAGAATCTTTACGTGTTTCAAACACACACACACACATATGAATTGCATTGTTATCTATTTACATAAATCGCATCTGCATTGACGTCAGGAAGTGGTTTCATTATGGGAGGACTTCCTGTCGTGGTTGTAGAAATCACTAGTTGCCAGTCGGGCGGTAGGGTGTGGACTAGTGGTTAATCGGGGATTAATCGGTGCTTAGGTGGGGTTTTTAAAACCATGGGCTCACCTATGATAAGCTCGTAACCTTTTTTTGGGACCACTTGATATTGCTGTCTATGTCAATGCGGTTTGATTCCCGGTTTGTTACTCTGGGGTGTTACCTCTACGCATAACAATTTTATAACTGATTTGGAGTGGTTTTTCACTTGCTGTTGATGTGGAGACTAGAAAGCTTTTAAGCAGTGGTGTAATAATGTCTCAATGAGGTTAAACTTTAATAATCATAATTATTAATGATATTATAATACTATGGGTTGCTGTTATAGAAGCTAAATAATTCTGCATATGCTTTATATTGTCAAGCACCATATCAATTTTCTAATTTAAACAGATCCTGCTTTATATGATTTATTAATTTTTTTTATAATGAAGAACCAAGTTTTTATATAGAAGCATGTGCTTAGTACTTACATATATTGTTTTTTGTCTCAGCAAGTTGGCTGCTCAACCGCTTCTTGTGAGTCTTAGATTTCATAATGTCTGCAACGGGAGATGTGAGGTAACGTTCTATATTACATATGCATGTTATTACATACCCTTGTATGTTGGTTACTCTCTTCTTTTTTAATGAAGTCATGTTGGTTACTTATACTTGATGATATTAAGTTAGGGGTGTGCATGGCCCGGTTTGGTTCGGGTTAGGGCTAGAACAGAACCAAAAACTAAAATTTCGGTCTTTGACTTTTTAAAATCTGTTCGGTTTTGGTTTTTTTCGGTCTTCAGTTGGGTTCAGTTTTTGGCATTTGCGCTTGAAAATTTTTGGGGGAAAAATAATGAATTTAGGCCTAAATTTTTTTGTTAGTTTATAGTTTGCTTGATTTATTGTACATTTGGGCTAAAATATTTTGGTTAAACTATGTATTATATTGTTATAGATTACTTAAAATTCAAAATAAATATTGAAAACCAATAAGCTTGGTTCGGTTTTAGTTACATGCAAAACCAAAGCCGAAGTGAAAGTTCTTTTTTTCAGAAAAAAACATAAAACCAAGTTTTCGGTTTTTACTTCGGTACAGTTATATAGGAATGGTTTTTTTGGTTATTTCGTTTTAGGATTGATTTTCTCGGTTTCGTGCACACCCCTCTATTTAGTTGTGGTTTTGACCAGTGAAGGATCTTGAACGGCTGAAATATTAACTACTCAATTACATATACGTTATTGTTCAACTGTGGTCTTATAATTTAGTTCTGGTAGTTAGTTTCTTGATGTGAGTGGATTTGCGCTTATATAGTAGCAGTAGATCTGTGAGATGGGACGAGGCAAAACTATCCGAAATTGAAGCCAACAAACCTGTTAGACAGAAAATTACAGAACCAAAGACTCCTTATCATCGTATGACTGATGTTGATGGTAAGTTGATTCACATTTCTTCGGCTATTCAAATTCGTTTAATGCCGTGTCATTTCAGCCTTTTTATTCATTAAATTGCAATCATATTAGCTGAATCCGTGTGCGTAGGATCTCTGTCTCCTGTACGGAGTCCGTCTTTCTCTGAAAGGAATAATGAAAGTGTGCATTCTGTGTTCAATGACATGGTTTCTGACAATAACTCACAACAGCAATCTGGCTGGACCGATGATGATGCAGATGCCATGAATGATGATAACGAAGGTTTTTTCTCATTTGATTTTGTAGTCAATCTTGTGTTTTTAAGTTCTTAGTTATAATCTTGGGTACTTTGCTTTTTAGTGGGGCAAGATTATTCAACATAATAAGTCTAGCAGTGGCAGTTCTTGACACAACACATAGATAATCATGTTTTCGGTTGTAATTTCCAGCCCATTTTGGGTTGACCTGTTTAACCCGTTTAATTAAACATGCCAACGCGCTAATATGTTTAATAAGGGTGTAAACGAGCCGGGCCCGAGCTTGCTAAGCTCGAGCTCAGCATGTTTACCTTACGGAGAGATCGAGCTCGAGCTTGGCTCATTTGGAGCTTTATTTCTAAAAGCTTGAGCTTCGCCCGTGACAAGTTTTTCTAAGAAAAAATTGGGCTCGGCTCATTTATTCTTTATTAATTACATTTTTAATCAGTTTTTTATATATATTATGATTAAATAAGTGTATTATTTTTATCATATTTTATTATATAATAATTATTATTTATATAAATATGTATTAAATAACAAATATATATAGGCTAGTTTAGACTCACGACCCAGCTTGATTGGGCATGTTTATTAAACAAGCTTAATTTTAGGCTCGAGCTTGTTTAAGTTCAGCTCGATTCGATCTTTTAGCGAGCTGATCTCGAGTAGCTCATGAATGGCTTGGCACGTTTACACACCTAACGTATAACACTTTAACCCGCTTATTACTGTCCAGTGTCCACCAAGCCATTTATATCCCATTTAATCTGTCTACAACTGATTACAACCTGTTTACAACCTGTCGACCCATTTGGACTCGTTTAGATAAATGGGTTACATTGGGCGTGTTCGGGTTACACAATTTAAAAAGTGTCCAGGTTTGGGTTGATATCATTGACCCAAATAAATGTACGAGTCATGTCCGGTTCATCAATCGTCCTTGCAACCCGCCAACCGGACATGATTGACACCCTAACTTTAGACCTGGAAACTTGATCAGGTTCTGAAATAGGCAGGAGCTCAAGTTTCAAGGATCAAAGGCGGGCCCACTATGATGAATTTCATAAAGTAAGAGAGCTTATGCGAAACGGATCCTTAAATGAACCATCAAATGACGATGATGAGAATTTGTACGAAGATTGTGAGACGCCATCATCGTTGGCAGTTTGTGTGGAAGACAAAGACGTTGCAAACGTTGAAGATTTACCCGTCAAGTAACTTGAATCAGTGGCTTAATGCACTAGTAAGTTTATATAAGTTTCAAACTTATGTTGTAAAACCTAGATTGATTTAAGAAACTAAAATATATAAAAACTATATGCTTAATCCAGTTTGCTATTTTGTTCTCTTGTTTGGATTTGTTTGAATAAATCTGGTGTGTACAAATTATTGTCATGAATCTGTATAATTATAAGGTGTGATAATAGGTCAGAGTGTAGATAAGATTTGTGAAAGTGACATTATGGCTCAAGATTAAAATTGACCACAATATTATTTAAAAAAAAAAAAGAAAAAGAACACACTAGAAAAGGCTACGTCTACATCTCAAATGATCATAACAAGTAATGACTGTAGGGTTGGCATTGACGTTTGGCTTGATCTATGCTGAAAATGAATGTTATATTTTGTAAGAATTTTGAAACTTTAACTTATTAATAATCCAACTAAAGAAATAGTAAAAATTGGTTTTAACTTTCAGCTTATTTTTCACGAAAAAGTTTTTTTGTTAACCGAGGCTAGAGGTGTTCAAAACGGTTTGGGACTAGGAACCGGAACCGGTTCCTAACCGGTTCCTATATTCAAAACCCCCTTTTAAACCGGTTCCAGGCTCGAACCGGTTAGGGAACCGAACCGGTTCTCCCACCCTCGGACCCCTAACCTATCTAACCGGTTCTTACCGGTTCCTAACCCGGTTCCTGTACCGTAACCGGTCAAAAAACGGCTATTTTTGACCCCAACGGTCAAAAAACGGCTAAAAAAACGGTTAGGAACCGGTTCCAGTTCCAGAACCGGTTCCGGTTCGGTTCCGGTTCCTACCCGCCCCCACTCAGAAATGCAAGAACCGGTCACGGATCATCGGGTTGAATCAGATAGGGTCCGGTTCCTACAAAAAACGGGTAGGGTCCGGTTCGGGTCCACCGGTTCGGTTCCAGGAACCGGTTTCGTTGAACATCTCTAACCGAGGCAGCAAAAGAAAAGGTGTCGCTTTACTATCCCAAATAATTTCGTATCGATTAAGTTGGTTTTCTACATCATTTGGAAGGAGTTCTCATTTAACTTTCTAAATCATTCAACCAAACTTCACTTTACTGATAGAGATATGGAGAATAACTTGTATCGGTTTTGACTTTATAAAATAGTAAATTAACACGTTTTAAACTAAAATATTCAAGAAAGTACCAATATAGAAAATAATTTAAATAACTTCTATTTTTATATTTTACACGATGTGAATTACACAAATAGTTTATATACTTTGTGTCAACTCATTGAATGATTGAAGCATTTTTTAACGGTCCCTAAAGATCACAAATTTGCATAAACAATCCTAAATTTATAAAACTTGTTACATGTTTAATAAGAAAAGATCTAATTACAATACAGAGGAAGGTAAACGGACAACAAGTTACGCAGTCATTTCATTTTAAGTTACACGTAAACTGCACTAACGTCATAGATAATTGTAATCAAAGTTGATGATTGTGAATGCTTCTCGTAATTTGATTTACAGTTTTATGAATTGTTATGTGTTCTTAAGGTGTTATTAAACTTGATCGAGTGGTTCTTCTTAACTGTGTTGAATATTTTTACACCAACCAAACAATAATTTAATTATTCTAAAGAATATGAAAAACCGATCAAACATTTTTTTTTTCATACTTTTAGCTTTGCTTTATATTATTTTTACACTTTGTATAATAAAGTGACATGCAAATTGGCAACAAGATATTTTTAACAATCTTGTGTTCAACTAACTTATAACAATCTTAATATAGAACATAGAGCGTGTGTTACTTTCATCATCTATCTTTACTTTATAGCCATTTTTATTTTGGTGGGATGATAATATTGTTAACTAATTTGAGGCTCGTGTATTACACGAGTAATTCTTGAAATGAATATTTAATAAATAATCATTATACAAGAAACAATAAATAAACCCGTAAATACTAGTAATACAGTCGTTGTACAGTAATCTTTAAAACAATTTTAAAGTAAAAGATAATTATATATATTAAATGTTTGAAAAAAAATAGGAAATGAATATTAAATTAACATATTTGAAGCATAAATTTAATAATATAACTATTATTTTACTATTATAAATTTGTTAAAAAAGGTGATATTTAATGTAGGAGTGACAAGTGACAAAACTTGTAGTGTTTTATTAAAATGTATAGATATAGATGTGTGAAATTAGAAGTCATAAGTTCAAAATCTTATAAAAAGCAAAAGTGTAGTTAAATAAAAATTATTTTGATATTTCTAGTCTTTATTACCCACCATTAATATGGTAATTTGGTTATTGTTTAATGTTGTTTACAGTTTTCTATAGTATATGATAAAGCATTTTGAAATTGTATGTTAGACTGATGGTAGTGGGGGGTGAGGGGTGGGCGCGGCCGCCTACGTGGCTCGTGGCTCGCGAACACCGCTACACCCCTTTGGTGAGTGAGGGCGTGGCCGGCCGGCGTGGCTGTGGTCGCGGCTCAATATAGCCGTTGGAGGTGTGTTGACTGGTCAACATTACCGTTGGCCGGTTTAAATAATATATATATAAATACAAATCCATATTTTCTATAAAAACTCAAACCATACATTCTCTCTATCAAAACTTCTATTTATATATTTATAAAAGGCATCGTCGTCATTGTCTTCGTCTTCCTATTCTACTGAAGAAGACAAACTCATTTGTCAAGCGGTTCAAACGACGATAAGCTTTCTGAGAGATCAAAATCGCCCCCGAGCCCCATTGTTCCGCCAACCCCGTATTCGTGATTGAAAGACCGCTAACGAAACTTTGATACGTCACTATTTTAGTCTCAATCCCACATATGGTGAGGATAGTTTTAGAACCCGTTTTCGAATGACTAGACGATTATTCATGCGTCTAGCAAATGACTTGCCGGAGCACTTTGAGTATTTTCAACAAAGGGATGACACTAGAGGTAAGCCCGGGTTCACGGCTACTCAACAAATTACCGCCGCTCTTCGACAACTAGCGTATGGTGTTGGATCGGACATGTTGGACAAGTATCTACAAATGGCTAAAAAGACCGGACGCGATGCGCTTAACCACTTTTGTAGAGGTATATATTTTTTTTACATTTGTTTATATATTTTTCAAATATTTACATAACTTATATAACTTTAATAATTATATTTAAAGGTCATATCGCTATACAAGCAGAGATACTTACGTAGACCAACAATGTATGATATCCAACGCATATACGAGGTGCACGGTGAAAATCATGGTTTCCCCCGGGATGCTCCGTAGCCTTGATTGTATGCATGTTGGTTGGGCTATGTGTCCCACTGCTTGGCGAGGTCAATTCCATCGAGGTGATCACCTCGGCCCTACTATCGTACTTGAGGTGGCGACGTCACAGGATCTTTGGATTTGGCATGCGTTCTTTGGGGTTGCCGGGTCTAATAATGACCTCAATGTTATCGATCAGTCACCGATAATCGATGACCTTATCGACGGGGTAGAACCTCCTCAAGCTTTTTTTTGCAAATGGAGAACATTTCAAATACGGGTACTACCTCGTTGATGGTATTTACAACGAATGTGGGATACTTGTTCAAGCTTACGTGGCTCCAGTTTCTGACAAACGAAAGTACTTCACGAAGAAACAAGAATCGACAAGGAAAGATATTGAAAGGGCGTTTGGAGTCCTAAAGAAAAGATGGGCAATGTTGGCGAATCCAATAAGATTTTGGACAAGGGAGAAAATAACGGAAGTCGTCATCATGTGTATAATCCTACATAACATGATACTAGAAGACGAAAGTAAAACTATTTGTCAAAACTACCAAGGTGATATTCCAAGACAAGAATCGACGATCACCAATGAACAACGACTCGCCAACATAAATATCATCAAGAGCCGTGAGTTACATGGCAACGTTCGGCATGAGTTGGTCGAGCATTTGTGGGATAGAAGACCCGATGATCTTGAATTAGACTAGTATCAACGTAATGTTTTATATTATTATTTAACGTATTATTTAAAATAATTAAATAAATAAAAAACCGAATCAAACCCCTGCTCACATGGACCACTACACCCTCTGGGGCTTGGTTGAGGGGCTTGATCCATGGCCATGTCATTGTCTACGTGTCAGATTTTGCTTGGCTCACCTGGGGCTCAACCAAGCCCCATTACCCTTATCCTTAAGTCTTTTTTATTTGAGAGTTTTATATTTTTTATTCATATTATAGAATACTTAATACATTTACTTTAACTAATTACAACTTTTTAAAGTAGTAAAAAGCCTTTTAGTAACTAGTTCACTACATTCAATCCATATTTAATGACATCAGTTTTACTTTATTTTATTTTATATATATTAATTTGTATTTAGTGACATAATTTTTTTTTATTAGAAATCACACGAACACTCCTTCGTACTTTAATCCATATATCTAAAAACATAACTGTTATTATACACAATAATAATAGCGGGCTTGAACATGTTGTATTAGATGTAACACCAGTTATCCTGCCGCGTAACACGGGTATTCGTGCTAGTATATAGTAATAGGATTCAAAAGTTCCACACTAATTTAATAAATTAATCTAGATTAATTACCAAATAGCTTACATGTTAGCGGTATCAATATTTAATATTTATGCTAAAGGTGTTTCTTTCTAAAGTGGTTGAGTGTTCTAGCTGTATACTTGAATATTGATGTAGATTCATAAGTTGGTTTCGACTTTAGAGGGTTATGAAGTTAGTCATTTTAAAAGAAACTAGGCGAATTTATAAGCGCGCCTACATAGTATCGAAAACCCTAAAATTTCTTTTTTTTACATGTCACGTAGCAACACTCATAAATCTTCCGCAAACTTTTCCCAACCAATTGCTCAATCTCACAAACCTTTTTCACATTTCCATCATTCCATGTTTTTTTTGAACGGCCAACTAAGTAACGCCGGGTATTCCGTACGCGGCCCCCAATGGCTAAAGGTAGCCCGAGCCGGCCATTAGTCCGGACGAATGGAGCCCCTAGCGATCCACCTATTGAGGGATTCATCGGATAAAACCCAACCCCACGCCCGTCAAACGGCACGACGGCGAGGAGCCGGTAAAACCGGGTGAGATCAGGACTCGAACTCTGGCAAGCCAAGGTCATCCCTCATATCTCCCATATAAATTGGTAGTAGTGAGGTTTGAACTCCCTACCTCTCACTATTAAAGTGAGTGCTCTACCATTGAGCCACAACCAATTTATTCCATCATTCCATGTAACTACCAATTTTATATTTAGTTTTTGTTGTGGTTTTATTTATTTTAATAACCCAATTAGTTTTTAAAGTAATACAAATATATATATTTTATATCAATATCTCAAACTTTATAAAGAAATGTAAATTAAATTTTATTGTTATATATTAACGTATATTTTATTAAGTTTAAATGCATTTTTATATTTATAAATTTTACAAACTTTTGACATTTGTAAAATGCTTCATGTATACAGTTTAAATTTTATTTGAAAAAAAAAAGTAAAAACTAAGAAAGAAAATAGTAAAATAAAATGAATAGGCCCCCTCTTTTAATTAGAGGTGAGCAAAGTAACCATAATCCGAACCGTATCCATAACCATGAAAAAGTGATCTGAATCGTGAATTCGATTTTTATGGATCTGGAAATTTTTTTATTCGGGTTTTTTTGTTCAGATAACCGAATAATCTGATCTATTGTTGTGTTTAAGACTATTTTTGGGCTTTAAAGATTGAACTTTGCATTGTTGAGGTTGAAAAAGTCTCGGTTTATGCATGTTGCATTGTGTTTATAATTGTTATTTAAAAACTTAGTTGTTGCCTGAAACAAATAAGAAATAAATAAAATACAAATTCAAGTTTTTTGAATTTTAACTAAAAACGATCTAAATGAAATCAGATGAATTTGGTCTGATTAGAGAAATTTTGAATTCGTATAGATTCAGTTTTCGAACTCAGAAAAAATATTTCAAATCTGAACAAACAAATCCAAACAACCCAAAGAACCAACATTCTATCAGATGAACACCTCTACTTTCAGATTTTTCGTCATCCTTCACATACCCTTCAAACAGGAGCTATTATGTGATTGCCACAAAAGTGTCATTGGGTCCCTAGAGACCCTATACTTGTAAAATACTTGCTTAGTGTAACAAGTCTAATTTTCAAGTCGTAATGTCAAGACTAAGAATTTTTAGAGCGTTCATAAAGCTTAAAACACTTTTTGAAAAATAAACATGCAAAGGGGCCACACGTAATCTCTAGATTAGTCTAAAGATTGCTTGGTATTTGTGTATGAAGAAAGGTCTAGGTATCAAGATGATGCATCATGTAAATATACTAGTATTTCTATAGAATAGTCTAAATTAGAATAATCTATAATAACTTTTTTTACATAAGCAACTATTAATAGAAAGGGCGGTCTTTTGAGCACATGAACTCGAAATTCTCAAGCTTACCTTGAAAGTTTTTCTTGTAACATTCTATTTTATTCTATTTTTAGTGATAAAGCTTTCTTTAACAAGTTGTGCTTTTCGGATCTAGTTGTTTCAAAGTTAAAACAAAGGTTTTTTTTTATACAATGGTATATTATATAAAAATGAAAATAAAAAACTAATAATAAGCTAGAACCACTAGACAGAGAGTACAAAATATTGACAAAACAGAAAGTACAAGCATAAATTAAATCATACCAAGACTTCTATCTAAGAATTCTAACATCCTATTTTTAGCGATAGCGCTTCCTTCAACAAGTTGTGGTTTTCGGATCTAGTTGTTTAGATTGCTACAAAGTTATGTCAAAAAGTTTATTCTATACGATGATATATTGTAGAAAAAAAATACTAAAAATAAGCTAGAACAACATGATACATAAGACAAATATCGACAAAAAACAAAATACAAGCATAAATTAATCCATACCAAGGATTCCGATCTAAGAATTACAACTTCATTCTATTCTTAATCTAAATGTTTGGTTTGTTGTATTGAATAACCTGTATGATGACATGAGTACCCGAATCCCACTTACATTACACAGCTCAAAAACGAAGAATCTATAAGCACTAAACCTCATAAGCCAAAAAGCTACAAACACTAGTTCTTATGTACGAAAGCTCAGAAGTTAAGAAGCTTGTCACAATAAGTCATAAAAGCCAGTGGATGTGACTTGAAGAGTTAAAGCAAAGATCTGCGAAAGATAAATTGGAAACTCAACGCCCCTTTGTTTAAACAAACCTAATACTTTAACCAAAAAGGGCTAAGTAAAACCAAAGAGATAAGTCTTACCCCTTATGAAAGATGAGCAATCTAGAAGCAATCCCATGAGTGGGAAACTCCACCTATAAAAGGAGTTTCCTGCACTTGTAACATTCATATTCAAGAGGCTTCTTTAATTTTTGAAAAGCAAAAAAGCCATTTTTAAAAAACTTTAATTTGAAGTTTTCGGATAAGCTTTGACAAACACATTTTGCTTTTCAACAAACAAATAAAAAAATAAGCAAGTTTTAAAAGTTCACCCAAACACCCCCCCTATCTTTCTGGAATATTCCTTTCTCTATAATATAACTCTCATCAACTGAGCTGTTAAGCCTCTAGGCCCACAAGCTACTGCGGCACCATACTATCAACTCACAAGTCACAACCACCAGGGCCGGCTCAACGTCTTTTGTGGCCTAAAGCGACATATCTTACAGGGGCCTTTACCGAAATACAAAAAAAAAAAACATAAAAATCCAAAGCACAAACAACGATAGTTAACTGTATGAAAATAACGAATGAACTAAAGAAAGAGAATGGAACTTGTAGTTGCTAATAACTAATTAGGACTTTCTAGTTTATAATTTTGCATAAAAACACAAAGCAAGATCACACATAATTTCCAGGTTGTAGCATCATCTAGCTTTTGCCATCTGAAGAAACACTAAGTGACCCCGGACAGATTACGGATAATCTGGGGGTTAAGTAGATGTTTCCCACGAGGGTTAGGTCCGGCAAAGATGGTTATTCTTCAGATGACCTGCAAAACAGACACCGTGAGCTCGTCACTGAGAAGGGGGGGTTCCTCCTTGTGACCACCCTCCGGCGTGAGAATCAGACTAGATTGCTCTGAATATAAGTGTATATTAAGAGAAATAGCTAGAGAAGATAAGATGATTATACCGTTCCAAGGTGTTGGAGTATTTATAGCCGAAGGTAGGTTTCCAAGCAGGTACAGCCAGCTGTATAATATTCCTTTTCTACCAACTGTGGGCTACGCACGTGCCATGCTGGTGGCTGGTGGGTAGGCAGCGGCTGATAGTGACACGGCCGGCTGTGTACTATTCCTTTTCCGCCGGTTGTGTACTATTCCTTTTCCACCAACTGCAGGCTATGTACGTGCCACAACAAGGGTTGGTGAGTAGGCAGCGGCTGATAGTGACATTTTGTACTAGAGCGTGCTCCTCCTCGTACTGTTGTCGGTGAGCTGTCACCCTGTGATTGGTTCATGGGCTGCTTTGGTCAGATCTTGTCTATTTTGTCCATACATTGGCAGGTATAGTACAAAAGATCTTCCAGAAGCGTACGGACTGGCTCATTTGGGCGGGAGTATTCCCGCCTTGCTCATTCCTTCAGGTGACATTACTGAATTATTGAGAGTTAGTGCCTTGTGCGTGTAGCCTTGCTATTAGTGCGGGTAGCCTTCCCTGATGGCTTGTATCCGCAGCTGCGAGAACAGGCGGGGTACTTCACCATTGGTAGGCTTTTCCTGCGGGAACAGCTGGCGTACTGCGCGTAAGGTCTTCATCTCTGAGCATGGTTGGTTCTGCGGAACCAGTTGGTCCTTGCGCAGACGTCCCTCTTCAAGGTGAGTCTTGCGGGTCCAACTGGGCTCTGCTGGGACCTACCTCTTCAAGTCCCCCCAGTCCAATGTTCTTCTCATGAATTGTTAATAAGTGAGGTGAACTTTTGGACTTAAGCAAGGGGTTTTGGAAAGGGTTTTTAGTTTTAAGGTTTTCCGTGGGGATTCTTCCCGCGGTTTTCCTAATGTCACTCGCAGAAATTCCCTACTTTTCTGCCTGATCTTTGATTGTGATGCGGGTAGGTGTTTAACCCCTCGCACATCGGGAGCGTTGAGTTTCACTTGTATAGATTCTTCACGAGGTTTTGGTAGTTTCGGACATAGTGATCAGTTATGTTAAACCACCAATTCCGCCTTGAAGTTTCAAACAAGCTAGTTCTCAACGTTCCCGCTATGCGGATGTGCTATTTCTCTTTCCGCAAGCACGGTCCAGAAGATCCTTCTTGGTTTCAATTCCCTGCAAGTGCTAAGTATGTGAATGGTTTCGCCTTGACACTGTACCCGCACTCGTCTTATAGTTTCTTTACTTCCAAGGTATTCTTGGCTTCAATTCCCTGCAGGTGCTAGGTATGTGAAGGGTTTTGCCTTGACACTGTACCCGCACTCGTCTTATAGTTTCTTTACTTCCAAGGTATTCTTGGCTTCAATTCCCTGCATGTGCTAGGTATGTGAAGGGTTTCGCCTTGACACTGTACCCGCACTTGTCTTACGGTTTCTTGGGTACCAAGGTAAGGGGGTATATTCCCTCTTATTTTTGAATCTTTGAATCTTTTTGAATTTTTTTGAAATTCGAAGAGTTGGTGAAAGGATAAGAACAGTCCAAACTGTTGAAGGGACGTTAGTGTCGTCCGACGGTTTCTTCTGACAGTTTCAGGACGTGCAGGAAGTTATGGCGACGTGACAGTATATGGTCATTCCAGACGCTTTTTCAGGCGCGTGGGCGAGAGTTTTCAGGCGCGTGGGTGCGAAATTTACGGCGCGAGTCCTGTCAACAGCTGTTGCCAGCTTGCTTTGTCCACGTGTCATAGTTTCATTGCACCTGCGTTTTCCTCTCTCTTCCGCATTAAATTCATCGCATTCATTGCGATGAGTATATAAAGGGAGGAGAGGATGCATCTCAACTCATAGTTTCACTTCCTTCTTCTTCTAAGCGATTTCCGGCGAATACTCTAACTTTTGTCGAGCGTTCTCCTGAAATCGTTCCTTCTTTTCATCTAAAACATGTCTTCCGTTCACGATCCTGAAGTTACTGCTGAAGAATCCGACGTGTATTCCGAGAACCCGATGTCCTCGTCCGACAAGGACGATAAGAGTACTGCTGGCGAGTGCCAGTGTGCTCTTCCCGTCGACCTTTATCAGTACATCGTCAGGAAGTTCATGCTCGAGCCTTTCGAGCCTGAGTTTCCTGAGCCTCATCAGACGGTGTACGATGCCCCCAAAGGCAAGATAGGGGTATATGCTGCATTCTTCGATTATGGGAATCTCAGGTTCCCATTGACGAAGTTTGTATACCGTGTTTTGGAGAGACACGGTGTACACCTGACGGAGGTACACCCAATGGCGATCGCCAAAATCCGCCATTTTGAATGGGTGTGCCTCATTCTGGGTGTGGAGCCCCATGTCAACCGCCTGATGACCTTCTACTCCTGGAGGTGCATCCAAGGATGGTATACCTTGGTCACTCGGATCAAGGGTTTGAAGATCTGTGCTACCGAGCGCAGTCTTCGGTCTTGGAAGCGGGAGTTTTTCTATATCTCTGCCCGTGTCGTCCCTATTGCGATGACATTTAAGAACGGGAGAGCACTCCCCAACCTTCACGCCTCCAACTACCAGGAGGCGGAATGGTTTTCCAATATCTCCCGGATCCAGACTCCGGTTTACCGCTTTGCGGAGTCTGGGATGGTGATGCTCGGTATGAGCCGGGTGTGGAAAGATGCTGGGGCAGAGGCGCCACAGATTCCCATCGTCCTCGAATACGGTTTGAACTCTATCCCTTACGGTATGCTTCATATCATTTGCTAATTTAGGGTTTTTGTTCTAACCATTTCTTTCTTTTTATTTTCAGAGGGAAACAACTTGCAGTCTCTTCTGCAGCTGCGGGAGAGCGGTGGTCCCGCTCGGTTGGGTACTCGTGCTCTTGACGAGAACGAGTTGCCCATCCTTGAGCAGACGGCGGATCGGTTTGTGGAGGTCTACCCGCCGGGCCACGAGATTTTGAGCGCCACGCGGCCAGGTAAGGGATTATTTAACCCTCGCCCTCTCAATGCTCAAACCTCTGCTGGAATTCCTCTAATTTTGTCATCTTCTGATGAGGAATCCGCAGATGGTCCTTTCTTCGCGAGGAAGAAGAAGGCTGCTGGCGGGAAGGGCAAGGCGAAGGTTGCCTCCACTGCCGATCAGGGGAACCGGTCTGATCGGAGACCGAGAGCGAGGAGGCGGCGAGGAACCCTGGTGATGGTGAGACCACTGTTCCGGAGGTTGAGACAACTGTCACCTCCGAGCAGCCCAGGACGACGACGGTAACCGGAATGAAGAGGCCGGCTCCATCGGGTTCGTCCCCGCCTGTCCGAACCTTCAAGCTCAAGAAGACTCGTAAGTATAAACTTCATTTACTTTAACTGCATATCTTTCCGCCATTATATTTAAATATGTTGTCTTCATGCTGGCGTGGATGCAACCGCATTCCAAAGTGGAGCGGGAAGGAGCAGCTCTGGACCCATGACGGTAGGTTTGGTCAACCTACCCGAGGCGATGACCCAGGCGGCTACGCCTGTTCGCAGTATTGGTTCAGTTGCTCATCCCGTTGAGGCAACTGTTCCAACTGTAACATCATCCCCGCCGGCTGTCAGTGCCATCTTCACGGAATCCTTCACTGAGCCGGCGGTAGTTTCTCCTGCGGTTTCTTCCGCAGCGACGGCCACGGTTGTGAGTTCACCTCTGGTGAGTTCACCTCCGTTGGTTTCTACCGCGGCGGCCTCCACCATGCCTCCTCCGGCGCCGGCGACTACGGCCGGTCTTTCAGGTATGTTCAGGGTTGGGGCGTCTAGCCAATCTTTGCCTCCTTCCCGTCTCCTTGACCTTTTGGATGGATATCCCTCAGGTTCAGGTGATGGGTTTGGTGGCTATCGGCCTGTTGTCGACCCTACAGGTGCGTGGGGTTATCTTGGCCTTATATCCCTTTTATCCTTTTTTTTTATCATCTTTTCCTAACTGTTTTTTGTTTTTACAGTGTCGGATTCCAATGAGGTGTATGTTCCACGGTGGAACATCCGCCGGGGAACAACCCTTCGGACGGCTGTGGACTGCGTCGAGTGGGCGCGCCACGCCGCCCCAAGTGGTGCGCTGGGGGGAAGCTATGTCAAGCTACCAGGAGGGTAGGCTGACAAACGAGCTTCGGATTCTCCTTGCCCGGATGCAGCCGAGCGTCGAATTGCTTTGTCGTGAAAACGACAAGTTAAAGGCGGCGCGTATCCAAGAAGTAGCTCAGGCGCGGGCTCTCCGGAAGGAGAACAGGAGACTCTCAGTCGTTGCTGCGGAGAAGGAAAAGGCCTTCATGGCTCTCGAGGTTGAAGTTCAGGCCCGTCTCGAGGCCCGTTCCAAGGCTACCCAAGCTGTTAACGAACAGCTTCGGTTGGCTAAGGAAACTGCGCGGAACGCGACCGAGAGGGCCACCAAGGCTGAAGCTGTTGCTGAGCCTCTGCTCACCGAGAATGAGGAGCTTAAAGCCAAACTAGAGAGGCTCCAGCAGGCTCATGATGCCTTGGCCATGGAAGATGCCAAGAAGCTCCAAGAGATCTTGGACCAGAGGGGCATGCTTGACCACACTGAGCGTAAGCTGAAGGGCGTTGAAGAGGCTGCAGCTAAAGATGTGTTGCTTGCCAACCTTACTAAAAACGAAGCCGAACGCGCCCGTGATGAAGCTCAAGCTGCCCTCCAGGAGGCTCTGGTTACCAAGGAATGGCTTCTTCGAGAAGCGTTGTCGCAGGTATGCGCAGCTTCATAACTTCTTTACGCTTTTCCTTACACTTAGAAGAGTTTTTGATATACTTCTGTTTTGTAGGTTGTGCATCGGGTGCTTACGAACACATCTTATGACGATGCCATGAGCGCAGCCCTCAACGCTTCTCATGAGGATGGGGAAAAGGCTGGCTTCCTGCTTGGTCTAGGGTTTGTTGAGAAGGGCATCCCGCCTTCCAACTTCCCTCTATATGACGTGGATACTGAAGCTGCTTATGAGAAAGCAGTGAACCAGTATGCTGCTTTCCCGCATCCGGTGGTGGAGAAGGTGAACGAGATTACTGCTGCTGATGATGGGCTAGCTATTCTCAAGGCTTTCCTTTAACCGCCACACTCTACTGATGGTGCGGGTTCAAGTGGGAGTGGTCCTGAAGCTTGAGCCTTTAGATCCCTCTCCACCGTTGGAATAGATTTTTAATTTTGTATAGATTTATATTCTTGGATGCGGGTATGTGCCTGACCATTCTTGTAATATTTGAATTTTTATGGAATATAAATCTTTTGTTAATGCGTTACCTTGTAAACCTTTTATGTTTTGCTCATGCATATTCTAGTTTAACTTAGCAATTTCTTAAGTACTTTGGATAAGTTAACCTTTCGACGTGGCAGATAATAGGTTAAAGTTTTGCTTCCTCTTTCGTGATTGTGCGGGTAAGACCGTCACTTTCACTTAGTAGGATGGCTAAACTTTACCTATATCTGACCTGCGTGAAGGTTTTCCTCGTCCTTTCTTTAGAAATTTTCTAAGTGTTTTGAGTAAGTTAACCTTTCGACGCGCGGTTGTCAATAGGTTAATGTTTAGTTTCCTCTATCATGATTGTGCGGGTAGGACCGTCACTTTCATTTAATGGGATGACCAAACTTCACCTATAACTGACCTGCGTGAAGGTTTTCCTCAACTTTTCCGTAGAAATTTTTTCCGTTTTTTGTGTTTATGCGGGTTTTGCCGCCTTCCACACGCAACGACTTACTTCTTCCCATACTTATTTATGCGGTGAATACCGGCATATCAGTGTGGGAAGTTCATAAGTATAAAGGTAAGGCTATCAAAACAATGTGATAAAGGAGAATCATTTCCATTAGAAGTAGTTATAGGCCTTTTCTTTACAAGTTTGGAATTGATTACATGTAACATTTGCGTAATTGAGCTCCATTCCATGTTCTTGGGATGGGGGTGCCATCGAGCCTTTCGAGCCGGTATGCGCCCTTTCCCAAAACTTCTTTGATAATGTATGGTCCTTCCCAGACCGGGGCCAGCTTTCCTGGGCGTTCTTGGTTCGAAGCCTCATTGTTACGCAGTATGTAGTCTCCGACATTGAAGTTGCAGAGTTTTACCCGCGTGTTGTAGTACTTTTACATTTGTCGCTTGTAGTTTTCTTTACGCGCTGCGGCTAAGTCTCTGCGTTCCTCGGTTAGCATAAGGTCTAACCGTCTTTCCGCATCATTGTCTTCTGGCTGAATCAAGACCCTTGGTGAGGGTAAACCAATTTCGACCGGGACCATGGCTTCAGTGCCATAAGTGAGGCTGAACGGGGTTTCCCCGTACTGGCCTTTTTCAGCGTTCTGTTCGCCCAAAGGACGTGTGGAACTTCGTCCACCCAGCCGGATATGTGTTTCAAGAGTCTTTTCTTTATGCCGTCGACGATGCTCTTATTTGCTCTTTCCATCTCACCATTACCCTGCGGGTGCGCCACTGAGGTAAAGGTGTGGGTGATTTGAAGTTCTTCCAGCCACTTTTGTAGCTTCTTGTCAGCAAAGTTGGTGCCGTTATCGCTCACCAAAGTCTGTGGAAGTCCAAAACGATAAATAATAAATTCCCAAATAAATTTTTTAATATGTTTTGCGGTTGTTTGGGCTAAGGGTTTTACTTCTATCCACTTGGTGAAGTAGTCGATGGCTACCACTAGAAACTGAACGTTTCCTGCTGCTGTGGGAAATGGGCCTGTCACATCGATGGCCCACTTCTGAAATGGCCATGAAGAGGTGACTGGAACAAGTTCATTCTTCGGGCGATGCGTGTTGGGTGCGTAGAGTTGGCAAGACCTACACTTTCTGATGTATGCCAGCGCATCCGTATGCATCCCCGGCCATAAGTATCCCGCGTTGTTTAGCTTAGCTACAACAGCGCGTGGACCTGCGTGTACTCCACAGATGCCCTCGTGCACTTCCCTTAGGAGGTAGCCAGCATCTTTGTTGTCTACGCATCTTAGGAGTGGGCCAAGAAAGTTACGTCTGTAAAGGATGTCATCGATGAGTTGATAGTTCAGTGCTTTACAAAGTATTTTCTTGCCTGTGTTTTTGACTCTGGTAGTATACCCGCCGCAAGGTAATTTATTATTGGTGTCATCCACGTTTCTGTGCCGGTTTGGATGACACAGATTTTCTTGTGCGGGAATGATGGTGCTCCAAGGAGTTCAATGCGGATGTCCTTTCCCAAGTGGGTGAAGGCTAATGATGCAAGCTTGCTTAACGCATCCGCAGATTTGTTTTCGCTACGCTTGACGTGTATGACTTTACAATCGTTAAAATCGTGCATAAGGGTTTTTGCTTGTGCGAGGTACAGGGCCATTGTGTCGTTCACGGCCGTGTACGTCCCGTTTATTTGGTTGGCTACTAACATGGAATCCACGTGGGCTTCCAAGTTCTTCACTCCCATCTTACGCGCAATTCTCAGCCCGGCCAAGAATGCTTCATACTCCGCTTCGTTATTCGTACTTGGAAAATCCAGACGAATAGCGTAAGTGTATTCTTGGCCTGCTGGGTTGGTTAGTTTCAACCCTGCACCTGAACCCTCGTTGCTGGCTGCTCCATCAGTGTAGAGTCGCCAGACATCATCGATGTCCTGTGCTGGGGAGGGTTGAGCCTCTTCCTGGCACTCTTTCTCCCGCGAAGCGGGGACTTCCGCAATAAAGTCGGCCAAGACCTGGCCTTTTATGGCTGGTCTCGGCTTGTACTTTATCGCGTATTCTCCCAATTCTATTGCCCATTTGGCTAGGCGTCCCGACAATTCGGGTTTGCCCAGAACGTTTGCAAGTTTGAAGTTGGTGAGAACGGTGATTGGGTGACCTTGGAAATATCGTCTTTGCCTGCGTGAAGCCTGTACAAGTGCTAAGACTAATTTTTCCAGGGTAGAGTACCGGGTTTCTACGTCTGTTAGGACACGGCTAACATAGTAGATAGGCATCTGGATGCCTTTTCGCTCTACTAGCAGGACTGCCCCGGTTGCTCTATCTGTGGCGGAAAGGTATAGGATTAATTCCTCCCCCGCTTCTGGTGCTGTGAGCGTTGGGAGTTCGATCAAGCGTGACCGAATTTCCTGAAAAGCTGCTTCCGCTTCTGGTGTCCAGCGGAAGTGCGTTTTCTTTAAACAGTTTCTCAATGTTGACACGAATGGGAACGACCTATCCGCATGGTTTGCCAAAAAGCGGTTAAGTGCGACTAGTCGTCCATTCAGTGTCTGAGCTTGCTTGATGGTAGTAGGTGATTCCATTTTGATAATGGCTTCGACCTTTTCAGGGTTCGCTCTGAAGCCATCTTTAGTAACGATGACTCCTAAGAACTTCCCTTCTTCCATCCCAAAGGAACACTTGCTCGGATTGAGCTTCATGTTTATCTTTCTGAGCGTGTTGAAAGTTTCTTCGATGTCTTTCAACATCGCTTCTGGGTCAGGGCTTTTAATGACCAAGTCATCCATGTAGACTTTCAAGTTCCTCCCAATTTGGGCATGAAACTCTTTGTCCATCAGGCGTTGGTATGTGGACCCGACATTCTTAAGTCCGAATGGCATCATTTGATAACAAAATGTGCCATCGGGCGTCCGAAATGCGGTTTTGTCCTGATCGTCAACGGCCATGTGGATTTGATGGTACCCCTTATACGCATCAAGGAAGCATTTAAGGCGAAACGGTGCTAACGAATCTACCTTAAGATCAATTTCGGGTAACGGGTAACAATCTTTGGGGCATGCTTTGTTTAAGTCTTTGAAATCTATGCACATGCGCCATTGTTTGTTAGCCTTCGGTACCATAACGGGATTTGCAACCCATGTTTGATATCTGCTAACGCGTACGATGCCCGCGTCAAGGAGTTCCTTGACTTGGGTTCTACACGCGTTAGCTTGTTCCGCCCCCATTACTCTGCGCTTTTGTATGACTGGCATAAAAGCCGGGTCACACTTGAGCTTATGCTCTGCTTTACTTCGAGGTACACCAGTCATGTCAGCTGGTGTCCACGCGAAGATGTCAGCGTTTTTCTGTAGTAAGCGTTTGAGTAAGGTGCGCGTAGGATCAGTGATTGTTTGGCCAATGGTAACAGCCTGGTCAGGGTATTTGCCATTGAGGGCCCATTTTTCTGGTTCGGTGATGGTTGTTTAGCCATCTTTGGTTTGGGTTTAGATGAGACAGATGCGATGCATAACTGGGGAATACCGGTGATCATCGCTACACCCTCAGCTGTTGGCCATCCCATCATGCCGTGGACTGAAGATACCACGGCATTGAATCTTGCCATCCCGTCTCTCCCGAAGAGAATGTCGTATGTGTGGTGTGGCTTCCTTATCACGACAAAGTCCACGTCTTCTGTGCGGGAGTGTTTCCCGTCTGTGAGAATGACGGGGAAAGATAGGATACCCAGGGGGGTGTTTGTGCTGCCGTCGAACCCTTCCATCGAGGCGTAGACCGTTTCCAGGCGTTCCTTGTCTTCGTCGTCTAGCTTGTCGAAGAACTGCCTGTACATAACCGTTGACGAGGCGCCGTTGTCAGCAAGAGTGCGGGAAGTGATGTAGTGCCCCAGCTGGCTTTTGATGACGATAGGGCCTTCTTTGCTGGGTCCTCCTGGCACTCGCGGGAAGCGCACCTCAGCTTCCTTCCACGCGCATGGTTCTGTCGTTCGTCTTTTTCTTCCTCTGATGTTACTATGAACCATGTGGATGCTGATGTCAACGGGCTTTCGTCCGTTGCCTTTGTATCGGTTATCATTCCTCCCTCCATTCTTGATTGATGCCACAAGGTGTGTAAGTATCCCATCCTTGACGAATGTTTCAACAATATCCTTCAAGGATGTGCACTCCTCAGTGGCGTGGCCCTTTGTCCCGTGGAAGTCACAGGATTTGCTCTGATCCGCACTAGGTCGCTGCCGGATCATTGGAGCTTTTGGCCATGGGAGTTTTTCGGTGGCAAATATCTCCGTGACGCTTTTGGTGAGTGGCATCCACCGGTGTTTTCGGCTTGATGGGTGCGTGTTATCCCTTCCGCCTACTAGAGGGCAAGAGCTGGATGAGGTGTCAAAGTTTACCCTTGACTGCCAAATACCTAGCTTCCTCTTTTTGTTTTGCCGGGCGGTCCGAACGTTGTTTTCTCTAGTCCTCTGCGTGTAGAGGTGTGTATTCTGGGAAAGATCCCTACCCAGTTGCTTCTCCGTTTCGGCAAAGCGCTTGGCCGCCGTCATGATGGCATCCCATGTGGATGGCATGCCGTCTTTACCCGTCAATGTGCGGATAAGCTCTGGGTATTCGGTGCCCTGGATGAAAGCGGCGCGAACAAGATCTTCGCTTATTGTGCCCAGACTCAGCTTTTTCGAGTTGAAACGAGTGATGAAGTCTAGTAAAGATTCATCATCCTCTCTAACGCAGTTGAGGATCGTCCACTGCTCTTCAGTATATTTCCTCTGTTGACTGAAGTGTTGGCTGAACTTGTGTTGGAAGTCCGCCCAATCATAGATGTGGGACCGGTAAACGATCAAACCACGCCCTGGCCGCTCCAACCAGCGTCATCTGGAACATATAACACCACGTGGGTTCCGTCCAGTTGCTGACGGTTGCCCCCGCTATGAATCTGTTCAAATGATCGTCTGGGTCGGAGATACAATCATAAGTGCCGATGTTGGACATCTGTTTGGCACTCTTCGGGACGATTGCTTCCGTAATGTCCCTTGCAAACTTGGACGTTCCCGCATTTGCAACAGTTGGTCTAAAGGTTTTGGAGAAGTCACGTGGGTTTCCCCCCGCGTTCCTTGGCTTGAAGGTTTCTCCAAAATTCCTTCTCGGTTGGAAGTCCGGTTCTTTGCGCTTCCCTTTCGCCCTATGACGAGGGTTTGCGTCACTGTCGGACTCCTCCCGATCATCGTCCAAGTACTCGCACTCATCGCTCATGTTGAGCTGTTGTCGAGTGCTTCTAAATTCGTCAGCCTGTTGGAGTGAACGTAAGCGTTCATCCAACTCAGCTTGGAATTCCTTCTGACGTGCTTCCACCCATGCTTTAACTTGATCAAGTGTTTGGCGGGGGAGCCTCGTCTGTTGTCTCTCCAACTGGGTATCAATGAATCCCAGTGAAATATTGTTTACTGCACTTGCCCCGGCTTGGGTAATAGGGGTAGTGTTCGTAAAAATTGTGTACTCTCCGGTGTTCCCCCCAGTAGCTGGGGTTGTGGTTACCGTGGTCACTCGCTGGCCTTGGCACCGGAGTAACCTTAACCATCTTTCCAGAAGTTTTGGAAAAAACTGAAAAAGAAATAGTTCTAGCTTTTATGCACGGATGGCGCCAATGAAGAAACACTAAGTGACCCCGGACAGATTACGGATAATCTGGGGGTTAAGTAGATGTTTCCCACGAGGGTTAGGTCCGGCAAAGATGGTTATTCTTCAGATGACCTGCAAAACAGACACCGTGAGCTCGTCACTGAGAAGGGGGGGGTTCCTCCTTGTGACCACCCTCCGGCGTGAGAATCAGACTAGATTGCTCTGAATATAAGTGTATATTAAGAGAAATAGCTAGAGAAGATAAGATGATCATACCGTTCCAAGGTGTTGGAGTATTTATAGCCGAAGGTAGTTTCCAAGCAGGTACAGCCAGCTGTATAATATTCCTTTTCTACCAACTGTGGGCTACGCACGTGCCATGCTGGTGGCTGGTGGGTAGGCAGCGGCTGATAGTGACACGGCCGGCTGTGTACTATTCCTTTTCCGCCGGCTGTGTACTATTCCTTTTCCACCAACAGCAGGCTATGTACGTGCCACAACAAGGGTTGGTGAGTAGGCAGCGGCTGATAGTGACATTTTGTACTAGAGCGTGCTCCTCCTCGTACTGTTGTCGGTGAGCTGTCACCCTGTGATTGGTTCATGGGATGCTTTGGTCAGATCTTGTCTATTTTGTCCATACCTTGGCAGGTATAGTACAAAAGATCTTCCAGAAGCGTACGGACTGGCTCATTTGGGCGGGAGTATTCCCGCCTTGCTCATTCCTTCAGATGACATTACTGAATTATTGAGAGTTAGTGCCTTGTGCGTGTAGCCTTGCTATTAGTGCGGGTAGCCTTCCCTGATGGCTTGTATCCGCAGCTGCGGGAACAGGCGGGGTACTTCACCATTGGGAGGCTTTTCCTGCGGGAACAGCCGGCGTACTGCGCGTAAGGTCTTCATCTCTGAGCATGGTTGGTTCTGCGGAACCAGTTGGTCCTTGCGCAGACGTCCCTCTTCAAGGTGAGTCTTGCGGGTCCAACTGGGCTCTGCTAGGACCTACCTCTTCACCATCACCCAAAAAAAACCCATAAAAGACAATGGTACATGTTTGCCCACACTTGAATACTATCAACATAAATCTTGATTCTTAATTCAGTAACTATGCTGGACTAAGGCACCCAAATCATTACACATAAACACACTCAGATGGCTAAGCATGTCCCAGTAACAATTGTGAATAGATTTAAACTTAAACACATCAAAGATTAAATCGTACAAACCACACATAATACTATCAACACATACAACAAGCATACAAAGAATTTTACCTGTACCAAAGCCTAATTGAACATATTCGATGCACCGGTCGGGAGATGATTCGATTTGGAGGAGATTAAAATGCTTAAATAACCAAGACCGGGAATACCACCATCACTACTGCTTCATTGTTCAAGGACCGACTCTGATTTTTGAAACTCAATTCGATGCTTCATTTTACCAAACTAACCCAAGCCTAACTGAAACATAAGCCTAACATATAATTTACTTATAATGTAATTCAAAAATTAGGGGCCTTAATATGTGGAGGTCTAATTTTGCCGCTTGGGTTGCTTGACCTTAGAGTCGGCCCTGACACACACTAATTCATCTAACAACAAGCTCTCAATTAAGCAAACTAATATCACCTCAGCAGCTAGTTATCCGTCAGATTTCAATCACCATCTCCATATACTTTATATCTCTAATATGCATATCTATATTTACTGGTTATGTACTCTTATTAGATAAAATCGCTAACGTTAAGTGTCAAAAGATGATTCAGAGACCTTAGTCTCTAGTTGTAACATCACGGAAATTTTGAGCCAAAAATGTCAACTTTTCAAAGTTAAGGGACCAAATCTGCCAATATCCAAACTTCAGAGACTAAAATGAAAATTCTGTTTTCTTGTCCTATCGCGATACGCGACGGGACAAAAGACAAGCCCATCGCGTACCGCGATGGGGCTTGGTCAAAGTTTCTAGAAGAGGTCAACAGCGATACGCGATAGCTGTTGAGCCTACGTCATCACGTACCGCGATGACGTGGCCTGACATGTCTGACACCATTTCACCACGTGTCCACACGTGGCACAACGGTCGCCACGTGTCCTGACACGTGGCCACACGTGGCATGTCGTCCGCCACGTGTTAACACGTGGTACACCGTCTGCCACGTGGCGACACGTGGCAGACCTACTGTGTGCGTCACCAAGGCTACGTCGCAGTACACGACGGGTGCCTTGAAGGCGGTCGCGTACCGCGATGGGATCCCAGATTTTGGCTATAAACAGCAAGGTTCGGGTCTTCACAAATCACACCTCAAAACCTGCTCTCATATCTCTCTCTAACATTTCACTAAACCTCGAAAAACGTACCCTCGATCCACCTCGAAAACCGTGCCCGATTTCTCGTTTTTCGTGCCATACCTCGATAATCGAGCCATTTGCCGACGACTTATATATCAAGAAGGTGATCCCGTACCGACGTCCCGACGATCATTTTGGAGTACATGCCGTGAAGTGTTGGTGCCTCAAGAAGCGTGCCGACGAGTGATTCGTTGACGAGGGAAGTGTTGATCAAGTGACGAGAGGGTGCTGCTCGAATCCGTAGAACTTCCAAAACGCCAACAAGGTTAGGCGTAATATCAAAAGAATAAAATATAATATTTTATTAAAGGCTTAATACCCTAAGTTGAGATTATAATTGATACCTCGAAAATAAAAGAAATAACAAAGAAAAAAAATAAAGAAAAGAAATGTATATACATATATGTGTTATATAATTCTTTGTTATAACTATTATTATTTAAGTATAATAAGTATTCTTAAATAATAAAGAAATAAATACGTTTCTTAAAGAAGAAGAAACGTAGGGTTTTTATATAAAAACTAAAGGTTTATAAACAATACTTTTAAACTAAAGGTTCTCAAGTAAACGAGAATTGAACTAAAGGTTCAACGAGTTAAAATAAAGACTAAAGGTCTTAAGTCGGATTGTATATCCGACTAACAAATGGTTATACTCGTACTATAGGTGCGAGATAGCAAGAAAGAGACTCAAGGACAGTGTTGGAAACTGATCCCAATCAAAGGTGAATACGCCCCACTTTTACAAACTTGTTTTCAAATAAATAAATGTGTTATGTGTAAAACTTTACATGAGACCAAGTGTCTCTAAAAACATTATGAATAAGAGTAAAAGCCTAGCCCTCAGGCTGTAGTATACGTTTGTCTGGATCCTTACATATGTGGTTAAACGCGGTGGGCACATCGCACCACGCCTGGTCACGACCTCCAGCCACGATGGGCCGAACCAAAGTATGTTCGAGTGAGAATGACATTGTGTATATTTATGGTACCTAAGTACGTCGAAACGCCGCGGTGTTTTGCTGGGGTGACCTAGTGTAGAGACTCGAGTTTATAATGATGTTGTTTTAACTTTGTTATTCATAAGCCAAGATGGGCCGAGGCTTGCGTAACCCTCGAGGGGTAACAAAGTAAAAGAAAATATTTTTGCGTTAGTATATTCAACAGCAAATGTTTGTTGACGTATTTATATAACATTTTGCAGGTAACCAAGAATAGATCTTGAAGGACGAAGGCTCAAGAATTCGATGGCTCGGATATTTTTTTTGAATATTAAAATATGGTGATTTTGTTAAAACTTATAAACAAGTAAATTTAAACGAGACTTTCGTCTCGTCTTTTGTAATGTAAATATTAAACTTTAAATCCACATGTTTTATAAAGTCTTCCGCTTAAACTCGTAACTCTGATTTATTTACAAATGTGATACCAACTGTCGAGTCGCACTCCTAGACAGAAGATGAGGGCGTGACACTAGTCCCTTTCTAATGAATCCTTTCGTGTTGATAAGTACACGCTAGAATGTGATGAGGCTTATTCCTGAAACGTCCATACCATCTCCTAGCCATATTATTGTTATAACAATTGTAATTTAATGAAACACTCTAGAAACACTAGTCTAGTCTAATCTCTCCTATTTATCTATCTTACCTTACCACAGCAATTGTAAATCTTGTGGTAGTTTGATTGAGGATTTGGGGCATCTTTTCTTTGATTGTATAGTGGGGAGACGAGTATGGTTAGGCGTCCAAGAGTGGACTGGGCAGAAGACAACCGAGTGCAACTCGCTTAACCAGCTGATATCAATCCCGTTTGCTGGTACCATGCACAAAAATCTAAGAAACACAATTTATGCGGTGATTTTGTCTAGTTGTTGGTGGTTGTGGAAAACTAGAAACGCCAAATTATTCGGGGTGATTTTATTGCAGTGGAAAAGATTTTGGAAAATATTAAAATTAGCTCATACACTTGGATTAAACATCGGGCTAAGATACATGCTATAGAATGGCAGAACTGGTGTTTGTTTGATTGTTGTAGACTTGGTTAGTGGGTTGTATATTTTTCTTTGGCTACTTCCTGCTGTGTTTTTGTTCTTGGTTTGGGTCTAGCCTCTGGCTAGTTTTCTTATTATAAGCATGCAGTTCTAAAATAAAAGTATAGACACGATAAATTGGTTATGGCTCAATGATAGAGCACTCACTTTGCAAGTGAGAGGTATGAGGTTCAAACCTCACTACCACCAATTTATATGGGAGATATGAGGGATGACCCTGGCTTGCCAGGGTTCGAGTCCTGATCTCACCTGGGTTTACCGGCTCCTCGCTGTCGTGCCATTTGGCGGGCGTGGGGGTCGGGTTTTATCCGAGGAATCCCTCAATAGGTGGATCGCTAGGGACTCCGTCCGTCCAGACTAGTGACCGACTCGGGCTACCTTTAACCAATGAGGGCTGCGTACGAAATACCCGACGTTATTTAGCTGGTGGTTAAAAAAAAACAAGTATAGACACGAAAAGAAAGATAAAGAAAAGCTATTAAATGTTGTTATTATCATTAAATGTCCGAAAATTCAAAAATCAAATAGACCTACCTATAATTATTGAGCAATATTGTTGTGTGAACATACAATATATTAAAAGCTAGATATGTGTGGATGAGGTCCCGACCAAAGTTGATACGGTGTGGGCAATTAGATCCAACCGCCATCAACTTGACACATATTAAAATCCAATGGAGAAGAAGAAACTTCTGGAAAATGTATTCTCTTTGCGTACCTTCTCGTTCTTTCCTCTTCCTATGCAAATTCAATTACTCTCTCTCTCTCTCTTTTTCCCTTCATTTTCTCTCTATCCTCCATTGCCTTCCTCCTCCTCTCTATCCACCCACCCAGAACGTTCTAGAATCCTCATACTTACTCTCCGATCTATCAATTTTCATCAGATCTCGTTATCATCCGTCAACATTAATTGATTGTTGTAGCGGTTGTTTACGTTTCTTGTGTTATCTAGAATCGTGATTGTTTTAGGGTTTGGTGTTGTTTGTGATGGCTCCCCCACCGGGTAGTGAGTCACCTGGCGGAGACGCCACAGCCAGATCGTTGCCCACGCCTTTTTTGACCAAAACCTACCAGCTTGTTGATGACAAGGCGATTGATGACGTGATTTCATGGAACGACGATGGATCTACGTTTATTGTGTGGAATCCGACGGAGTTTGCCAAGGATTTGCTCCCGAAATACTTCAAACACAACAATTTCTCTAGCTTTGTACGTCAGCTCAACACCTATGTAAGTTGTTAGTGTTGTATTTCCATATTAATACTTGCCAGATGATATCTGTTATTTGTGCTTATAGTTTGTTAAGGTTTCGGTTAATATTAATTAATAGGGGTTCAGGAAGGTTGTACCTGACCGATGGGAGTTTTCAAATGATTGCTTCCGTAGAGGTGAAAAACGATTATTATGTGATATTCAACGTAGGAAGCTCACCCCAGCTCAACCGGAACAAGTACCTGTACCTGGTTCGGTTCCAGCTGTTGCAGCTATTGCGGTTGGGCCTCCGCCGGTTAGAACGGTGTCTAGTGACTCAGGTGAAGAACAAGTGTTGTCGTCTAACTCGTCTCGAGGTGCTACGACTAATTTGTCTCGAGAAACAACGGCTTCGGGTGGAAGTAATGCCGAGCTTGTTGGTGAGAACGAGAGGTTGAGGAGAGAAAACGTTCAGCTTAATAAAGAGTTGAGTCGGATGAAGAATTTGTGTTCGAATATATACGCCATGATGTCTAATTACACGACGGGTAAACCGTTGGAAGAGAGCGGTACGCCGCAAGTACAACAACAGGTGGAAAGGACGACCTTGGAAGCGCTAGATCTGTTACCGCTGAAGCGATTAGCGGAGGAATGTATAGGTATCGGTGGTGGTGGTGGTGGTGGTGGTGGTGGTGGGAGTAGTGGCGATCAGCTAGAAACGATGGAACGTTCGGGGATCAACCCGAGGTTATTTGGTGTAGCATTGGGTTTGAAACGGTTGAGGGAGGGGGGTTCTTCGGGTGAAGCTGGAGATCAGTTCAATGATCTCCAGCTTCAGCCGCCCGGGGCGGGCGTTAAATCAGAGCCGTTGGATCGAACGGATCGCAACGAGAGTGGTATTAGTGTTGATAACCAAGAATCATCTACTTGGATGATGAGGCAATCTCAACGGTCAGATCGTAATGCGTAAGTTGGAATGAAGACTTGACTTTCTAAGTTTAAAAGTCGAAGGTTAAAAAAGGTGAAAAGGGAAAAGTGTAAATTTGGTAAAAGTTGTTCATCACACGAAGAGAAGGCACGTGCGAGTCACGTGGCATGCATATCTACTGTTGTCGGCAGACGTGGACCAAGTACCAGAAGTTTCTTGGAGCTTTTTTGCATTTTGGTCTTAAAATGTGAATTTTTAATTAATCTTTATATTATTCATAAAAGAGATGACCGTATGAGAATCCACTTATTTGAAAAGTCAAGTTTTACAATAGTGAACGTGAACAATTAATTAACTACTATGAAGATAAAGTAGTAGTTATCAAGTGTCAAAATTGTTGAACCTTCTTGTAGCTGTTGTGGAATTATCTTTTATAAATGCTTTTTTGCAAATTTTACATCAACTTTGAAATAGCCTAAAGGTTCCTTTTTAATATGGATTTTGCTGCTAAATTGATTATTGACTACAGGATAGATTAAGGGTTACCCATTATGCCCAAGTTATGCCGCATATTAGACATGGTTGAAATAATTAAAAAGTTGACGCAGCTTGTTGAATCTACACTAGCTTATATTGTCTCTCTTGAATATACGATATGAAATCTCTACAAATATCTATTTATTCAAAAACTGTGTGAGGTTAAGAATAAACATGTAATATTTAGAAACATTAAATATAAATCTTCTCTCTTTTTTTGAACGACCAACGAAGTAACGTCGGGTACTCTGTACGCTGCCTTCACTGACTAAAGGTAGCCTGAGCCGGTCACTAGTCCGGACGGACGGAGCCCTTAGCGGTCCACCTATTGAGGGATTCACCGGATAAAACCTAACTGCCACGCCCGTCAAATGGCACGACAGCGAGGAGCCGGTAAAACTGGGTGAGATCAGGAGTCAAACCCCTGGCAAGCCAGGGTCATCCCTCATATCTCCCATATAAATTGGTGATAGTGAGGTTTGAACCTCTAATAATTATCAAATTTAAAGATAAATTTCATACGATGAAATTTTTACAAAATATAAAGGAAAATATATGTAAAAACATCATTTTCTTGTATGTATTCTTATTCCATTATCCATCTCTATCTCTATAATTACACACTAAAAACATCATTTTTTCTCTTCTATTTTCAATTAAATAATATTTTTTATACTTTTATCATTACCTTTTATCTTTTCTTCACTCATAACCACTTTCAAAAACATTAGAAAATTATAGAGGTGAAAAGTGTGATTCTCCAAATTTAACTATGAATAATAACATTTTCTCTCCTTTTCTCTCTCAACAACTTTTAACCATCTTGAAAAAATGTTGACTCTCCTCACATTATTTGAAAAATAGAATGGGAATGCTGTAATATACTCAAATATTCAAATAATGTTTTGATATATTATAGTTTGTTTCTAGTTTCTGCTATTGCTATATTAAATAAAAAAAATACATGCTAAGAAATTCATCATGGTCAACTAAATGCTACTGATTTTTGACTAACCAAGCTGATAAGATTAACGTGTCACAATATGATATTATAACTTCTCCAATATAAAATCGTTTATGTATAATTAATAGTTTCTAAATGGATAGGATAGTCACATTATACTTTTGCTTTGTGTAAATTTTCTTGTATGTATTTAATACTGTTACAACTGGATACTTATAATGTTCTAATGCAGGTTGTATTTACTTGCTCATTATAATATTTATTACAAAGTTCTCATATAACTAACAATCACAGCTAATCCCTCAAATTAGTTCCTTTATTATAATACTCAGTTGTGATAAATGAATTGAATGAACCAAGCTTTCAAGAAAAAAAAAAACTTAATGAAAACTAATGTTTGATTCCTTTCAAGAATTTAAGAACGCCCGAAGCATGGAGGAACGATTTGCCAGATTTTCTGATACAATCGTTGGACCGGACACATGAGCGGCCTACATTTTCTTGATCTTATTGCACAGCCAGTTTACTAGTTGAACCAGTTTCAGGAACTGGATAACATCATAATATCCTTGGTCGCTTTCTTATCCAAATGATGGAACCTATAGATTTTGGATTAAATTTCAGATGTATTTTGATCCACAAACAACAAAAATCTCATCTATTTTGTGTTTGAAAAAACATAACAGGCTAGAGTGGTCCTTTCACAGTTTCAGGGACCTGCTTAGTAAAACTTCAAGTGGGCCGTGTCGTGACAGCGATAAGAGAGGCTATGGGGTTCAAGTTTTATATCCTTAAGTATGTAAAGTAAAACCATAAAGCTTTTGCAAATATACTTTTTACACTGACATAGTAAAACATCAAATATAAATGGGTGATATATAATATTTATAAGTAAAATGGAGAAACACAAGTTTGACAGGAGCCTAACCGGTAATGGTTAGTTGAGAATCTTGAATCTAAGAGCGCGATATGTTACGATCTGCAAATACAAAGATGCAAGGAAAACTATCATGTGGTTGTGGTTAGAAGGGAGAAACGTTTCCAGCTCAGAACAGTGTCATCGCCTTCATGACGCGGTCTCTCTATGCACACAACTACACAAGAAAGTGAACTATGTGTAGTGGAGGGTATACAAAATAGTGCGACTTGTATCATGTGACGCCCACAATTTATAAATTGTGAGTTTTTGTTTTAGGAATGTAATGGTGTTGTAGCCTCATATATATATATATATACACATCACACACACAAACAATTAATAATAATAAAACAAAAGTGATAAAGGGTGACAAGAATTCACCCCCCCCCCCATTTCGCCCTTTTGTCGCGCGCGCGGGGGTGGGGGGGGTTGTGTTCACCAAAAAAATCGCTCTCGTTTTGCCTTGTTTTGTTGCCCCACTACGGCTACCTTTATACCCAAATGTGTGAAGTGTTCTGGAAAGCTTGTTGGGCCACGTATGTGGGAATATTCGACATGTCCCTTCTGCAGTGGTTATAGTGGAGATCGTGGGTGCTATTTTACGCGGGCCCACTGTTCAATACTATTGTCTCCTCTGCATAGCTTTCGTAGTGATCCTCCGCGCACCTGCTATACAACTCGTTGCTGCTTTTTCTTTCACATTTCTGGTACTGATGGTGGTCTAATTATACCCTTCTGCGTGGCGCTTTGGATGTATCCATTTACAACACTTTGGGTGTTCTAGGTTCGAGCCATAATCCGAAACCATCTCTCTTTATAAAATAAGGTTGATACTCTCGAGAGCTACTCTAAAAAAAATAGATACCTGAAAATAGACAAATAAATAAATATAAATAGATGATAATATCTCAGCCGCTCAATGTGGTATAAATATATCCCGAAATTAGTTATTTTGTTGATTCTCCCTTCAATTATTGATCTTCTATACCACCACCAATTTCCTGCACTACGTTTAATAAACGTGAGGGGAAAGTTTATATTAGCAGTTAATTTTGGCATTGTACTTTATAGAGGTTCTGAATGTGACATGCAAAAGGAATAATATATCGACCTTTTAAATCAGATTCATATCTTAAACAAAGTTAGGTTGACAAAAACACATGAATATAACACCTAAAGTTTTTTTTTTATTAAACATTGTGTTTTGGAAAGAAAATTGTCCAACTAATGTGTTTTTGTTTTTTTCTTACCAAATTACCTGCTATTTAGGGTCAAGTCAAAAAAAAATATAGATGTATTTACCCGGGCCGTGGATGGGGAAGCTAAGAAAAATACTGAAATAGTAACCAAGTTTGTGCCTTGGTACCCTAACCCAAAATCTAAGCTGGGCCCTATTTTTGATTTCTTGAATTTATTGGAGTTTGATGAGTTGTAAAAAGTTTTGACAAAAATTGTGTTTGGTAGCACATGTAATTAATTTCATAATTCATTAAATTTTATCATCTACTTCCACTTTCACTATAATCAATCTCAATCTCAATCTCAATCTCAATCTCAAGTATTATTATTATTATTAGTATTTTACTATAAGGATTATTCTATAAAATAATAACCAACTTTGAAATTTGTTTTAATCAGGTCAATGATAAAAACTTTTGTTTTAATTAGGTCATTGAACTTTCATTTTTGTTCCACTCCTATATATTTTAACTGCATAGCAGGTAATCTAGGTTTTTTTTATTTTCCAATGTTTTTATTTTTGCATAATAACTTTTAAAGGTTGCTAAAATTAGTAAATATGCAAAATATAATTTTAAAATTCCAAAAATTTGTAAAAAAAATTCAAAAAATTGCAATAAATTGCAAAATCTGGAAAAAAAATACAAAAATATTCATTTTTTTTGAAAAATTGCAATAAATTACAATCCTTTTATTATATTGTTATTAAAGGTGGCAAATAGGTTGGTTGGGTCGAAACGGATCATGGGTCGGAACAGGTTAGGGTTGAAACGAGTTAGGGTCGAAACGGGTCACTTAAAAAAAAGGTTGTTTTGGTTCGGGTCGGAACGGGTTAGGCTCGACAGGTTCGGGTTAGAACGGGTCAAAATGGGTTTCGGGTCAGTTTTTTTTGGACCGACGAATCAGCGCGTTTTCAACACGTTACAACTCGTGTTAACAACAAAAGCTCGTTTAAGCGATTTTTTCTGTTCATTTAAGCACTTAACAGCTCGTTTAAGCGATTTTCAGTTCATTTCAGCACCTAACAGCTTGTTTAAGCGATTTTTTAGTTCGTTTCAACACGTAATAGGCCGTTTAAGCGAGTTTTCAGTTCGTTTCAGCACCTAACAGCTCGTTTAAGCGATTTTCAGTTTGTTTCAGCACCTAATAGCTCGTTTAAGCGATTTTTCAGTTCTTTTCAGCACCTAACAGCTCGTTTAAGCGATTTTTCAGTTCGTTTCAGCACCTAACAGCTCGTTTAAGCGATTTTTTAGTTCGTTTAGCACTTAACAGCTTGTTTCAGCACATTTTGACCAAAACGGGTTGTTTTGGTTCGGGTCGGAACGGGTTAGGGTCAACAGGTTTGGGTCAGAACGGGTCCGGGTCGGAATGGGTCCAGGTCGAAAAGGTCAAAACGGGTTTCGGGTCGGTTTTTTTTTGTTTTTTTGTTTGTTGAACGAGGACAACAGACGAAACGTTTTAGTTTTTTTTTTACTCTTTGGTTTTTTTTATATATTTTGAATTATGGTTTTTTAACTAATTTTTTTGAATTTTTTTAGGGTTTTTTTTTTAAAAAAAAACCTAGATTACCTACTATCTAGGTAAAATATCTAGGATTGGAAAAAAAAAATGAAAGTTTAATGACATGATTGGAATAAAAGTTTTTATCAGTGACCTGATTGAAACAACTTTCAAAGTTGATTACTATTCTATGGAGTAATCCCTTTACTATATATAAAGGACTAGATTTAGAGTCCGTGTAATACACGAGATGATCTAAATACTTAACTTACAAATAAGACAATACATCTACCCGATAATACTAAACGAATAGATTCAAATGGATAGATTATATATTAACCGAAAAAATAAATGGATAGATTTAAATGATAATTTATATATTTATATGACAATGTACAAAAAAACCAACAGAAAATAGATTTATTTAAAAAAAATGTATCGATTTATAAAAATATATTTTAAATTTAATGATTACAAAATTACTTTTTAAAATGAAAACAATTTAGAGTTTTTTTATTTACAATCTATAACAATATGTATAGTATAATATGGTAATGATAACATTTAGAATTATAATTTTTTTTTCAATCTTTATAAACACGGTTTGTTGTTGATTTTTGGATTTCACCAAATATGTTATGAAATATATTCTACCAACGTATAATAGTATAATATGTAAATATTTATTTTTATAAAAAGTGTATATGTACAATATAAATAGAGTTTAAAGAAAAATGAGTAATTTAATAATTTAATAAATATAATATAAATGGAGTGTAAAAAGAAAGTGAATAATTATTATATATTAGTTTTGGAGGGAACAAAATTGTGAGGATTAACCATAAAGTGACATGTGTATACAATTATTTTACTTTATTAAAATAAGTAGATATGTAGATAAATTTGGTGTCCCGAGTGGCCTATTGGGCCGCTTGGCGGAACCGTATTGGTCGATGATCCTTTTTTTTTTGTTTCTAGTTCAGTTATCATAATAAACGTAATGGAAACAGACCAAACGTCAAATTTTTTTGTTTTAGTTCCGGTATCGTAACAAACTTGAAAGAAACTGACAGAGTTCGCGCATACACGCGACCTTATTTAAAGCCCATGATCGACAACGCTTGGGTTTTACCAATGTGCATATTTACCGACCGACACCCCCCTCCCACCCTTAAAAAAAATTTGGCCGTTGGTCTGCCTCAATTTTTATACATTCTCTTATTTTAGCTCTGGTTCCGTAACGTACGTAATCAAACCGACTGAATTGTGTTAAGTTACCGCCCGGGTTTGCCAACCAAATACACATCGTCTTTAATATTTTATTTTCGTATATGTTAATGTTTTTATATGTTAACTTGACGAATTAATTTTTTGGCTTTTAACGATCAAATTTTATCAAATGTGTCTATATCGTAACAAACGCAACCAACACTGACCGAGTGACTCTTTTTCGTAACGCTCGGGTTTTACCAACACCCGTGTTTCAACGATGGGGTTTTTCCAGCTGCTCCGGCGCAACTTGTGACATTTGTCAATTTCGGGTCTTATTTGTATTCGTTTATGCATTGTTTTACGTTGTAAACCGACCCGTTTTGTAAACCGATACTCATGATATATAAAATGTTGGATTTTTATGTTACCAAATTGTTCCCATTTGTTTAATTTGAAAAACCTCTTTTACGGATTCGAAAACGGACTTAAAACGAGCAAAATACATCAAAAACGAACTTTCGGACGCGAAACGAACCACTAGACGAGCTGGGCCCCCGGGCACGCCGCGCCGCACGACCAGAGGGCTAGGAGGAGTCCGCACGGCGTCTAGCACCCCCTGTACACCATTTCGTTTTTGTTTGTTGTTTTGTGTTTTGCTTGTTTGTTTAAACAACCTATTTTCATATAAAACATAAAAGAGAACCTTGTAAATAAGCTTTGACCCTTATCCTATATATACAAACTCATCTTCTTCATTTTACACCTGCTCTTGCTTCAAATTCTCTCTCAAAACTCCATAGATTCAAGATTGTTTGTTTATGTGTTCTTGAAGTTTTGACTTCCAAATGTCAAACTAAGTTTAATCTTTCTTTCTAATTTGTTCATCTAACTTTACTAACACTTGTTTATGGTTGTACAACATATATATAATAATACCCCTTGTTACCTTTGGTAGTTACTTCTCCGACTCCGGTTGGTTAAGTTTCGGACCTCGTAAGGCAAGACTTCATGGAGAACTTCGTGTTCTTGATATATATAGGATCAGGATCATGAGAGAACTTTTTTGAAATTGAGAACTATGAGAACCATTTGGACCACCAAAAACCCAAAAAATAAAAAAAATCATAAAATAAAAAAAAACACAAAAATCAAAAAAGTATAAAAACCAAAATTCTTATTTTATCATCCCGGTTTCATAAAAAAAACTCGGTTTACCTAAATTATATACACATATATGTATATTTACATGTTTTTTTGGTACACATGTGTATAATTTAAGATAAATGATACTGTACATATGTGTATATTACGTAACTAAATATTATATAAAATTATACATATGTGTATAATACGACGTTTTTTTTTTATTTTTTATATTTTTTTATTGAAACCGGAATGAAATATAAGAATTTTGTTTTTTTTACTTTTTTAAAATTTTTAATATTTTTTGTTTTATGATTATTTTAAATATTTTTTAAATGTGTTTTTAGTGGTCCAAAATGATTCTCACAGTTCTCAATTTGCAAAGTGTTCTTTTAGGATCCTTACCATATATATATATATATACTTATATAACTTGTTTATACATACTAACCATGTTTAACTTATGCTCTTTTTAGTTTGTTTGTCATATTTATGAAGTTCCATGGTGGGGGTTTGTAAAGACTAACTCGGTTTAATCGTAAATAGTCCAAACCGTGAACCGAACTTGTTATTAGTTTTGTTAAATAATTGTTTTAAACATGCTTTATGTTAGATTTAAGTTTTTAAAATTCATTTATACAATTTCTTGGTTATTTGGGCATGTGGAGACCATCAAGGAACGTATTGTGAGATGGAAACCGAACCGATCCGATTTTTACTCGCTTAAGACACACAAGTGTGTTTTTAGCTATCAAGACTTGTATATTTCTTTAAAAATAGTTTACAAACTGATTTTAATTATTTTCTTAAGTACATGGAAATGTTGAATCCAACTTGATCTCATAACAATGTTTGGACCAATAAAAACCGAACACTCGCTTAACGTACGTTGTTAGTTCTAAAACAATAGATCTACATACTTGGTTAAGTCTTATAAATTTTTTGTGAGTTATCTCATAACAATTAATATTTTGGAAAGTTGACTTTGGGTTTGACCATTCGTCAAGACCCGAACCAACAACACGAACACTCGTTAAAGACCCGTTTTAGTATCTTTAGCCCAATGGAACTTGCATTTTAGCATTTTTCCCACCTTATTACTTAACATTGGTTAAGTAAATATTAAGGTTAGATACTTTAACCCGGTTTCGAGCAAACTTACATTTTTAAAGGGTTATTATTCTAAATTCTTAATAGTTACATTTTAAACCTTGAACTTTAATTGTTTACTTTTTGCAACAATTATTTTATTTAAAGATCTTTAAGGCAACCTTTCTAAATCAAAGACTTTCTTTTATTTAGGCTTCATACGTTAAACCCGTCGTTCCGGCAAATCTCCAAATTACCAACTTTTCAAGTTTAGTACTTGAACGTGAGTACTTTCATACCCCGTTTTCTATCTTTTATTTTGGGGGTGACATTTCATCTTATCTAAACTACATGTTTTATACTTGGGTCTTAAACCACAAACGTTATTGTATACTTTACTTGAATAATTGCTCGATTTGGTGTTCTATGCTTAAATGTCTATATGTTTATCGCTTTTGGATGGTGGAACTATAAATCCTAGACCATTTGGCAACCCCTTATGGCAAGGTGTCGTTAACGTAATGCAATTAACGAAAACTATAAAATCCTAGACTATTTGGCATCCCCTTATAGCTAGGTGTCGCTAACTTGTTTAGCGATAACTATTTATCCAAGTTTATAACTTTTATTTATTGTTTCGTATACAAGTTTTGTGGATCTTTCATACTATATATCTATATGTTCAAACTTATGAATTGCTCACCAACCTTTGTGTTGACAAACTTTATTTGATAAAATGTTACAGGTTTACAACTTGGTTGATTTTGGATGCTTGAAGAAAACCTCTCAAATACCATTAGGATATTAGCAAAATGAACAATATTTGATTTGCTATATTTGTTATATTTTTTCGTGACTTGTTATGAATATTGTTGTGTGACATTTTCGATGTTGTGAAATGAAATGAGTTTATTAAATATTGTCACTTTAATAGTGTCATGTTCTTATGGGCAATTGTAACACCTCGGCGTGTTCCGCCGCCTTTGGTCGGGGTGTGACACAACTTACCAGGTAGAAAAAACTAGTTCATTTGTATTTCAACTTTAGTACCTTGTTTGTCCTCTCTACCTTGGGTTGTCGCGTGATACCTTCTGCAGCTTGACCACGTTTGTAACAACTCGGATTATCAAATTTATATTTTATATCCGTTACCCGTCCTATTTCCATGTTCGGGAATTTTTACCAGTAAAATTCCGCGTCTATCAAACTATTATTATTTTATTATTATTTGTTATTATATTTATCTAATATAAATAAAACAACTTTGCTATATATACATTATTAACCCTAAAACAATAGTTTAACCCATTTTGTATCCTCGTCAATAATTCAAGGACCTTTCTATAAATTCTGGCTATTATTATCCATTATCCTAATAACCCAACCTGTATCCATGAACCAAGAACCAAACTCGTGGCCTGTTTACGTAGCTTGCACCTTAATCTTCACTCTAAACTTGGAATTGATTTGTAATATTAATTTCTCTTGCCTTAATCGACCTTGACGACACTCGAATTTTGGTATCCAAGATCAAATTGATACGTATTAACCTTATTAACTAACTGTTCTTAACTCGTTTGGATATTATACATTAGAGATCGCTTTGATACAATTAATCTTGCCTGCACAATCCTTCTAGCGTCGCCAGTCGAAGCCCAATAGTTAATGTAATTATAAGCGTATGCAAATACCCGTCCTTAAGCGTCTTATTGTCGGCGGCTGTTGATCAAATTAACCATCAATTATTCTGCGTTTTAGGATTTATCCGTTGATATTCTCGACAAGCGTGATGTTTATTACTGTTCATATCGAATTCATTCCTCTTGCTTATGAGGTGAGTATTTCACTCCCATTTTTACTTAATTTTTAACCCTTTCGGGGACATATGCGTATCTTATGATATTTACCTAAAATAAAGTATTCACAATTGCAACTGTTTAATCATTGTGTGTATATCAGTTTAAATTCTAACTTGCTATATGTTTATTTGCTTTGTTTTACCGCATTCGAAGAGGTCCATCATAATCACGATAATAGTATGATCATACGACTGTCGTAGTGGCCGGCGTCCAATCGCATAACAACGGTTTCCCCGACAACTCACTCATAGTAACCAACGCCCGATTCGCATGACAACGGTTTAGCCCATATTTTATTACCTGTTTGAATTTTTTACATGCTATGGCTTAATTGTTTATTTCACAGGAACAGTTTGCGTTTTCTTTTATATATTATATTATATCTCAAACTAATTGGTGTTTTACCCACTCAACGTCGTGTTGACAAAAACTATTTTATTTTATAAGCATATGCAGGTTATCGATTGAATTGATTCAGGATTTGGTGAAGATTTAGGATTGCTTATGTTAGAAGAGATATTATCAAGGCTAAATCAAGACTTAGTGAAATTTAGATTTTGAATTATTTTGTTTACATGAATTATGCATTTTGCGTTTGATTTATTTGAATAATTAATTAAATTTAATAGATATTGTCATTTTTTAATTATTGCATGATAACAAGACTGATAGTACCTTGAGAGCTGTAAGTAATCGGCTCATGACCCGACATTTTCGTCTTAGATTGGGATGCAACAACGTGTACCAATGAGCCTTGTTGATTAATTTACACAAAAGAAAACAATTATATATATGCTATCAGGGGATAAAAATTTTTTTTTATGTTGTATGAACCTCCACAAACTTACCATGAATACTCATTGGATTTTTTACCTTTTTTTTATAAAAAATAATTTATTTTTAATGTAGCACTCAAATAAAATATTCATCTCTTTTCACCAATCTTTATTAAAAGCATACTCAATTACAAATCACACGCCACCTAAACTGATGGAAAAAAATGGACTTCATAAAAACAATGAAAATAGAAAGAAGTTCATGGGCTTCTTGTGACAATTCACTTATCATCTACACAATTTATCTCTTCTATTTTTTCTTCATAGTATAACCTAGCCCAAAAGGTTTTATTAAAACGTGACTACTGGGATTTGAATGTTCAAACAAGTTCAACAGGCCTTGGCCCAACCATCAATGGACTCGGACTGGGCTCATGAAATGAGCTTGACTTTTGTGTAGTAAATCAAACGAAAAAAAATTGACTTTTGTTGCCCCCGTTCCTCTTACGGAGGACCCAAGGGTTGTTATGGTAGTCAACCATAACCGCAACCAAGACATATGGAAGAATTGGGATTTGATTGTGGATGACGAAGGTTATCAAAAGGCTCGTTGCAAACTATGTGGTTCAATATTAAAGCACGATTCCAACTCTACTTTGAGAAAGCACATCTAGAAGCCATATTGCAAGGCGTTGAAAGGGATTGGCGCGACCGATCAAATTGACTTGGGTAAAGATGGTACACTATTTCGTTACAACACGACTCAAGTTCAAGATAGAATGTCAAAGTTCGTTATTCAACGAGGTTTGCCGTTTAACCACTTTGATGACCCGGAGTTGACGTCGTTGATTCGCGAAACTCTACAACCGAGATACACACATGTAAGTCGTACTACCTTAAGACGTCATTGTATCAGGTTGTGGGAGTGTGCTAAAAAAGAGTTAATCGAGTCTTTTCATTCTTTAGAAGCCATGGTTAGTTTAACTACCGATGTTTGGTCGGCACCACACGGGTTGCCCGAATCATATATATGTGTCACCGCTCATTGGGTTGATCCGGTGACATGGCAATTGATGAAACGCACCATCGCTTTTGAAAACTTCCCGTTCCCACATACCGCCGAAATATTGTTTGAATTACTTGATGAAGTTATAACGACTTACAACTTTAGAAATAAAATATTTTCGATTTCGTTTAACAACGCTTCAAACAATACTAAGGCGGCTGAAAAATTTATCATTAAATATTCACCACCTTGTTTCGGGGATTTTTTTCATGTCCGATGTGTTGCACATATCATCAACTTGGTTGTTCAAATAGGTCTTGACAATGAAAACATTTGTGATGATTTAAAATACTTTAGACTTATGTTACAAGATGTCTTCAAAAGTGGTAAAAGAAGACATATTGAATATAAGAACTATTGCAAGTCGGTTGAAAGAAAGTATTTGGAGCCGAATTGGGACGTTCCAACCCGTTGGAACTCAACTTGTCATATGTTAAAGTGTGCTTTTGCCCAACGCCAAACTTTACAAGCTTTTCATAACAATCTTGTTGAAGAACGCGGGGCCGATATGTTTCCGGAAAGTGTTTGGGTCCAAGTCGGTTATTTGTTAGAGTATCTTGACGTGTTCAAAAAGTCAACAACAAAATTAACGGGAGTCTATTACCCTACTAGTTGTTGGGTTTTGCAAGAATTGTACTATATGTCTTGTGTTTTTAAAAGCTTTGCGGAGAAGAACAAACTCTTCGAAAATATTGTTGCGGTGATGAAAGAAAAGTTCATAAAATATTTTGAAAACATACCGCCGGTCTTTACTTGTGCCGCCACATTAAACCCCTATTGGAATGTTAATGGGGTTGAAACAACGATTGAGGAAATATTCGACAACTTAGGTATGCACGAGATTGACCCGAAGTTGTCGACGGAAGCGAAGGACAAGTTCAACAAAAACCTTAAAGACCTTTATGACCATTATTTTCAAATGTATGGTCCAAGCACGAGATCGTCTTTTGTGAAAAAAACAACAACTAGTAGGCCGTGCAATGACCCACTTATAAACTTGATGAATGGGATTCGTGAATCGGCATCTAAGAGGCAAAGAGGAAACACACCAAGTAGCGAACTTGGTCGATATAGTGGAGCAAACTATGTTGAGGGCGCAACGGTCGACGAAATTCGCAATATTGATTTGTTGGCTTGGTGGAAAGGTAAACAAAACGAATTTCCCATTCTATCCGCCATGGCTCGTGATTTGCTTGCCGTACAAGCCTCAACGGTTGCTTCCGAATCGGTTTTTTCTCTTAGTGGGAGGCTGTTATCTATGCGAAGAACAAAACTAACTCCCGAGTCTCTAGAGGTTTGCATTTGCCTAAAGGACCATTTGGATGCGGTGGATCGTGTAAAACACAAGGCGAACTTTGAAGACGAAATACCAATAGAGCGTCATATTCATGATGAGGAGGCGGAGGACGGGGTTTCTTCCGATAACGAAGACGAGGGTGAAGACGAGAATGAAGACGAAGAAGAGTTGTAATTATTTGTTTTGGTAAAATTATTTGTAACTTGTTCAACTAATATTTAGTTTTGATTTGTTTTATTATAATTACTTTTGTTATTCATGATTAATTTTTGTTACTTTTTTAATAACGACGAACATTTTATTTATTTAAAAAATAACTATTACAAACATTATTAAAACATAAACGATACTAAACATAACAACTAAAACATAAAAAACAAAGTCCGTCGTTTTAATCCGGGAATATTTATTTTTGGGTTGTAGAGCCGGACGACTCTCCCACTTCCGTTTTTTTAGCTTCCAAACTTCTTTTCTCTCGACAATACTTATTCGTATGTTTTCGTAATGTCGAGTTGGACCCTGCTTTAAGAAACTTCGAGCAATATTTGCAACGTCCCAACACATGTGAGTCGGTCATGAGACACAAATCATAATGAACCCAAACATCGGGGCATCTTGTTGTTTCGATCACCATAACAACGTCATCATTAGTTGCCATTTGTTGTCGGTTTAAGGTTAATTATGGTTTGGAGTGTGTTTTATAGTTTTGGAAGTGGTTTAACAAGTACACAAACAAACCTTGCTATTTAGAGTAAAAAAATAACCTATTTATAGTTAAAAAACCAGTTCCAACGGTCAAAAACGGATATATAGCCGTTGGAACCGGTTCCTAACGGCTATGATATTTAAATTTCAAAAAAAAAACGGTGGAACCGGTTTTTACGTAAAAACCGGTTCCGGTTCATACCCTACCCGGTTCTTAAAAGTTAGCATATCTGGGCATCGGTTCGGGTAGGGAACCGAACCGGTTCTTGATTGGAACCGGTGCCATTTTACAACCCGGTGTGAAAAAACCGGTTTCGAACCGGTTCGGGTTTTCCAGTTGAACCCGATTTGTGCACCTCTATAATAATATATGACATGTCTTGTCGTTTTCGAAATCAAGATTTTATCCACTGATCTGAGATTGCAATCCATTCGGTTTTCAGAATTTTGGTTTGGTAAAGGTAAGGTGCGAGTTTGGACACTTGTCACAATTGTTTGTGGGAAAAAGACTAGGACAAAAGTGATGATGATGGACCAGCTACCAATCTACCATGCATTATATTGTATTATTGTTGATTCATTTAATATAGCGTCTAGAATAAACTACAACCACTCTACTTGGCTCTAAAGAATCCCAGAGAGAGACATATTTGTATATGCTTTCTATGCAAAGCTTACCCACTTTCCATGTCGATCTATTTCGACCATATGTTACATTTTACGAACCCTCAACCCTAGATATTTTTAGATATTTTCATGGGACATGATATATTTGTTGTATAGGTAACTAGTTATGTATATGTTCAGATTTTACTTGACATAATGAACCTGTATTAACTTTGACTTGTACATCAATCTTATGTCCTAACAGAATTACTTTTTGAGAGATCATAGTCAAACCATATTATCGTATAAACTTTGGCTCGCGTAATATACATTTTGGTTGTAAAATTTAGAAAGTGATACATGCTAATGTTAGGATACTTAATAATATTATAATCAACAATAAATATGCATAAAACTTATGTTTTATTCAATTTAAAGGTAAAACGGATGAATTTGAATGAAAATAAAGATAAAATATATCAAACGTTACATAACAAATCAATCATGTCTTAAGTTAAGTTTGTTGTATAACGTACACCTTCGATTTTAAATGACTTTCTAAGTTGGCAATGACAACATTTTGCTAATGTTGACATGCTTTTTAAGGTCAAGCATCCTCGCGCTATGTATAATATAAGGTGTGTTAAATATGTTACCATCTTATTAGTTGTAGATTGGTTTAAGAAAAGAATCACACCTTGATGCCATAACATGTCTCAAATGTATTACAAGTTTTACCTAAACAAATAGGTATTCAAGAAAAAGATCAAAAGCACTTTATTAGGAGCGTTTATTATCACCAGGTGTTTGTCCTAGCCTATTTTTACAAGGTAGAAACTCTATTGTTGTGATTGCTTCTTGTCACCTCCCTAACTCCCACTCTTTAAAAAAAATGAGAGGCTACTAATGATGTATTATTATTTTTTTTAATAATGCTAAAAAAAATAATGATGTATTTATTGTTAAAATCGATCGCTAATTTAAAAAGACAAAACAATAACTAGACATTATCAACATGTTCAAAGATGAGGAGGTGTAAACAACATTGATGGTGTAAAATGATGAAAATGCATAACCTTGGTGGCCGATGCTAGTTGGCATGAGCTAGTTGCTATTTCTGGACGAAGTTGAAAAGGAAAATAAGTAGGGGCGCGACATGGATAGTACCGGTACGTGCCTCCCTCCTCTATAGTTGCAAATTTTGAGCCCCGGTCTGGGAGTACATCTCAAATGATTATTGATGCGCATTTAACCTGGTACAACACTTAATACGTGATGTACAATAGATGTTACAATTTTTTTAATTTAGTTTTTTATGAAACAAAAAACCTAGTGAAAAAGTACGTGTAGGTTTTAGTGTTTCTTATGGTTAATGAAAAAGAAAGGTAAATTTCACAATTTCGTTTTCAGTCTTGTAACTAATGGTAAAATACATATTCAATTTACAGGTTTATGCTTTTTCAATAGTAAGTATACATATGTATTATTCATTAACTTAGATATAATTTTTTAGACACCTTTTCACTTAATTAAACCTACATTTTTATAAATGTATTTAATTGTAAAATGCATTATTGTTATTTATTTGATTAATATTAGCTTTGATTGTTTTAATTAACTAACTGAAAAATAGTTTAGTTATGAGAAATATGTGTTCCATGGGATTAGCGATGGGATCGGATGGAAGGTATGAAAAAAGCATTCCCTCCACCCTAAGCAATTTGAGTTTATTAAAATGAAGATTCACACATTCAAGCATTTGCAAAAAGAGCAAAAAACAAGATGTGTGTCCTACTGTCCTACCCGTTAATGGTCAGATACTCAGATTTCATGAAAACATGTAGCTATGAAGTCTCGTCATTCGTATTCTGACATATTTGGTCTTAAGAACCAAATATAATTGTTGATCATCTTGTGATTTTAAAGAGAAATATATACTTGGATCATATGTCATTTATAGAATACTATTGATTCATATTGATATCCTAATTTAATGTATATGTTTATATGAGTTATGAAATTAGTTTATAGACGTGGTTATGTCTCAAATTCATGCATTAAATAGTAACACCAATAGCTAGATGCATAAATAGTACGGGGAATACGAGTCAGGCTAGTGGATTAACTGGATTTCATATGATATGCAATGTGAAGTGACAAGCAAGCTGAGTTGTTTCGTGCTTGATGTGACTTTAAGTAGGCGTTTCATGTAATAAAGACGGATACTTGAGTTAAGGTGAATACACGATTATTGTGTCTCGTATTGTTAATATACACAATAATTTGTGTTAAGCTGATCATTGAGTTAAAAATATACGTCGTATATACATATACGACATATATACATATTCACACATATCTCCAAATCATGTGTTATTATTTAATCAGTGACATATGTAGTAACATGTCTATAGGGTATTGCTCATAAAAAAAAGAACATTTTAACTTACATCCTTTTAATTCTAACACTGTACCATTCTTGTTTATTTATTTTTTCGAACGGCAACTATTCTCATTTATTTAATCTTTTTAATTAACATCATAAAACACTTACATGTGAATTATATTCACCCAAAAAAAATTACATAACTATTATAACTATCAAAACTGGGATATATTTAGGGTGAAATCAATTAAGCAAAGAAGGTTTCTTAAATTTCTTTTTAACAAGCCTTATAAGCATACTTTAACTATCATCCATATAGAAGTTGAATAAAGTATGCGGCCAGTAATTCTTGATCGTTAACACTAAAACTTCAATGCTAAAAGTCGAATTCTAATTCACCTAAAACGTAAGGGAGTATATTTTGAAGGTGGAAAAGTGTAGTGGCTAAAGAAAAGGCAATACCTTTATTCTTCATGCATCATAACCTCAATTCCTGATTTGGTAGAAAAAGTTATGATCCATACAAACTTGAATATATGAATGAATCTTTTTAGCTCTTAAGATTAGCCCACCATATTATGCATATGCATATGCATATGCACTTGCACACTTTTTGTGTCTATAAAAGGCCACCTTACATCTTGTTTCTTTACGAACAAAATCATATTTGACTTCTCAGTTAAACTCAATTCCTGAGTATATCAGCATGTCACTTGCAGTAGGGAGGGTAATAGGAGATGTTGTCGACCAATTCACACCGAGTGTAACGATGGAAGTAGCCTATAATTCCTATCATGCGGTCTTTAACGGCCATGAACTCAAGTCTAATATCATAGCCTCTAGGCCTCAAGTTCATACTGGTGGTGTTGACATGAGATCATCTTATACTATTGTAATTAGTTCTGTATATCATATTTTTAATAACTTATAATTACATTCAGAAATTAATATCTACATATATTCATGTACTAACCTTTGCTATGTATGCATGTATCCACTTAATTTTACTTGAAGGTCATGACAGACCCGGATGCTCCAAGTCCAAGTGATCCCTACTTGAGAGAACATCTTCATTGGTAAGTTTTGTCACTATACCATTAATAAAATATATCTAGATGGATGCTCCAAGAGTACTCTAAGTGCATGCAACTAATGAAACTCTATGTTACAGGATTGTCACAGACATTCCTGGTACAACTGATGCAACTTTTGGTATGTCAATATATAATGCATTAACCAATATTAATAATAATAATTAATAAAGGGGTTGGCTAAACGTACACCGTGTAAACATAATAAGGGTTTCTACTTTCTTTTGGTGCGAAAATGATAGAATATTGTTTTGTTACTGTCGAAACATGAAATGAGGATTCCCAACCTTTTAGTTTGGCGTGTGGCCAATGGGTTTATGAGGATTCCCAACCTTTAAGTTTGGCGCGTAGCCGTATGGGTTTATGAGGATTCCCAACCTTTAAATATGGCGTGTAGCCGTATGGGTTTATAGGTGACCCGCGGCGTTCGTAATGATCCGCGATGATCGGTGTTCGTCTAACGGAGCGTTGATCTGCGGTGCGCGCATGCATGGAGGCGGAGTGGTGATCCAAGGTCACGTATGCATGGCGGCTGAAAGTTGAGCGCGCATGCATGGCGGAGAGTTGAGTGCGCATGCATGGCGAAGAGTTGAGCGCGCATGCATGGCGGCGAGTTGTGCACAAGCATGGTAGAGGGTTGCGTGCACATGCATGGCGTTGGAGTCTTCTACGTAAAACCAAAAGCATGGAATCGTCTTTTGAACTCACATGGTGGTTTCCGCGGGCGCGCATGCATGGATGCGGAGTGAGGATCCGCGGATGCAAGAATCCAAATTTTTGGAGGCGCCCATCCATAATGACACGGTGTTGTTCCGCGACGGCGCCCACACGTGTGGCGCAGTGTTCTTTTGTGACGTGACTGCGTAGTGGTGATCCGCAAGTATGATGGCGGTGTGTTGTTTTGCTGAGTTGTCCACCCTTCATTGGCAGCCGTCAACATCAGCACATTTTTTATTCCTTAAAAGATATCTTCTGGAAGGTTGTCTGATGAGTACAATCATGGTTGTCCTTATCCTGATTTGGATAAGGACGGGGTTGGTTGTGTGCGTATGTGATATGCGCCACGCGCAGATGTTTCATGCGCAGATGTGATATGCGTGAGCATATGTGATGCGTGAGCATGTCATCTGCGCCACGCGCAGATGTGATATGCGTGAGCATGACGATGTTCCCACGGATTTTCGAGATGAACGAACCACGACTTGATCTTCTTCTCCGATTGCTTGAGACCTGCAATGGCTTTTCGGGGGTGTGGAGGTGACTGCTAAGAAATCTCGAGGATCTCTTGTTTACAGACACAAAAATAGTATAATGGTGGCCCTTATTGAGAGCAACAACCAACCCTTAATAAGGAGGTGGAGACCTCCTTATATAGGGAGCCTCATGGCCACCATCATGGTACCCTAATGGGCCTAGCCCAGCTAGGGTTACCTCCACAAAACCCCCTCAGCCCAATAACATTGTATTAGTCCATATAATAAAATAAGCCAAACATAATAAATTTAGGGTCGTAAAACCGGGTTTAGTACCATACCCCTACACTAGGCAAGACAAATACATAAATACATGTAGTAACAGTAGCAACAGCAACAACAATAGTAACAGTAGTAGAAGCAGCTAGCAGCAGCAACAGCATGAGCAAGAGCAGGCGCAGCAACAGTAACACATTTTATTATGAAATGATAAGGAAAAGAAATTGAAAAAGAAAACAATATAAAAAGACAAGGATAAGAAAACATCAAACACGTGTGGTTTTATATGACACATATGGCCTCCAAGGTTGTGTATAGTGATCGGCACTGGGTGTTTTTTTGTGTGATTTTCATGTGGAACATTGCCCCTAAGTAGGGAGAGAGGGTGATATAGATTTGTCGTCAGGTTTCGGTTGTTTAGGGTTGTAAAATATAATATAATATAATAATAATTTTGTAGCTTCTCTGTGAAATACCACTATATCCCTAAAATAAAAATAGATTCTCTGCTGACGTAACACCACATATCAAAAATCCCCAAAATTCTGTAGCCTCCACAACACATAGTCTAAGACTATGTGTAATGGGGCTACATTGGAAGTGATTTTGCCCAACATTGCCCTCCATATCTGTCACAGCCCCCGACCCCTATACTCTGGGAGGGAAGCCGTGAACATTGATTGTGATATCGGTGTTTATTAAATTATTTTGCAGCGAAAAATTTCATCAGAGCTGTAATTAGAAAAAATGATCAGAGTTATAAAAACACCATGATTATTATTATGATAAATCGGGAATTTAATCCCTTTTAATACAAACATAAGTTTTATAGGGTTAAACCCTAATTTACAAAACACGTTTCTTTATTCTGGTGACAAGCCACTTATTTAAGCTGGAAGCACGCAGGCATCATTCCTTTGTCTCTAACAAGTCACCTGAAATATGTTTAAAATATTTGATCAGCAAGAAATACTGGTGAGTACATTCATTTGTAAATGACACATTTTACAGTTACAACATTAAGATGTTTTTACATCTGCCTGCTTAAAAATTACCGAAAGTGTAACATCCTACTTTCGGTTATATTAATAAAATAAAGTTCGTTTATTTTATAGCGGGTCGTTATCGGTTTAGTTGAATAGAATACGAGATGGACTTGTGTTAGGTAAATGGATATGGGTTATGGACTTGGGTTATGGAGGAATGAAGGAAAGACCATGGACTTAAGCCCATGATCAAAAATATATATACCCTTAATCCTCCATTTAATTCATTTACACATATCCCTTACACCATCCAAAACACACACTTAAGATTCTCTCTCTAGTTCTCTCTCTCTCTCTCTAAACCGATATCAAGAAGGAAACCGAGAACCGACCCGAGGTAATGATAGTATTTTATTGTTTGAGCTTAAATCCGTTAGATATAATCATGAAACGACGAGTCGACACCGTTAAACCGTTTAAGTCATGAGATCCGGGTGGAATCGGGTATAAACCGAACCTAATATGAGCTTAGGGGTCACCCTAGCTCAGATCTGGATCGAACGAAACGAAAAACGATGAAAAAAGGTGTAAAACGGTGAAGATACGTTTTTCCGGTGAGTTTTCCGGCAATGGCGGCGCCGGAAAGGTGGCGCCGGAAAAACGTGTACGAGGTTGTCAGGGAATGTTCTGACAAATCTGACCTAACCCTAGTTCTCTAAGGAATAACTAGCGAATTAGAGGTAATTCGCCAGCTGATTCGCTAAGGAATAACTAGCGAATTAGAGGTAATTCGCCAGCTGATTCGCTAAGGAAAGATTAACGAACTAGCTGTAGTTCGTATCCAATTCGTTAAGGGAAAAGGGTAACGAATTACCCTTGATTCGTTATGACCAGTTCGTTAAAGGAGATAACGAATTAGAAGGTCCAATTCGCTACTTGGACTGGTTCGCTACATGGACTGATTCGTTAAGAGTCCAGTTCGTTAAAAGTCCAATTCGTGTAAGTAACCAGTTCGTCATGGCAAGTCAGTTCGTTAAGAATAAGTAACGAATTAGAAGTTTAACAGAATGACAGAATGGTCCCTGGACTTAGAAAAGAATGATTTAATTACAAATAAGCCCTTGAACTTTTAAGTAGCATATTATTCAATGATTCAAAATGCCAATGGAAAATGTGTTAAGACAGCTTAACTCCAGCTAGGGGCTCTGCCCCTTGGACCCCGCTAGGGGCTGCCGCCCCTAGAACCCCGCTGCCAGGGGCGCTGCCCCCGGACCCCCGTTCGTTGAGGGTAATAATTAAACTAGAAAGGCGATATGTGTAGTGATAGTTTACTGAAACGTATAATTATTATACAGTTAGTCGTGCACAGCTCAAGAAGGGAATAACCGTAAACGGTGAACGCAACCGCATTAAGGTGAGTTTCTAGCCCCACTTCCTTGTTATGTTTTCGGGGCTATGTGCATACTCGATGTGATAGTTAAGATAAGATGCATGTATGAATATTTATGATGTATGCATAATGTACGTATGATAAGTTAATGGTACGTGAACGCTCTTCGGAGATTGCACGTATTGTCAGGAAAAATATTTAAGGACAGGTATAGTGTGAAGCTATGGAAGAAAGGGTACCAGACCCTAATAATATCCGAGGATGAAGGGTACCGGACCCTAATAATATCCGAGGATGAAGGGTACCGGACCCTAATAATATCAGAGGATGAAGGGTGACCGGACCCTAATAATATCCGATGATGAAGGGTGACCGGACCCTAATAATATCCGAGGATGGAGGGTACCAGACCCTAGAAAAAAATATCCGAGGTATGTAGGGTGAAACACCCTTTATAATGTATGGTTAGATATGAATGTGTATGGTCGAATGCTGATCTTGATATGTTGTAATGCGTACCTTCGGGCACGTATATGTGTATGAAAAGTAAGTTATGTGATTAACTAGAACTCACTCAGCATAGCTGACTTTTAGTATGCACGCAGGCAAATAGGTTGAGGCAGCTCGCGTGACTGAAGACACATGGCATGGAAATCGAAGATACTGGCATCTCGACAAAATGTTGTGATGTTTTAAAGACTATGTTTTGTTTTAATTGACTACAAATGTTTTATAAGACATGATTTGATGGTTATGTAAAATGTTATGGTTAAAGTTTTATTATTCCGCGAAAGTTTTTGTTAACTCTGATATTTAGAACTGCGTTTATGAGTAAGTCCAACGTTAAAGTAGGGCTACCGGTAACGGGGCCTTACAGAAAGGTACTTGTCACTCGATCGTATCTATGACTATGGTCATATTACTTATTGGCTAACACTTGTCCAATAAGTAACGTGTAATAGCCCGGTAGGCAAGCCTTGTATACAAAACCCCACAATACCAGTAGTAACCACCCCCTAAGTCTACAGAGACTTAATCACTGTAATGTATTTAAAATACTTTATAAATACATTTGAAAATATTTTGACAATCTATCATGTGTTTTATAGGTTTCGAAATCACCATGACAGTGTCAGAAAATAGTTGTCTCACGTAAATGTGAGTGGTACAAAAACTCGAATGTCTCACCTTGCAAGTTTACACTTAAATAACACCTCCTGGTATTAAGCACCTGGTATTAAGCACCTAGGATAAACACAATGTAGTATACCTAGATTAGTATAAAACCAATAATCATAACGATAATCACGAGAGTAGAAACTTTACACGATGACACAATGGCATACCTTAACAGGCAGAGCTTTCGGATTCGTGTATTTTTTCGATCGGGTATCGTTACAATAACTCGGGTATTATACTATTACTTAATATTATGTATGTGTGTGAAAATAGAGAGAATTCAGAAGTTTTTGAGCAAGAAATGAAGTCCCGTAGCCAACCTATTTATAACTGATTTTGGACCCCGTCGCGGTACGCGATGGCCATGGGCAAAGGCGTCGCGTACCGCGAAGCATCTTATAGCTTTGCTAAGGTAGCAAACACGTCACGTGGCAAGTGACGTGTCTCACCATCAAAGTGCGCCATCAAAGCGCCACATTGCGCCCATCGCACTTCACCCGTGCCCGAGCCCGTGCGCGTGCGTGTTCGGGTGCTTCGCACCCTCCGCTAGGACCACTGGGTGTGATATGTCTTATAAGAACATTAACTGATGTACATATAAATATACATCTTTTCGGCATCAAATAATCTCTAAAAACTGCAATTTCTATCCAATAACATAGCATAAAAGACTTATCATAATAAAACATAATTTCAGGTGAAACCAAGCCTCAAACGAAGAAACAAGCAAAAAGACGAAGAAAAACAGAAGAAAACACAAGAAAACAAAGAAACACGCCCCCATGCTTCTGACACAAGAAAAGACAAAATCTGGAAGCAAAAGCACGGGGCCGTGCTCTTCATGCACGGGGCCGTGGACGAGAACACAGAAAAGACAAAGAAGAATTGAGCACATGTCACTAAAAATCACGGGGCCGTGCTCTTCATGCACGGGGCCGTGGACGAGAACACAGAAAAGACAAAGAAGAATTGAGCACATGTCATTAAAAATCACGGGGCCGTGCCTTCCAACCACGGGGTCGTGGCCACGTCACAGAAAAGACAAAACAAATCTGACACATGTCATAAAAATGCACGGGGCCGTGCTCATCAAGCACGGGGCCGTGCTTCACAATCCAGATTGCCTATAAATAGTGGCTCTTGTGCCATTTGAAGAGTGTGCATTGAAAAGAATTCTCTCCGGTTTTCACTTATAAAAACACACACTAACACTCACTTTGAAGATCTAGTGAAGAGTTTGAAGGTTTGGAGGTCATCACCACTAATCATCATCATCAACCATCATTACCATCATTAAGAAGAAGGATTCATCTACATTTGGTTAGATTGTTCTAAGTTTAATCATGTAATTGTTATTATCAATCATCTTAATGTTCTTCATTATGCTCATTATGAGCTAAACTCCTTTTACCATCTAAAATCTATGAAGAAGCTTTGTTTTACTTGATAATTAATCAAGACATGTGATGTAGTCTAGTAAAGTACATGGTTATATTACAATTATCTTTTGATGAGAAATGTTTCACCATCTTAAATCACTAAATCAAAGTTGGTGGTTGTCAATATATTTGGAAATCGTTCATGATCGATTCATGTTCTTGAAAGATAGAAATACTTTGATACATTATCGAAACATGGATCCTTATATTGTACTTAGAAATGATGAGATATAAGTTATGGTGTATTTTTCTAAACCTTGGTAATCCGAAAATGGCTTTGCTTAGGATATCAAATTAGTTAAAGAAACCATATGTTAACGGAATGTGTAACTATAACCTACATAAATCAACCAAGGGTAGGTTGTGTGACTAAACTACAACCACCCGAAGTTGTTAGAATTGGTATTTGAGAAATCGAAGTCAATCCTAATCTTTCTACTTTACGAAACTACTTGCCAACTTAAATCGACATCATTGAGATGGTATGACATTAGGAAATGGTGGACTTTAAATGCGCATACCATCTCCTTAGTGCTAAAGATGCTCACTTAAGGCTTAAGGAGCTATCTATCATATATTTCTATGGCAAGTTTATCACATGTTTACATATTAATTATCAATGCTAAAATGGAGTGGATTCTTGATCTTAGATGGTAACCTTCGCATAATTGAACAACTCGTTTAGAATCTCTTTTCTCGGTCACCTATATATTATATATATATAAGTATTTATATTTTATAAAAAGTTTAAAAATCAACCACAAAATGATTAAAACCTCCGATTGAAGTAAAACAACGATTTATTATTAGAAACCTTTGTATCCACGGATCGATACTTGGTTCTTACCAATACTATTCTACATATACGATAGGTACACTTGCCTGTTTTGTGTGTGTTTAGTCTTTGTAGAAATCACTTTTATAAATTTAAAACACGATCTTGTGCAAAAGCAAATCATCCAACCTTTTATAATTTTAAGACGCACGCGCACGCACACATCAAAAGTTTTTGGCTCCGTTGCCGGGGATACACGCTACGTTTCTAAGAACAATCCAAGTTTTAATTTAATCATTGTTTATAATTGTACAATTTTTTTTTACTTCCATTTTTATTTTTTTATTTTTTTACTAAACTATATAATTTTACTGCTAGCCTACTTTTTACCTTTAGTTACCTTACTTTACTCTAGCATTAATTAACTTAGACCTTAGATAGTTTAAAATAGCTTAGCCTAACTCGTAGTTTAACTTAGACTAACCTTTAGATTAACTTTAGCTAACTTTTACTTTAGTGTTTAATTTTGATTTAGTCCCATGTATGTCCTCTACTTTTGAGCCCGAGCTTGTTTCTCCACTTTCTGAACCGGAACGACTCTTTCGTCGACGAACTCGCAAAAGTAAACGAGCTACAGAAACCACAGAAGAAATCAAGGACGAATCAGTAGACGACACCACATCAGGAGAAAATTAAACCGAAGAAATGATGGCGGCCCAGAACAATGAGCCGAACATGAGCCAGTATGCCAAGCCAACTCTCGAAGGCTACGGTAATGGAGTGGCTCCACCAGAAATTACCGAAAACTTCGAAATCAAATCTAGCACCATTCATATGGTGGAAAATTCAGTTCAATATCATGGTCTCCTCGACGAAGACCCTCTTTCTCACATATCTCGATTTCTACGAATCTGCGGAACCTTTAAAATTCAAAATTGTTCAGACGATCAAATCAAACTCAAACTCTTTCCTTTCTCTCTCAGGGGCCAAGCCCTAGAATGGATAGAATCTATTTCTTCTGGTTCCATTACCACTTGGGACCAGATGGTTGAACAGTTTCTCCTCAAATATTTTCCGCCCGATAAAACTGCCAAATACCGAGCTAGCATTACCGAATTCGGAACCGATGATGATGAATCGCTACACGCAGCGTGGGAAAGATACAAAAGTCTTCTAAGAAAACGCCCACATCATGGACTAAGCGTGTGGTTACAAGTCCAAACTTTCTTTGACGCACAATCCAGTCAAAACAAACAGGCCATCGACCAAATTGCTGGTGGAGACCTGGGATCCAAATCACCTAACGAAGCATTTGAAATCCTGGAGAAAGCCGCAAAGAAGAGTTTCGCCTACAACCCACCAAGATCTACACCTACCCATAAAGGAATACACCACGTTGACTCCAACACTCTTGTCATAGCACAGCTTGAAGCTCTTTCTAAAAAATTCGAACAACTTCAAGCCGAACTATCAAAAACCAGACTCACCTGTGACACTTGTAGACGAAGTCATAAGACGAGTGACTGTAAACAAGTCATTATGGCCATGGAAGAATTCGATTTCATCGCTCGACAGAACAACGCTTTCAGCAATAACTACAATCCAGGATGGAGAAACCACCCGAATTTCAGCTAGAAAGACGGAGGTAACACTCAACCTTTATCCGGATTCGAAAAGAGACCTATGAATCAACCCTTCTAGCCTAAACCTCAATTTCAAGATCAAAGTTCTAGTAGCCATCAAAACCCAAGCTACTCGAAGATCGAAGAAATGCTAATTCAATTGATGACCAAAACAAATGAAGCAGAAAAGAAAGCCGACTCAAGAGCTGTTGATATCAGCGGAGTATCATTAAAACATGAAGCCGATTTCAAAAGTCAACAAGCATGGCTTAAGAACCTAGAAACCCAAATTGGACAAATTGCCCGACAATTATCCGAAAGACCACCTGGCACTCTTCCAAGCAATACAATCACCAACCCAAATGCGACAGCTAACGCCGTCACACTCAGGAGTGGTACAACCACCGTTGTTCCACCAACTTTGGAGAAAAAGTCTCCTAATGAAACACAGGAAAGACTGACCCCAACAAGCACAGTACAGCCTAAGGAACCAGTCCGAACCTATGTTCCGCCTATTCCATACCCTGGAAGACTGAAGCAGGAGCGATTAGAAGCCCAGTACGGGAAGTTTCTAGAACTTTTTAAGCAACTCCATATCAACATCCCTTTCGTCGAAGCCATTGCTCAAATGCCAAAATATGCCAAGTTTCTCAAAGAAGTGCTGACAAACAAAAGGAAGCTGGAGGAGCTCTCGCATGTTACCCTAAGTGAAGAATGTACAGCTGTCCTCCAAAACAAGCTACCGACAAAGATGACCGATCCAGGGAGCTTTACTATCCCTTGTCTCATAGGAAATTTATCTCTTATCAATGCCCTGGCTGACCTAGGAGCTAGTATTAATTTAATGCCTTATGCGGTTTTTGCAAAACTAGGGATAGGAGAACCAAAGCCTACCCGCATGAGCATTCAGTTAGCTGACCAATCCGTTAAATACCCCCGGGACATTGTTGAAAACATGCTTGTCAAAATTGACAAGTTCGTTTTCCCAGTAGATTTTGTGATTCTAGACATGGAGGAAGACATAAGCGTACCTCTAATTTTAGGAAGACCCTTTTTAGCCACTGCAAAGGCTATCATTGATGTTTGCACCGGCAAAATCACTCTTAGGGTCAATGACGAGGCAATCACTTTTGACATAGGAAAATCTATGCAATATCCGCAACAACACGATGACACCTTATACTGTGTTGATATCATAGACTCCATCGTAAGTTGCTATATGCGAGATTCCTCCATCAATACTCCCTTAGAAACACAAGTCTTAGACAAAACACTAAACAAACCAATTTTAGAAAATGAAAATTTCAATCAACTACCACGAAGAATCAGAAACGATATACGAAATCATTGAAAACAATGAAAAATCAAAACCATCAATCGAAGAACCACCAGCCTTAGATTTAAAAGAACCTCCAAAACATCTCGAATACGCCTTCCTAGAAAAATATTCTCAACTCCCAGTAATTATTTCATCTCACATTTCCAAAGAAGAGAAAGACGAACTTCTTAAGGTTCTAAAAACCATAAGAAGGCTATCGCATGGAAGATCATGGATATCAAGGGCATCAGTCCTTCGTTTTGTACTCACAAAATTCTCATGGAGGAAGAATACAAACCCGTGGTCCAACATCAAAGACGTCTCAACCCCAACATGCAAGATGTGGTGAAAAAGGAAGTAATCAAACTGCTTGACACTGGATTAATCTACCCAATCTCAGATTCACCTTGGGTAAGTCCCGTTCAGGTAGTACCCAAGAAGGGAGGAATGAAAGTCGTAATGAACGAGAAGGACGAACTAATACCAATGAGGACCATCACAGGCTGGCGAGTTTGCATCGATTACCGGAAGCTTAATGACGCCACAAGAAAAGATCATTTTCCACTTCCTTTCATAGATCAAATGCTCGAACGATTATCTGGAAAAATGTTCTACTGTTTTCTTGATGGATTTTCCGGATACTTTCAGATCCCCATTGCTCCTGAAGATCAGGAGAAAACCACTTTTACATGTCCATACGGAACCTACGCTTATCGAAGAATGCCATTTGGATTATGTAATGCTCCAGCCACCTTCCAACGCTTCATGGTGGCCATCTTTCATGAAATGATCGAAAACTCTATGGAAGTTTTCATGGACGACTTCTCAGTCTTTGGAGATTCCTTCGATCATTGTCTGAAAAACCTAGACAAAATGCTAGCTAGGTGTGAAGAAGTAAATCTAGTGCTCAACTGGGAAAAATGCCACTTTATGGTAAAGGAAGGCATTGTTCTAGGTCACAAGATTTCTCAAAACGGACTAGAAGTTGATAGGGCCAAAATAGAAACCATATCCAAACTCCCACCACCAACTTCAGTCAAAGCCATTAGAAGTTTTCTAGGTCACGCCGGTTTCTACCGCCGCTTCATAAAAGACTTCTCAAAAATCTCAAGACCTATGACCAAACTTCTAGAGAAAGACGCACCATTCGTCTTCTTTGAGGAATGTGTTGAGTCATTCAATACACTGAAAGACAAACTTGTCAACGCACCAATCATGACTACACCCGATTGGACCCTTCCATTCGAGATCATGTGTGATGCAAGTGACTTTGCAGTTGGAGCCGTACTCGGACAACGCAAGGAAAAACACTTTCACCCAATTTACTATGCTAGTAAGACTCTTAATGATGCACAAGAAAACTACACCACAACAGAAAAAGAGTTACTAGCAGTAGTCTTTGCCTTTGAAAAATTTAGATCATACCTCGTTCTTTCCAAAACCATGGTTTACACCGATCATGCCGCAATACGATACCTATTCAACAAACAAGATGCCAAACCTAGACTCATCCGATGGATCCTATTACTCCAAGAATTTGACATCGAAGTTAAAGACAAGAAAGGAGCAGAAAATGAGCCGCAAACCATCTTTCACGATTAGAATGTCCAACTCCCGAAGAGCTTCAAGAAGAAATTATCAACGATAATTTCCCACATGAGGTTCTCATGCACATTCAAGGAGTGATAGAAGAAAAGGACGAAAGTCCCTGGTATGCCGACTTCGCCAATTACTTAGCTTGTAGGATCCTCAGAAAATGACTTACTCATCAATAGCGGAAGAAGTTCTTCTCTGATCTTAAGATTTACTTCTGGGAAGATCCATACGTGTTTAGGATAGGTGCGGATCAAATCATTCGTAGGTGCGTAGCAGGAAAAGAGGCCTTAGATATTCTCAAACACTGCCATGAAGGACCAACAGTCGGACACCACGGTACCTCCACCACAGTCAGGAAAGTGTTTGATGCAGGATTTTTCTGGCCCACTATATACAAAGATACACATACTTTGATCCAAGCATGCGATGATTGTCAAAGAGCCGGGAACATTTCATCGAAAAATGAGATGGCTCAAAAGGGCATTCAAATTTGTGAAATCTTTGATGTATGGGGGATAGATTTCATGGGGCCATTTCCTAACTCATTCGGAAATAAATACATCCTTGTAGCAGTCGGTTACGTGTCTAAATGGGTAGAAGCACAAGCTCTTCCCACCAACGATGCTCGAGTAGTTGTACGATTTCTGAAAAAGTTATTCTCAAGATTCGGTACTCCAAAAGCCCTCATCAGCGACAGAGGTACTCACTTCTGTAACACCCTGATGGACAAGGTCTTAGCACGATATGGGGTTAACCACCGACTGGCAACACCATATCACCCTCAGACCAGTGGGCTATTAGAGGTCTCGAATCGAGGAATTAAAAGGATTTTAGAAAGGACTATAGGAATGAATCGCAAAAATTGGGCATAAAAGTTAGATGACGCATTGTGGGCCCTCAGGACGGCCTACAAAACTCCCATAGGAACGACACCCTTCAAGCTCGTTTACGGGAAGGCATGTCATCTACTAGTGGAATTAAAACACAAAGCTTATTGGGCTCTCAGAGCGGTGAACTTTGATCTTACGTCCGCTGGAGCAAACCGGGAAGATCAAATTCGTGAGCTCGAGGAGCTGAGAACAATGGCCTACGAAAATTCATGGTCCTACAAGGAGAAGACTAAACGCATACACGACGCTCATTTAAAAGGAAACAAAAAATTTCAAGTTGGCGATCGTGTACTGTTATACAACGCTCGTTTACGTCTTTTTCCAGGAAAACTGAAATCCCGATGGACAGGTCCATACGTAGTTGAAACAGTTTTTGACTATGGAACCATCGAAATTTCAAGTTCAAACGATCAAAAGTTCAAGGTCAATGGACATCAATTAAAACCATACATCGATGGTCCACTTAAAGAAGTTTTGGAGGTACTAACCCTCCAAACTTTTTAAATAAGACTTTAAGGAAACAAGGTCTGGCCAAGACCTTCGCAAAAATAGGCCTTGTAAGCTTTGTTTTAAAAAAATAAAATAATAATAATAATAATAATAAAATAGAAAATTTTCAAAAAAAAAAACACGGGGGTGTGCTCCTTAAAGCAAGGTCCCGTGCCTAAAAATGCGGGCCGACATCTACGCTGCAAAAATCTCAGTCAGACTGGTTTGTAACAGAATTGTCAGAGTTAAAACATGGGGGCGTGCTTCCATAAGCACGGTGCCGTGCTCGGTTTCCTGTTTGGTTATAAAAGGCACCTTGTGTCATTGCATTCCTTGCACAAATCAAAACCAAAACCAAAAACCTCTGATAATTCAGCATGCCAACTGAGATGAATGAAGCAATTCCCGTTTCCCGACATCCGAGAAACGATGCCCGCCATCTTTCCAAAACCGAGCTTCTCTTGAAACTTCAAGAACTCGTGAGAGAACTCACCGAAATGAATGTCCTCGCGGAAATGCATCTCATACAACTCACCGAACCGGTGGAGAACATGAAAATGGAACTCCGAGACATCAACGAACAACTCCAGTTTCAAGTTCTCGGTTTCACGTATTTTCTATCACCATGACCGTTCGGAGGGGGAGCGCCTTTCGGAGAGCTCTAGGAAACTTAATTTTATGTTTTTATATGTTAAAAAAGTGCATTAAGCACAATGTGTTGGGACTTCGGGCTTAACCCAATTATTTTCTTTTCTTAGGAAACCCGGGCTTATCCTGTAACTGTTCTTGGATCTTTATTTAATGAAAAGTAATCTTTAGATGACCAAACTTCCAAATTATTACAATAAACGTCATTCTAAAAATTCTGAGTCGTGAATCATGTTGAAAACTAAAAAAGAAATACAGTCTCTATATAATGCATGCATAAATTCACTATTCCATTCACACCAAACAAAAACTACCTAAATGGAAGGAAACGGGTTGAATGGAAACCAGTGAAGAAGGGGAAACAACATGAATCTTCCTTCCTTGAGGAACAAATCATGAGACTCCAATGCATCGTAAGAGACCAAGTTGAGAGCAACATGCAAACCGAGGCTCGAGTAGTCGAGTTGATCAACAAAGTCGACCTGCTTAGGTTCGAGAACTTCCATGTTGTGGATGGCCACCACAAAGATGTGACTTCCAAACTTAACTTTCTCAACCGAGAACTCGTCACGCTCAACAAAAAGCTTGACGAACTTTTGGAAGCCAAACGAGCACCACCACACATCCAGGACTTGTTCGGGGGTGGTGGCCGTTGAAGTTCTGACTTTGTTTCGTGTTTAAGTTGTTTCCGCTAGTACTATGTGTTAGGACCCGAGAATTGTTGTTGTACTTTTAATTTCATCTATCTTTAGTTATGTCTTTAGTTTTATGTTTTAATGAAATTTATGATTTTTAATTACCATGTTAAAATAACCAGAAAATAAAAACCCAGTAAAAACAGAACCAATCTCGACAAACAAAATAAACAAAACAGTACTGTCTGCATTAAGCAGCACGGTACCGTGCTCCAAAAGCACGGGGCCGTGTTTTTGGTGTCAGGGCAGTTACGAGTTTTAACTTAATAAAATAGCTTTCTCCAACCACCAACCCTATTTTTCACTGTGTTCTGAACCAAGAAACCGCCGACCTTCAATAATTTTGCTAATTTCTTCATCTAATCTTCGATTCTAAACCTAATGTATGTTAATTTAACAATTGCATTATTCAAATTCGTAATTTTAGGTCTAGATTAACCCTAAATTTGTTCAAATCGACCAAATCGGGTCAAAACCTGTAACATCCTAAAATTTATAATGTTAAATAAAGAAAGTTACGTTTAGTGATTTCGCATTATTAATTAATTAATGTCGAGTAAAGAACGGATCATGGACTTAGATTAATTAAGATGGGTTAAATGAGAATGGGCCTTAGGTCCATGGGCTTTAAGGGATATAAATATCCCCTAAACCAACCTAAAACCCTAAACCCTCATTTCATTTCCATCATAATCTCTACACACTCAAAAACACACACATACACTACACCATATTCGGCCGAGAGAGAGAGAGACATCCGAGACCAAGAATCAAGCCGACCATTATTAGATCTTCAATATACGAGATAACCAAGCAAACCGCGACCACACCAAACGTATAAAAGGTATGTTCTTGACCTTTAAAGTTTACGTAGTATTGAACGTTTTTACCTTAAAGGTCCAAGCTTTATAGTATATACGGGATATGTATACGAACGAAAACGGTTAGGGAACGTAGGGGGTGATGTCGAACCATAACAAGGGTATTAAAATCGCCAAAATGCTTGATAAAAACCAAACCCGTAGCTGACCTGAACAACTTCGCCTGCAAAAGCTTAACTTCGCCTAAGGCCAAGTTCGCCTGATTGATAACTTCGCCTAAGGCCAAGTTCGCCTGATTGATAACTTCGCCTACGGCCAAGTTCGCCTGATTGATAACTTCGCCTACGGCCAAGTTCGCCTAACTGATAACTTCGCCTAAGGCCAAGTTCGCCTAACTGATAACTTCGCCTAAAGCTAAGTTCGCTTAAGGTTTAACTTCGCCTAAAGTTAAGTTCGCTTAGAAAATAAATTAAAAACCTAATGGAAAATGTGTTAAGACAGTTAATGTAAATAAAAGGTTTAACTTCGACCCCAGCCAGGGGCTCTGCCCCTTGGACCCTGCTAGGGGCTGCCGCCCCTAGACCCCGCTGCCAGGGGCGCTGCCCCCGGACCCCCGTTCGTTGTGGGTAGTAGTTAAGACTAGAAAGATGATATGAGTAGTGATAGTTAATTGATACATATACTTGTTATACAGTCAGCCGTGCACAACTGAAGAAAGGGATTACGATTAACGGTGAACGTAACCGTGTTCAGGTGAGTTTCTAGCCCCAATTATGTGTTATGTTTTCGGGGCTGTGTGCATACTCGATATGTTTGTTAATACGCTTATCCTAAGAGATAAGTGTATGCCTTATGTGAATGATGTGATATGTATGAATGATGGCTTGACGGTACGTGAACGATCTTCGGATATTGCACGTACTGTCAGGTTGTAACGCTAAGTATAAGGTAAGTATGATATGTATGCTTATGTGTATGAATGTGATAAAGTTAATAAAAGAAGGAAAGGATGGTTGTATGGTTACGAAGAGGGTACCGGGCCCTAATAATACTCGAGGTATGATGTATGGTTGTATGGTAATGAAGAGGGAATCGAACCCTACTAATATTCGAGAACTAGGGAACCGAACCCTACTAATATTCGAGGAAAGAGGGTACCGAGCCCTAATAATACTCGAGAAAAGAGGGTACCGAGCCCTAATAATACTCGAGGAAAGAGGGTACCGAGCCCTAATAATACTCGAGGAAGGAGGGTACCGAGCCCTAATAATACTCGAGGAATGTAGGGCGTAATGCTCTTTATAACGTAAGATATGAAAGTAAGTTAATACAAAAGAAAGTATGAAAGTATGAATGAAAGAATATAAGTTTATGTGTATTGTATAGTGTATGATTAACTAGAACTCACTCAGCGTAGCTGACTTTTAGTATGCACGCAGGTGAGTAGGATGAGGCAGCTCGCTTGAGGAGACATGTGGCACTGAATAAGAGGCTGGCATCGGAAGACTCAAGACGTTTAAGTTTAATGTTTCGTTTATTTTGAAAGACAAAATGATGTTTTAAGACAATACGTGTTTTGTTATGAAATGTTTTATGAAAGCTTTTATATTCCGCGAATGTTTTAATTAACTCTGATATTTAGAACTGCGTTTATCAGTAAATCCAACACGAAAGTAGGGCTACCGGTAACGGGGCCTTACAAAACCCGAAAAGGGTATGGGTTATTATGCTTGATTATGATGAATAGATTGTTGAATGTTTGATGGTTAGGGATTAATTGAAAGAAACAATTCGGGTTTTGGGTGTTAGGATAAATACCCAACAAACAATTAAACCCAATTGATATAACCGGTTAGAAACGAGGGTTCGAGTCTAAGTAAGATAGAAGTCGGTATTAAAAACACGAGCCGTGGAAACGAGTTTTTAACCAGACAGGGGATTCAATAACCGAACTTACAAATGAGTTCCTAGCCTCATTCAACATGAAGAAGAAAAGGTTCGACATGTGGGATACCAAGGCAATAGAGTTCGATGTGGGGGTATTTGGCATACAACCTCTGTCACTCAACTGAGAATCGATTTGGGTATCTACACAACCGAGGAAACTGACACAGATATCTGGTTCGAGGCTAAAACGACTTTTACAGATGAAAGTGATGATGACGAGGCTGAAGCAGGTGCCATTACGGACGAAGCTTGGGAACAGTTGAGTTATGGAACAGCAAGCTATAGGCCGAGCGTTTCAAAGAGCACAACACTGCGTGACCCACTCATGAGGTACATCCACCGTTTGCTGAGTCATACCGTCACAGCTAGAGGTCAGAGCGGAGGGGTTGTCAACCTAAGGGATCTTTGGGCATTGTACTACATGAAAAACGAAATACCATGCAATATCACTATGCTATTCTGCAAGCTTTTCATGTCAAATGCCATTGTCCGAGGAAATACCCCGATCTTTGGTGGTCCCTGGATCTACAACCTCTACAGAGCCTATGGTGCATACATAGAAGGAACTCCGAGCCCAGATTCGATAGCTCTCAACCTTGATTACTGTGAGAGCATGCAGATGGTTCAGCAAATCAGCCCGGGTGTGTGGAGATTTTGTGACAAGTACAACCAGATTTGGGACCCAGAAGACCCGTCAGAGATGATGATACATGATGTGCATGAGAGACGACAATCACCGCCCAGACAACACCGCCGCCAAACCTACCATCAGACAGGAGGCCCATCTTCATCAGGGGCCGGCCCCAGTTCATCACATGATAGCTGATACTCTTTGGAGGGCATTTATGGACTGATCGATCAATTCTCAACTAACACTATCGCCTCGTTTGACAGGATCAATGAGCAAATGGCTGCCTCCAATGCACAACGAGCAGCCGAGTATGAAGCAACGAGGCGAGAGATTGAGCGATTGGACTATCGCATGGACAGGCAGTGGGGACCGTTTGACCCGGACACGGGTAACTGATGACTGACGGCACAGGTAGATTGGGCATGGGCATGGGCATGGGCATGGGCATGGGTTGGTAGTTACTTCATGAACTTATTATTATTTGTGTTTGAACAATTTACTTTTCGTCGTACTTGTTTATTTGTGTTTGTGTTGGTTTGGATACTATCATGGCCATGAGTGCCAAAGACATTTTATTAGGGACTAATTTAGATCGATAGGGCAAGAGATGGATGATTTCTTATCCAATTTTCAGTAGTTATGCTTGGTTGTTTGTGGATGTTTGCAGTTTTATATTATACAGGTACAAAAACAGGAAAACGGACAAAAAACAGGGGACGCTCTGTCGAAATTTCATTAACCCGTAGGGAAGTAACTCTCCATTTATACCCATAAATTAGAATTTTAATATTTTCATGAATCTTGTCACATTGAGGACAATGTGAGATTCAAGTGTGGGGAGGGGAATTACTTGACCAATTGTTTGTCCAACTAATAAAAAAAAAATTCTCTAAAACAAATATTTTTTTTGCAGCAGACAAAGATTATTCGAAACCTAAAATCCAAGAAAATTTTTTGCAAATAACCAATCATTTAAAAGTGAAAAAGTAAGAAAAGGTTTTGTAATACTGAGAATAAATCAATGCAAAATATGGCGTTAATACCCAATTCCTTCGTTACTGTGAGATAAACCTCATGCCGTATAAATATTTTTTCGAAAGCTTTGAGTGAGTCATATGTTTCATGTGATTTAGAACTTGTCGCAATTATTCATTTCAAGACCGAACGAAGAGTTGTATAAAGAAGAAGGTAATATTTACACCATTCCATCAAACCCGTTACAAAACCCAAAAAACCCGATCACTTTATCCATTTTCACAGGTAAAATACAACACTGGTCTTTTACCGACAGACCCTAAAGAACTGGAAATGCATTCTTTCGATTTCAATTTCCTTTGCTGCATACATTTCGCAAAACCTAGGTTGCCTCCAGAACTTAGGGAGAGAATCTTTCTCTTTAGCAATGGAATAAGGAAAAAGTGGCGCCAAGACGAACAAATGCCACCATTCTGTGGAATTTCAAAAACGCAGTGAAGAGAAGAGCAAAAAGATATGAACGATGTTTAGGTTGCGGAAACTGGTCCCACGAAGGAAGATGTAGAAAAAGTCAAACTCAGTCTCAGCATGAGTATACCAAACTAATGAGGATGGGGGCTATTAGGCTCAAAGCCGAACGATCCATTAGAGTTGGAAGTTATATTCAGAACAGGATTGAGGAAGAACTAATCCACATCCTCAATAAAACTGGTCTTGAAGATCTGACCTTAAAAGAGTCATTAAATATAAAAAAAAAACACTCTCGGAGAAAAAGGAGCTAACCATTGAAGACATCTCAAAACTCCCAAACAAGTGGAAGTTGTATTTACCATTAACCCTTGAACCACCACAAAATACCAATTCCGACTCACACTAAATCAAAACCCCTCTTTACCTTCTAAGCTATGCAACCCTTCAAAAGATGAAGATTTGAACTTGTTACAAGCTTATTTATCACAAGTTGCATTTTGGCTAAGAGTGTTCACATACTTACATCACAGGTATGATTAGATATAAAACCGAGTGTGAGTGAACATTGTGAGAACGTGACGTTTTGCATAAACGTAAACTCATAAAAACAAAAGTTCTATCTTTTATCACTAACATAAAGATTGGTTATTTTGTTTCGTCTTCTTGAAGCTCACTTAAGGGGTAGCTATGATCTAAATTTGCTGTTTTTAGAGGATACTTATAAGAGGATTGCTTGAGGACAAGCAATGTTCAAGTGTGGGGATGTTTGATGTACATATAAATATACATCTTTTCGGCATCAAATAATCTCTAAAAACTGCAATTTCTATCCAATAACATAGCATAAAAGACTACTTATCATAATAAAACATAATTTCAGGTGAAACCAAGCCTCAAACGAAGAAACAAGCAAAAAGACGAAGAAAACACAAGAAAACAAAGAAACACGCCCCCATGCCTCAAGAAACACGCCCCCATGCTTCTGACACAAAAAAAGACAAAATCTGGAAGCAAAAGCACGGGGCCGTGCTCTTCATGCACGGGGCCGTGGACGAGAACACAGAAAAGACAAAGAAGAATGAGCACATGTCACTAAAAATCACGGGGCCGTGCTCTTCATGCACGGGGCCGTGGACGAGAACACAGAAAAGACAAAGAAGAATTGAGCACATGTCACTAAAAATCACAGGGCCGTGCCTTCCAACCACGGGGCCGTGGCCACGTCACAGAAAAGACAAAAAAAATCTGACACATGTCATAAAAATGCACATGGCCGTGCTCATCAAGCACGGGGCCGTGCTTCACACTCCAGATTGACTATAAATAGTGGCTCTTGTGCCATTTGAAGAGTGTGCCTTGAAAAGAATTCTCTCCGGTTTTCACTTATAAAAACACACACTAACACTCACTTTGAAGATTTAGTGAAGAGTTTGAAGGTTTGGAGGTCATCACCACTAATCATCATCATCAACCATCATTACCATCATTAAGAAGAATGATTCATCTACATTTGGTTAGATTGTTCTAAGTTTAATCATGTAATTGTTATTATCAATCATCTTAATGTTCATCATTATGCTCATTATGAGCTAAACTCCTTTTACCATCTAAAATCTATGAAGAAGCTTTGTTTTATTTGATAATTAATCAAGACATGTGATGTAGTCTAGTAAAGTACATGGTTATATTACAATTATCTTTTGATGAGAAATGTTTCACCATCTTAAATCACTAAATCAAAGTTGGTGGTTGTCAATATCTTTGGCAATCGTTCATGATCATTCATGTTCTTGAAAGATAGAAATACTTTGATACATTATCGAAACATGGATCCTTATATTGTACTTAGAAATGATGAGATATAAGTTATGGTGTATTTTTCTAAACCTTGGTAATCCGAAAATGGCTTTGCTTAGGATATCAAATTAGTTAAAGAAATAATATGTTAACGGAATGTGTAACTATAACCTACATAAATCAACCAAGGGGAGGTTGTGTGACTAAACTACAACCACCCGAAGTTGTTAGAATTGGTATTTGAGAAATCGAAGTCAATCCTAATCTTTCTACTTTATGAAACTACTTGCCAACTTAAATCGACATCATTGAGATGGTATGACATTAGGAAATGGTGGACTTTAAAATGCGCATGCCATCTCCTTAGTGCCGAAGATGCTCACTTAAGGCTTAAGGAGCTATCTATCATATATTGCTACGGCAAGTTTATCACATGTCTACATATTAATTATCAATGCTAAAATGGAGTGGATTCTTGATCTTAGATGGTAACCTTCGCATAATTGAACAACTCGTTTAGAATCTCTTTTCTCGGTCACCTATATATTATATATATAAGTATTTATATTTTATAAAAAGTTTAAAAATCAACCCCAAAATGATTAAAACCTCCGATTGAAGTAAAACAACGATTTATTATTAGAAACCTTTGTATCCACGGATCGATACTTGGTTCTTACCAATACTATTCTACATATACGATAGGTACACTTGCCTGTTTTGTGTGTGTTTAGTCTTTGTAGAAATCACTTTTATAAATTTAAAACACGATCTTGTGCAAAATCAAATCATCCAACCTTTTATAATTTTAAGACACACGCGCACGCACACATCATTAACATAGGAATTTTCTTTCTTATAAAGTGCTTACTAGTTTTATAATCTAGCGATGTGGGACAAGAAACTTACACTCCTATTTATACTAAGGTGGAAGCCTCTCCTTTCCTTTCCTCCACCAATGTGGGATTAAGTTTTCTTTCTTTCATTTCCTTTCTTTTTCCTTTTTATTTATTTTGTGGTTTGTTATAACATCGCTCCCCTTGGCGATTGGGGGGGGGGGTGCAAATACATGCCGTCCAAGTTTTTTAGAAAAATATTATTTGTATGTAATATTTATATATATATATATATATATATATATATATATATATATATGGGTGAGTTATAATAAAAAGAAATAGTACATAGGAAAAGTAAAAATAAATCTAAGTCCTTAGATCTATGATCTAGTGGTTGAGATTGATAGTTTTTTAAACTACCAAATAGTTTCCTAAGATCTAAGATTTAGGTTACGTAGTTTCCTAACTCTAAATTTTATGCCATTCACACTATTCCTAACTATATAGAGTTTCCTAACTCTCTCTCTATATATATTTAATGTGATGGGGCAATTAGGTTACAAACCACTGCACAATTAAAATGAAAATAACTACCCCTGTTAACGTGATGTCACGTGTCAAAATTTGTCCCTAAGTAACTCCTCCATTACACATGATGTAACAAAGATAACAAATCATTGTCTATGTTGTAACACCCTTGACAAACACATCATCATCTCACTCTTAGGCTATCCCACATCGGTCGTGGACTAGAGAGATCCTTGGTTCATAAGTAATGTCCTGCTTCTTTAATCACCAACACGTTTTGGGCAACCAAAAACAAATCCGTGAGCTCTTCGTGGGCAGAGCGGACAATATTGGTGGTGCGAGGGACCGGGTGTTACATATGTCACATCAGCCTAGCTTGTGGTAAGCCATACGACCAATAGGGCTTTCATTTTGGCTTGTATACTATTCCAATCAAATAACTCGTATGAAGCCATATGTCCAGATGATCATACGCATATCACTCTTAACATGTGTTCCAATCGACCCATATGAAGACATGCAACATGTATGGCTTGTCAACGGTAAACCTTTAACAACATAAAATAAATGAATTATTGTTAGCGCCAAAGCATGACTATACTGATGTTTGATTTTCCCTGCGCACTACTAGCTTTGTCAAGCCATTCGCTAATCCTCCTATCTACTCATGTAATCTAACTATAAAGTCAAGCCTTCCTTCACCTCCTAATCCATGTCTCTACTTCTCCGGGTTTCTCACCCAAAGGTGAGATCCATCCAACACCGATACACATGTCTCTCAGTATTCATATCATTCAACAACATCATAATACCACCATTCACTTCTCCACACCTCAACATAACCTTTTCAATCAACCTTCTCCGTTACTCGAAAGAACATCCAATTGTAACTGCGAAACGAGAGGAACGTGATACAACTTGATCCAAGAATAAGTAGATTCTTACATGAATCAAATATACTAAGACAAATGTGACATAAGGCGAGCTTCTTCCGGTCCAATGTTAGCTTTTGCTTCCTAATGCTACACGTCGAATAACTTTTCCATACTATTTTCTTTTTCACCAGGATTTAGTCAACTGTCTAACCTAGTTTAGGATCTATTATATATATTATATTTCATTTAGTTATATATCGAGTTTCTGTTTTCGAGATTAATTTCTATGTTTTTTAGTGTTTTCGTGGTATCGATAGGCATAAATATTATATAAAAAATAAATAACTGTATATACACACTAAACTATATTTTTCTAGCACCAACTTACTCATTTTCTTAATTTTGAACCTTTTAGACCTACTTACATGTATGGTACATTCTTTGAATATAAATTAGTAAATTAGTTGGGCAAAATATCGTAAATCTAAACTAGAGGGACTATAAATAAAAATACTGTAAACACACACCGATGATGTTATATAGAACCCAATCGTATTAGGGTTTCATTCATCGAAGACATAACTTGTTGCAGCGGCCGCCATGGTTCTCAAGTATGATTCCTTACATTATTTCATTTCCTTCGATCCTTAATTCCTAGTTTTATATTTATATATTCGTAAGCTTGTCTTATTGATTCAAATCTCGATCAAATTAACCAGTTTTGTAGCCATTATTTTAGTTTAAATTAGGGCTTGAATTTGAATCCTGAATCAATTGCAATGTTTTCATTCGAAAATTGTAATCGGTTATGCGTTTAGTTTATTTTCCCCAAAAATTCGATCGCATTGATATTATGTTTAGTGCTGGATTGGATTATTTGTTGTAAAAATCTCGACTAGGCGTCGATCGATTAATCCCGATTAGTTTATAACGTGAGATGGAATTATTATTATTTTTTGGTTTTTGAACTGGACAAAACTACTGAGATTATTTGTATGTTCAGAGTAATAATAATGTAGTCATTTTCAATTTAGATTCTAGATTATGACAACTTTTGTTGGTAATTATTAGGACTGAACTTTGCCGATTTAGTGGCCAGAAGATTTATCCAGGAAGGGGCATTAGGTTCATTCGATCCGACTCGCAGGTATATTAGTAAAGGTTTTGTGTCTGTTTAATTATAAATTAAACATACAGAAATAAAACTTGTTTGTTGTGAAATTAGGTCTTTTTGTTTGCAAATTCGAAATGCAAGAGGTATTTCCATAATAAATTGAAGCCGTCGAAGCTCACATGGACTGCAATGTACCGAAAACAACACAAGAAGGTAAGGAAATATTGTTATTTTTGGAGGTTTTTTGTTGTTTTTAGTGTAAATTGGTTTAACTTCATGTTTGATAATATGATTGAACAGGATCTTGCTCAAGAAGCGGTTAGGAAGAGGCGTCGTGCCACCAAAAAGCCGTATTCTAGGGCTATTGTGGGGGCCACATTGGAAGTAATTCAAAAGAAGCGAAGTGAGAAGCCTGAAGTTCGTGATGCTGCCAGGGAAGCTGCTCTTCGGTATGAAAGTTTTTTAATATTGCCAATTTATGTTAACTTGGTAATTGTTTTTTAATGTGTTACAGCTTAATTGATGGTTTGTTAATGTCTTATTTGTAGTGAAATAAAGGAAAGAATTAAGAAAACTAAGGATGAGAAGAAAGCAAAGAAAGCTGAGGTAGTATCGAAACAAAAGGCGCAAGGAAAGGGTGGAAACGTGACAAAAACAGGTAAGGGACCGAAGCTTGGAGGTGGTGGTGGGAAACGTTGAAGTTTCGGATATTAGGAAACTAATGAGTGTTTTTGTATGGTTTAAGATGTTTTCTTTACTGTTTACAGTTTCAAATATAGACCTTTTTTCTACACAATTGCTCTTTGATATGTTTTGATCTTAGATTGCAATGCTTATCAAAGTTTATTATTCTAAGATCATGTGTTCTATCGCACACTAGTTTTGTATCATTGTATTTTTGCACAAATACATCTTTTTCAGAGGAGAATCATTAGTGTTTTTGATCTTTTTCTAAAAGATTGTTAGGTGATACTGGTTCTATGTTGTGAAGAATGTTCTTGAGGCTTTCGTTTTGGATTTAGCGTTTAGGGCTTTGATTTAGGATAACAATCTAATTAGTGTTCTTTAAATGTTGCAACAATGCAACTAGATGTAATCACTAAACCTGATAACTCATTAAAAGCTTAATTAAGATGTTCATCCTTATTTGTTTTGGTGAACTGATCAATGATCTGCTCTTCATACCATATGTTGATTAAACTGGTATTGCTTTTTGTTTGATTGTTTTTTAGAGCAAACGTTATATGGTGTCCACGAAACTGCAAAACCGCACCAATACCACTACATCTTTCAAGAAAATGGGCGTTGCCCCTCTAAGCGTTAAACATGCGTGGCGTTGTGTCATTTTTGAATCCCACTTTTCATCAATCACCAATATAAAAAAAAAATTAAAATTTATTTTAAACATATTTTTTTCCATTTTTGGTGGAGGACCCTGATGCATATTATTTTGGAACGTCTTTTACCCACGTAGCAGTGGCGTGTGGCTTGAAGCTTTGAACGGTCCTTTGGTCCTCTCTTTTTCTCTATCCTTTATGGAGCTAACAAACATCTAGTGAACCTTTAACTTTTGAAAATGACAATATGAACCTTCTACTTTTGAGCTTTGAAGAAATAAGATTCTAGTCCCTCTACCTTTTGATATACCTTTTTAATATTAACACTTTTATATGGGGTTTCACTGGCTATTGTGTGACGATGGATCTATTGCGGCGATCGATTTGCTGTGATGGTGAGGGAGGAGGGAGAACGACAGTATGGCACCGTTAAGATAGTGAGGGAAACACAAGTGTGGTATATGATGGGGTTAAAATAAGAATTGGAGTGTGTTTAAGAAGTGTAAAAAGTAATCTGGTGCGTAAGATATGTTGATCTAACGGTGGATACGAAACGTGTGTTTGTTATGCGATGTGTTTTATTTTAATGGTGGTGTGTTTATTGTGCGGTGTATATTATTAGATCTAATGATGAAAACACACTTTCTACAATTATTAAGAAAAATCTACTTATTATAACATTGCTCTATATATATAATATGATATCTAATGATGGTTTGATGTAGTTGTAGAAACGAGGCTAGGGTGTCGATTACAATGCAATTCGGTTTTTAATACGCCAAAAGAACAAATACAAATAAAATACAACTTATTTTTAATACAACACATAATAATATTAATAACAATAATAATAATAATAATAATCTACCAAAATACTATCCGTAGATTTGGGGGAATTATGAAACGCTAAAGTCAAAGCCGACTTTTAAATATGCTATTAAAATTATACTCGTCGAATGTCTCTTTCAGTGATCATATCCAATATTCCAATTACAAAAAAACGAAATGGCACGTTACCATGATTAATTTAATTTAATAAAATATCGCAATAGAAAACTTAATATAATAACAAAAAAATAAATAGGAAATAGCTAAGTTTGACTTTTAGGAAGCTTGGTCCGAATCAGCAGGAGCAGTCCAATACAATTTCACAGCAAAAAGAACTTTCTCCCTCTCCAATGGCCCATCTTCATGGTCAACAATTCGACTTTCCCAATTTAACCCTTCTGCTATTCTTTTTATTTTCACCAATATATCCACGTCATCTCTTATTATCACACTACCTTCTGGTCTTAATATCCTGTCCATTTCCAACATAATATCTTCCATCTCGCATCTATAACACATAATATCTAATCAGATAACTCAAGAACAATATAGTTTAAAGTCTTTTGTAACGAGCGAAAACGTGACAACATACCTGTCCTTGTATAAGGTAAATACCGAATCAGCATGGATGAGATCGTACGTCCTAGGATGAGTTGACATTGCTTCACACCTATATAAAACCGTTAAGTTAGTCTATGAGTTTAGAATATGTTTTGTGTAGCGTATAATTTTAAAATGACCATTTTCATCGGGTAAGTTTGATAAAATAGCCTATACTTTCAAAATTCTCCAACCGAGCATTGCGTATTAGATTTCTATACTAGCGGAGCAAAATTTCAATGCCTTTGCAATGAATCCATTTTTCCGCGCCTGATAGAAATCTAATGTGACAGCTGATCAGAGACCGTGTCATGTAGAAGCTTCTATGACTGAAAACTTCTTAACTAATAATAAGAAAAATCAGAGGGTAGTTTTGTAAAAAAATAGTTTATAAGGTTCAAGGCTATTATCAAACTAGTCGGTCAAGAACTCAAGATGGCCATTTTAGTGATACTAAAATGTCCCAATTAATAATCGATGTTATAGTATTATACCAGCTTTGATAAGTTCCAATGAGCCCACGCTCATAAATAGCGCCTAGCGTATCGGCCTTAGCTTCAACCGGGACAACGTTCATGACCCATAAAGGATCTTCCACAAGTGAGGCCGCGAAACCACCCAAGAACGCGTTCATGTCAAGAAGATTTCGGTATCTTCCAGGTTGTCCAAGTTGATTATTAACATTCTTATAATAAGAAGCTCTTTTCTTCCATAAAATAACATCTTCTTGGAAAATATCCGAGGTCACACCATCAATACTTCCACTACTAACTCTAGGTGGCACCATGTCTAATCTCTTTGGCCAGTTCGCAATTGCACCACCCGCAACTTCATCTTCGTGTGATACTTCAGGCAATCTAGTCAAACATGTTTCTATGTCGGTATACCAAGCTGAATCGGGGTTTTGAACCGGGCAAAAAGGGGGTGTTTGGGTGAATTTGGGGTTGGTTTTACAATTCAAATGGTTAATTGGTTTTTGCCATATTGCAAGATCACCCTTTTGGATTACTTTTGTCCAACAAAGACTTTTGGCAACCTTTTCAATTTGGGTTTGTTCCTCGTTCAAATCCTCTTGTGTTCTCTCCCAACCTCTCCAATGGTTTTCCCAATTAATCGGAGGCCCGGAGAGGATCCAGTATCCACCAGGTCGAAGAACACGATCCACTTCGATTAAGTATATTCCATCTATAAGTCATTATCCCAAATTAATTAGCATGCTAGATAATATTAATAACAAACATTTTAAGTTTGGTTACAAGAATAAAAAGGTGGTGAGGGGTAATTACCATATTGACCCCATGGGATGAGACAACGTGAGCAATGAGCCATGTCGAAAGCCCTAGATGGGTACGGAAGGCGCTTAGACGCCATGATCCCGATTAAAGCGGGAACACCGCGTTCTAACGCAAACTGTACTTGAGCTTCGTGTGTGTCCCTTGGAGCAAATGACATCGCGGTACTGTTTCGTGACAGAAGATAAGCTCCCCAACTAGCTACCTAAGAGTGATATTGATTACAATTCAATTACACAAAAACTAAAAAAAATGTGTCTAGACAGACAAGAAAAATGATCACAAAAAGTTTGTGATGCAACAGTTTTTAATCAAGTTGACAACAATACTTTATGTACCTAATATAATCCTACATGCAAATTGTCGATGGTTAAAATTATAAATAAGATACAACAAAGCAATTTTTCAAACTTATTGTATACAAAAATATACTCACCATTAATTGCATGTCTCACCTATTAACCAACAATTAATTACTAATCAATAGTCTACAAATCGCAAATTTCATTGGGGTGGTAAATAACTAAATATAACCAAATTCCCAGTTTCAGAAAACTGAAAAAACAGGCGTGGAGGACAGTTGACCTAAATAAAACCAAAATGTTTTTCTAAAATATTTACCAAATTAATAAAATAAAAGTAAAATGTTAAGCTGGGTTTGACTTTGACTTTAACTTAATAATCTTATCCCACAACCAGTATCAATGGCGGTACGAATAGACCCGTCGTTAAGATTAATCAGTTCCCCAATATCGTCGATATAAGCATCGGCGCCATTGGGAAACAGGGTCCCACCACCGGGGAATCTAAACCGGTCACCTTCGAATCTGATCCAGTTTTGAACCGCTTTCTCGACCGTTAGATCTTTATGTGGCACATTGGCATACCATGCAAGATCCCTACTCGTAGGCCACTTGAACGGGTTCTTGTAACCGTACGGCGCGGGTATTCGGCATTTAAGAAGCTCATGTTTCTCTGGACAATGTCTTTCTCGGTATATTAATCGGTCACGTGGGAACTTTAAGGATCGTTTTTGGTCTTGGCATGGTGTGTATTCGGAGAAGTTGAGGTTGCATGGTGGGTAGGTTTTGATGGTGACGGTGTCGGCGGTGGCGGCGGAGTGGTGGGTGGTGAAGTCAAGGCTTTTGTCAGACTCGGCTGCGGTGGTGGTGGTGGGGCAGTTGATGGTGGCGGCGGTTGTGGTGGTGGCGCGTGGTTGCCATGTGCCGAATAAGTAAAAGAAAGAGCATAAGAAGATGACAAGACATGCTAGTAAAATGTTGTCTTTACGGAGGAGATGGGTGGTGGTGGGTTTGGCGGTGGGGTTGTAATACAATGTAGTTTGTCCAGCCATGGTTGAACTATATAGAGAAAGTAAACTACTCGTATTAATTAATTAATATTAATATTGATATCAATATTAAAAAAATTTGGAATATGAGAAATATGGAGAGTGGTGGACTCGGAAAGGCCAGGCTGGGTCGCAAGTCGCAACCATGATCCGGAGCGAAGTTATTTAATTAATTAAGCACTTTTATATACTTCAAATTTATATATGTTTATATCGAAAAGTTTTGAACACGATTAATAGATTTGTAAAATTGAACCAAGAATAATAAGATATGGATTCTTAAGTTGGTTTGGCTTAAATGAAAAAAGGTTTGAGAAAGTTTGTGAAACTTTTATTTAGGGTTGTATAAAAGGTCGGGAACTCGTTAAAAATCTTCCTAAAATTTTATACGTGGTATAATTTACTCGTTTTCGTCAATATATAGAATCATAACTCAAATAATTATAACTTGAATTCATTGTGTGTATGTTAAAATAATATGTATGTGTTTTCTTTATATGTATCAAAATGTGTAAAAAATGTTAAAAATAAATACTTTTTTAAAGGTAAACAGGATGGCTAAAGTGCTGTTTGTTTTTCCTCAGAAGCACTTCTCCACCTCTTTTGTCTGCACTGAGAAGAGGGCGCGCAGACGTTGGGCTTTGCAGTGTGTTTGTTTTTCCAAAGACGTTTCATTAAAAAACGTATGTGCGCCCTCTTCTCCCAGAAGTGTTGGTATTGCTACTTCTCACCTCTTCTAACCCAATTTCTTTCCATCATTCTTCTTATTCCATCAGAACTCCCAAACCCTAATCCCCTCCTCCTCTCCACTGCCGCCCAACTCCCCCACCGAACCCCGTCGCTCCACAGCTTCAGCGCTGCCGCCCCACCGCTGCAACCTTGCCGCCGCCTTTCTACCTCCTCTGGTGCATTCCGACTGTATTCATACAGTAAGGACCAAATAGAAACATATAATAATAATAATAATAATAATAATAATAATAATAATAATAATAATAATAATAATTGTTTCTTCCGGTGCTGAATTGGAAGAAGTCAACGTCATCTTCTTCTTCGTTGACTTACCGGAACACAGTACCTGATGGAGATTGAATGCTTATTAATTGATTTATAGTTTATGTATTGATTTGTTATTCTTTTGATTCAGATTTGAAGTTGTTTAATAATGTTGTTGATCAATTAATATGTATGTTTCACTCATGCCATTGCTAATTTGCTAACAAAAGAGAAATTATTATTATCAGCTTATTTTAGTAGTCTGTAGATGTTAAAAAACAAACAATCTTCTTGTTACAGACTGCAGAGTTTTGGTCCACCTCTTCTACTACAGATGTTGGCAGATGTGGTTTCGCAGACTTCTAACATTTTACCTCTGAAAAAACAAACAGCACCTAAGATTTTTGACAAGCCGAACTTAAGGTTAACATGTCAATTCATTAAGATAGAGGATCCGAACTCAAGCCAACTTTGAATCAGCTTAGCTTGTCTCGACTTGTTTATAGCCCTGCTTGTAAGTGAAAATCAGTTTGTCACTTCTACGTTTTCAATAAAATGCTAATGCAAATCCATATTTTATAATTTTCTTGAGTGACTGTATCATAGTTATTAAACATAAATACAGCCTAATTAAGGATATTGTACGTAGGAGAAAGAAATAATTTGTTTGATTTTTTTTATTAGAACAAATTTAAGGATTGGTCCAAACATGTAACTAATAAATATTAGTACAGCATAGTGAGAATAACGTGGGGGTGCATGAAAGAACAATAGCACATGACCCCAAATAAACAAGGCAACGACGTACACAACAAATCAATTTCTATTATTATCTTTATCGGATGTTGCCTAAGTGACAAGAAGTGATAAGGGTTCAATTAAGTTGATTTTTTTTTTCTACATATTTTGAACGGTTAAATGTTGCATTGTATAAAGATTAAACACTTGATATATGAAGAGGTAGGTCCCAGCAGAGACCAGTTGGTCCCGCAAGACTCACCTTGAACAGGGTTGTCTGCGCAAAGGCCATCTGCTCCCGCAGGACCCACCATGCTCATAGAATCTTACGCGCAGTACGCAAGCTGTACACGCAGGGAAAGCCTCCCAATGGTGAAGTACCCCGCCTGTTCCCGCAGTTGCGGATACAAGCCATCAGGGAAGGCTACCCGCAGACAGCAGGGCTACACGTACAAGATTAGCTACTTCAGCAGTCACGTGAAGGCATGAGCAAGGCGGGAACAATCCCGCCCAAATGAGCCAGTCTGATTCTGAAAGATCTTTTGTACCATACCTACCAAGGTATGGATAGGACAGACGATCTGACCAGAACAGCCCATGAGCCAATCACAGGGTGACAGCTCACCGACAACAGTGCGAGGAGGAGCACCCTCTAGTACTGTTTGTCACTATTAGCCGCTGCCTACTCACCAACCCTCACTGTGGAGCAGGCGCAGCCTACAGTTGGTGGAATAGTATTACTGTTGGCCGTAACCTATTCACCAACCAGCATGGCCTGCGTACAATCCACAGTCAGTGGGACGTGCATGGTCTACAGTTGGTGGAATAGGGCAGCCGACTTTATTACTGTTGGCTGTAACCTACCCACCAACCAGTATGGCCTGTGCGTAATCCACTGTTGGTTGAACAGGAATACTATTCAGCCGGCTGTACCTTCTAGAAAACCTACCTTCGGCTATAAATACTCCAATATCTTGGAATGGTAAGATCATCTACAATCTCGTATAACTTACTTGATAACTGCTCTTATAGTATTCATATACTTTTATATTCAAAGAGCAATATAGACTGATTCTCACGCCGGAGGGTGGTCACAAGGAGGAACCCCCCCTTCTCAGTGACGAGCTTACGGTGTCTGTTTTGCAGGTTCCCTGAAGTACAACTTACTCTGCTGGACCTAACCTTCGTGGGAAACATTACCTGGCCCCCAGATTACCTATAATCTGCCCGGGGTTACTTAGTGTTTCTTCATTGGCGCCATCCGTGCATAAAGCTAGAACTACATCCTTCTCCAGTTTTTCAAAACTTCCAAGATGACTAGAGAAATTCCGGTAACCACAACCCCAGCCACTGGGGTAAACACCGGCAACACAATGTTTACAAACACTACCCCAGCCACCCAAGCTGGGGCAAGTGAAATACATTTTACGAACACTACCCCAGTCACTCATGTAGGGGCAAGTGGAGTAAATATTCCACTGGGATTCACTGATGCCCAGCTGGAAAAACGACCTCGAGCCCCTCGCCAAACACTTGATCAAGTGAAGGCATGGGCCGAGGCACGTCAAAGAGAATTTCAGGCTGAGTTGGACGAACGCTTGCGTTCAGTCCAACAAGCTGAGGAATTCGGTAGTACTCGCCAGCACCTCAACATGAGTAGTGAGTACGAGTACTCAGACGGCGAGGGGGAAGACTCCGACACCGACGCGAACCCTCGCCATAGGACGAAAGGGAAGCGTAAGGAAACGGATCCCCAGCCAAAAAGGAATTTTGGGGAAGCATTCCAACCAGTCACAGAAAAAAGCGAGCGTGACTTCTCCAAGGCCTTTAGACCTACTGCTACAAACGCAGGAAGGTCAAAATTTGCAAGGGACATTGCAGAAGCAATCGCCCCGAGGAGTGCCAAACAAATGTCCAATATTGGCACATACGATGGTCTATCCGACCCAGATGACCATCTGAACAGGTTCATTGCGGGGGCAACCGTCAGTAACTGGACGGAACCCACGTGGTGCTACATGTTCCAGATGACTCTGGTAGGAGCAGCCAGAGCATGGTTCGACCGTTTACCGGTCCACCACATTTATGACTGGGCAGACTTCCAGAACAAGTTCAGTCAACAGTTTAGTCAACAGAGGAAACACACTGAGGAGCAGTGGACGATCCTCAACTGTGTCAGAGAAGAGGATGAATCCTTACTGGACTTCATCACCCGCTTCAACTCCAAGAAGGTGAGTCTGGGCAACATCAGTGAAGACCTCGTTCGCGCCGCTTTCATTCAGGGCGCTGAATACCCAGAACTCATCCGCACTCTGACGGGTAAAGACGGTATGCCATCCACGTGGGATGCCATAATGACGGCAGCCAAGCGCTTTGCCGAAACAGAGAAACAGCTGGGAAGAGATCTCCCCCACAATACAAACCTCTACACGCAGAGGACAAGGGAGAATAATGTAAGAACCGCACGGCTAAACAAAAAGAGGCGGCAAGGTATTTGGCAGTCAAGGATAAACTTTGACGCCCCCTCAAGCTCTCGCCCTCTGGTTGGCGGAAGGGACAAAACGCACCCTTTGAACCGGAAAAACCGCTGGACGCCACTCACCAAGAGCGTCACGGAGATATTTGCCACGGAAAAACTGCCATGGCCAAAAGCTCCAGTGATCCGACAGAAACCCAATGCGGATCAAAGCAAGTCTTGTGACTTCCATGGGACAAAGGGCCATAGCACTGAGGAGTGCACATCCTTGAGGGACATCGTCGAGACATTCGTCAAGGATGGGAGGCTCGCACACCTCGTGGCATCTATCAAGAAGGGAGGAAGGAACGACAACAGGTACAGGGGTAACGGACGGAAGCCCGTCGACATTAGCATCAACATGGTCCATGGTAAGGTCAGAGGAAGAAAGAGACCAATGACCGAACCATGCGCATGGAAGGAAGCAGAAGTGCGCTTCCCGCGAGTGCCGGGAGGCCCAAACAAAGAAGGCCCCATTGTCATTAAAAGCCAGCTGGGGCACTACATCACCTCCCGCACCCTCGTTGACAATGGCGCATCGTCGACAGTGATGTACAGGCAGTTCTTCGACAAGCTCGATGATGAAGACAAGGAACGCCTGGAGACGGTCTACGCTTCAATGGAAGGGTTTGACGGCAGCATGAACACTCCCTTGGGCATCCTATCTTTCCCCGTCACTCTCACTGATGGGAATTATTCACGCACGGAGGATGTGGATTTTGTTGTGATGAAAAAACCACATCATACGTATGACATCCTATTCGGGAGAGACGGGATGGCAAGAGTCAACGCTGTGGTATCCTCAGTCCACGGCATGATGGGATGGCCAACAACTGAAGGCGTAGCGATGATCACGGGCATTCCCCAGGTATGCATCGCATCTGTCTCCTCTAAACCCAAACCGAAGATGGCCAAACAAACCATCACTGAGCCTGAACAGTGGGCATTCAATGGGAAATATCCCGATCAGGCCGTTACCATTGGCCCGACAATTGTTGATCCAACACGCACCTTACTCAAGCGCTTACTGCAGCGAAACGCAGACATCTTCGCGTGGACACCAGCCGACATGACTGGTGTACCCCGGGGAAAGGCAGAGCATAAGCTCAAATGCGATCCGGCCGTAACGCCGATCGTACAAAAGCGCAGAGTAATGGGGCCCGAGCAAACCAACGCGTGCAGAACCCAAGTCAAGGAACTCCTTGATGCGGGCATCGTGCGCGTTAGCAAATATCAAACATGGGTTGCAAATCCCGTAATGATACCGAAGAATAACAAACAATGGCGCATGTGCATAGATTTCAAAGATTTGAATAAAGCATGCCCCAAAGATTGTTATCCGTTGCCAGAAATTGATCTCAAGGTGGATTCGGTGGCACCATTTCGCCTTAAATGCTTCTTGGATGCGTATAAGGGGTACCATCAAATCCACATGGCTGTGGATGACCAGGACAAAACCGCCTTTCGGACGCCCGATGGCACATTTTGTTATAAAATGATGCCGTTCGGACTTAAGAACGCGGGGTCCACGTACCAACGACTAATGGACAAAGAGTTTCACGCCCAAATTGGGAGAAACTTGGAAGTCTATATGGATGATTTGGTCATCAAAAGCCCCGAGCCAGAGACGATGCTGAAAGACATTGAGGAAACTTTCAACACGCTCAGAAAGATAAACATGAAGCTCAACCCGAGCAAGTGTTCATTTGGGGTGGAAGAAGGGAAGTTCTTAGGGGTCATTATTACTAAAGATGGCTTCAGAGCGAACCCTGAAAAGGTCGAAGCCATTGTCAAAATGGAATCACCTACCACCATAAAACAGGCTCAAACACTTAATGGACGATTAGTCGCGCTTAACCGCTTTTTGGCAAACCATGCGGATAGGTCGTTCCCTTTTGTGTCAACACTAAGAAATTGTTTAAAGAAAACGCACTTCCGCTGGACACCAGAAGCGGAAGCAGCTTTCCAGGAGATTCGATCACGCCTGATCGAACTCCCAACACTCACAGCACCACAAGCGGGAGAGGAGTTAATCCTATACCTCTCCGCAACAGATAGAGCAACCGGGGCAGTCCTGCTTGTAGAACGAAAAGGCATCCAGATGCCAATCTATTATGTTAGCCGCGTGCTGGCAGACGCGGAAACCCGGTACTCTACCCTGGAAAAACTGGTCTTGGCACTTATACACGCTTCACGCAGGTTGAGACGATATTTCCAGGGTCACCCAATCACTATTCTCACCAACTTCAAACTCTCAAATGTTCTAGGCAAACCCGAGTTATCGGGACGCCTAGCCAAATGGGCAATTGAATTGGGAGAATATGCGATTCAATACAAGCCGAGACCAGCCATTAAAGGCCAGGTCCTGGCTGATTTTATTGCCGAAGTCCCCGCTGCGCGGGAGAAAGAGTGCCAGGAGGAGGTTCAACCCTCCCCAGCACACGAAATCGATGAGGTCTGGCGACTCTATACTGATGGAGCAGCTAGTAACGAGGGTTCAGGCGCAGGGTTAAAATTAACAAACCCAGCAGGCCAGGAATATACTTATGCTATTCGGCTGGATTTCCCAAGTACGAATAACGAAGCCGAATATGAAGCATTCCTGGCCGGATTGAGGATTGCGCGTAAAATGGGTGTAAAAAATTTGGAAGCCCATGTAGATTCCATGCTAGTGGCAAACCAAATAAACGGGACGTACACGGCTGTAAATGACACAATGGCCCTGTACCTTGCCCAGGCCAAAGCCATCATGCGCGATTTTAATGATTGTAAAGTGATACATGTCAAGCGCAGCGAAAACAAATCTGCGGATGCGTTAAGCAAGCTTGCATCACTGGCCTTCACCCACTTGGGTAAGGACATCCGCGTGGAACTCCTCGAAACACCATCAGTCCCGCACAAGGAAATTTGTGCCATCCAAACCGGTACAGAAACATGGATGACCCCAATAATAAAATACCTTGAAGCAGGAACGTTACCAGAGTCGAAGTCACAGGCAAGAAAACTACGCTGTAAAGCACTGAATTATCAGCTGGTCAATGACACCCTTTACAGACGTAACTTTCTTGGCCCATTGTTAAGATGCGTGGACAACCAAGATGCTGACTACCTCCTAAGGGAGGTTCACGAAGGCATCTGTGGAGTACACGCAGGTCCCCGCGCTGTGGTAGCCAAGCTAAACAACGCGGGATACTTCTGGCCGGGTATGCATATGGACGCGTTGGCATACATCAGAAAATGCAGATCTTGTCAGCTTTACGCACCCAACACGCATCGCCCGAAAAATGAACTTGTTCCTGTCACTTCCTCATGGCCATTTCAGAAGTGGGCCATTGACGTGACAGGCCCATTTCCAACAGCAGCTGGGAATGTTCAGTTCCTAGTGGTGGCCATTGACTACTTCACCAAATGGATAGAAGCGAAACCTTTAGCCCAAACAACCGCAAAGCATATCAAAAAATTTATTTGGGAATTTATTATTTGTCGTTTTGGACTTCCACAGAATTTGGTAAGCGACAATGGCACCAACTTTGCTGACAAGAAGCTACAGCAGTGGCTGAAAGAACTTCAAATCACCCACACCTTTACCTCAGTGGCACACCCGCAAGGTAACGGTGAGGTAGAAAGAGCAAACAAGAGCATCGTCGAAGGCATCAAGAAAAGACTCTTGGAACACAGATCCGGCTGGGTGGACGAGCTTCCGCACGTCCTTTGGGCAAACAGAACGCTGAAGAAGACCAGTACGGGAGAAACCCCGTTCAGTCTCACTTATGGCACTGAAGCCATGATCCCAGTCGAAATCGGTTTACCCTCACCAAGGGTCTTAATCCAACCAGAAGACAATGATGCGGAAAGACGGTTAGACCTTATGCTAACCGAAGAGCGCAGAGACTTAGCCGCCGTGCGTGAAGAAAACTACAAACGACAAATGCAAAAGTACTACAACACGCGGGTAAAACTCTGCAACTTCAAGGAAGGAGACTACATACTGCGTAACAACGAGGCTTCGAACCAACAACGCCCAGGAAAGTTGGCCCCGATTTGGGAAGGGCCATACATCATCAAAGAAGTTCTGGGAAAGGGCGCGTACCGGCTCGAAAGGCTCGATGGCACTCCCATCCCTAGAACATGGAATGGAGCTCAATTACGCAAATGTTATATGTAGATCAATTCCAACTTGTAAAGAAAAGGCCTAGAGCCACTTCTAATGGAAATGATTCTCCTTTCATGATGTATTGATAGCTTGTAACCTATGAACTTCCCTTACGGGAAGAAGTAGTTGCGTGTGGAAGGCGGCAATACCCGCATAAACACAACGCCAAAATGTTAAAAAGTTCTAAGGAAAACCTACACGCAGGTCAGATGAAGGTAAAGTTTAGACATCCTTGTAAGTGCAAGTGACGGTCTTACCCGCACAATCGCGAACAAGGAAGCCAAACTTAACTTACCATCTACCACGTTAAAAGGTTAACTTATGAACACTTAAAAAAGAAGAAAAACCTACACGCAGGTCAGATATAGGTCTGAAGTTAAAGCCATCCTACTAAGTGCAAGTGACGGTTACACCCGCACAATCACGAAAGAGGAAGCGAAAACTTTAGTCCATTATCAACCACGTTCAAAGGTTTAACTTAATGCCTTAGAAATTTCGAAAAGGAAACCTACACGCAGGTCAGATAGAGGGTAAAGATTAGCCATCCTACCAAGTGCAAGTGACGGTTTTACCCGCACAATCACGAGGGAGGAGGCGAAACTTTAACCCATCATCAACCACGTTCAAAGGTTCTTATTCTAAACACTTGGAAAATTGCTAAATCAAACTAAGTATGCAAGTCATAAGTTTATAAAGCAAGGAACCCAAGGAAGGAAATAACAATCTTATACGCAAAGAGATTAATATTTCACAATCAATTACAAGAATGGCTGGGTAACTACCCGCCTAAAAGAAATCTATACAAAGCTAAGTCTATCCTAGCAGCGGGAAGGGATCTTCAGGATCAGGCTTCAGGGCCACCTCCGCTTGGGCCAGCACCATCAGAGCGCGGCTGCCCAAGGAAAGCCTTAAGGATGTTTAGCCCATCATCAGCAGCAGCGACTTCATTCACCTTCTCCACCACTGGATGCGGGAAGGCAGCGTACTGATTCACAGCTTGGTCATAAGCAGCTTCAGTATTAACATTGAATAAAGGGAAGTTGGAGGGCGGAAAGCCTCTCTCAGCAAACCCTAGACCAAGCAGGAAGCCAGTCTTCTGCCCATCCTCATGAGAAGCGTTGAGGGCTGCGCTCATTGCATCGTCGTAAGAGGTCTCTGAGAGGACCTGACGCACAACCTACAAAAGAATACTTAGAACATTTTCTAATTACGAGCAGAAAGCGTAAAGAAAAAGAGGATACCTGAGGCAACGCTTCTCGAAGCAACCATTGGAGGGTAGCTTGACTTTCTTTACAAGCACGTTCGGCTCCGCTTTTATCAAGGTTGGCAAGTTGAACTTCCTTGGCGGCAGCTTCTTCGACGCTTTTGAGTTTCCTTTCAGTACGGTCAAGCACCCCCCTCTGGTCAAGGATCTCCTGCAGCTTCTTGGCATCTTCCATTGCCAAGGCGTCATGAGCATGCTGAAGAGCCTTTAATTTGCATTTAAGCTGCTCATTCTCTTCGCGAAGTGGCTCAGCAACAGCTTCAGCCTTGGCAGCCCTCTCAGTTGAGTTTCGCGCAGTCTCCTTGGCCAGCCGAAGCTGTTCATTCACAGCTTGGGCAGCCTTGGAACGGGCCTCGAGTCGCGCCTGGACTTCAACCTCAAGGGCCTTGAATGCCTTCTCCTTCTCGGCTGCGGCAGCGGCCAACTGCCGGTTCTCCTCCCGAAGAGCCCGCGCTTCAGATATATCTTTGGCGCGAGCTGCTTTTAACTTGTCGTTTTCACGACAAAGCAGCTCGACGCGGGGCTGCGTTCGGGCCTGGAGAACCCGAAGCTCATTGGTTAGCCTACCCTCTTGGTAGCTAGCCATGGCTTCCCCCAACGCACCATGAGGAGCAGCGTGGCGAGCCCAGTCCACGCACTCCACAGGGGTGCGAAGGGTTGTTCCTCGGCGTATGTTCCATCTTGGAACATACACTTCATTGGAATCCGACACTGCAAAAGAAACAAACGCAGTTAGGAAAAGATGATAAAAATATGTAAAGGAAAAAGAACCCTACGTACCTGTAGGGTCAATAACAGGCCGATAGCCGCCAAACCCATCACCTGAACCTAAAGGAAATCCATCCAACAGGTCAGGCAGACGGGAAGGTGGCATAGATCGGCGGGAAGCCTGGCGCATACCTGAAGGTCCGGCCGTCGATGCCGGTGGCGCAGGTATAGTGGCAGCCGCTGTGGTAGCCATGGTTGGCGCCACCTCCTCAGCAACAGTAACCGCCGGCTCCATGAAAGATGCTGTAAAAATTGCACTCACGGCCGGCGGAGACACCTTCTCAGCTGGAACAGCCTCAGGAAGGCTGGAACCAGCGGAAGCAGGCGTAGACGCCTGGGTCGATGCCTCGGGAAGGCTGACCGAGCCTACCGTCATTGGCGGGGGAATACTTGCTCCAACTCCACCCTGGAATGCGTCAACATCCACACCTACACAAGCAAAAGTGTTAGAAAAATTTATTTTAAACAACAAATCTAGACAAGAATTATGGGGGTACTTACGGGGTTTCTTGAGCTTGAACGCACGGACGAGCGGGGGCGAACCCGATGGAGCCGGCCTCTTGACACCGGTAACCGTCGTTGCCGCTGCCTCCTCGGAGGTGACACCTGCAGCCTCCGGAGCGGTGGTCTCGTCACCACCGGGCTTCCCCGCCACCTCTGCATTATCTGACTCCGAGTCAGATAGGACTACCGGGTCGGCCGTAGAGGCCACCTTCTCCTTGCCCTTCGCGACGGCAGCCTTTCTCTTCCGCACCAGTGGAGGACCTTCTGCGGATTCCTCAGAAGAAGAAATGTCATGAACTCCAGCAGCAGGCACAGCTTTGAGAGGTTCAGGGTAGAAGATAGGCTTACCTGGCCGACGGTGGCTCAGGATCTCTTGGCCTGGCGGGTAAACCTCCACGAACCGACCCGCAGTCTGCTCGAGGATGGGCAACTCGTTCTCGTCCAGAGCACGAGTACCCATCCGCGCAGGACCATCTTCCTCCCGCGGATTCAGGAGCGACTGAAGATCGTTACCCTCTGAAATCAACAAGAAAGTTAGAAAAAATCGTAGTCAGCAAAAAAGAAACAAGACATACCATAAGGGGTAGAGTTCGAACCATATTCAAGGACGATCGGAACCTTATCCGCATTCGCCGCCTTCCACACCCGGCTCATCCCCAGCATCACCATCGCCGACTCCGGAAAACGGAAAACCGGGGACTGGACCCGGGATATCTTCGAAAACCATTCCGCCTCCTCGTAGTTAAGGGCGGGAAGGTTCGGAAGCGCCTGGCCATTCTTAAACTTCATGGCGATGGGGACGGCGCGAGCGGATATGAAGAAGAACTCTCTTCTCCATGAGCGAAGACTCCGCTCGGTGGTACAAATCTTTAAACCCTTTATACGGGTTGTAAGAGTGTACCACCCCTGGATGCACCTCCAAGTGTAGAAGGTCATCAGACGGTCAACAAAGGGCTCAAGGCCCAGTATCCGGCACACCCACTCAAAGTGCCGGACCTTGGCAATGGCCATGGGGTGCACCTCTGTCAGGTGCACACCGTGCCTCTCCAGGACACGGTACACAAACTTTGTCAACGGAAACCTAAGGTTTCCGTAGACAAAGAATGCAGCATAAACCCCGATCTTGCCACTAGGGGCATCGTACACAGTATGGTGGGGTTCAGGAAACTCAGGCTCGAGAGACTCGAGCATGAACTTCCTGACGATATACTGGTACAGATCGACAGGAAGAGAACACTGGCATTCGCCAGCAGTCTTCTGATCATCAGTATCATGAGAAGACATGGTGGAAAAAAGAAAAAGATTTCAGAGTAAGGCTTTACTGAACAGAAAAATTTGCCGGAAATTACTTGAGAAGAAGAAGAAAGGTGAAAGTGTGAATTACAGATAACTCTCTTCCCCTTTATATAGTAATCGCAATTAATGCGGTGAATTTAATGCGGAGGAGAGAGAAATCAAAGGTGCAATGAAACTATGACACGTGGCAAAAAGCAGGCTGGCAACAGCTGTTGAAAGGACGTGTGCCAGTAATTTCGCGGCCACGCGCCAGAAAACTCACGCCCACGCGCCTGAAAAAGCGACTGGAATGACCATGTTCTGTCACGTCACCATAACTTCCTGCACGTCCTGACACAGTCAGAAGAAACTGTCGCGCGACGTTTCAGAGGTTTGGACTGTTCTTATCTTTTCACCAACTCTTCGAATTTCAAAATTCAAAATTCGAAAATATTAAAAAGTAAGCGGGAAAATCCCCCCTTACCTTGGCAAACAAGTAACCGTAAGACGGATGCGGGTACAGTGTTAAGGCGAAACCCTTCACACACCTAGCACCCGCAGGGAATTGACGCCAGGAATACCTTGGAAGTAAAGTAACCGTAAGACGAGCGCAGGTACAGTGTTAAGGCAAAACCCTTCACATACCTAGCGCTCCGCTGGGAATTGAAACCAAGAAGGATCTTCTGGGCAATGCTTGCGGAAACGGAAATAACATCCCCGCATAGCGGGAGCGTCGAGAACTGCGTTGTTTGAAGCTCCAAGATGGAATTGGTGGTCTTAACATAATTGATCACTATGTTCGAAACTACCAAAACCTCATGGAAAATACATACAACTGGGACTCAATGCTCCTGACTTGCGAGGAGGTTACAGACCTACCCGCATCATACCCAAAGACCAAGCAGGAAACTCGGGCATTTCTGCAAGTGACAAGGACTTCCCATGGAAAACCTTACAAAACCCTTTTCAAAACCCTTTGCTTAAGTCCAAAAGTTCACCTCACTTTATTAAACACGCATGAGAAGAACATTGGACTGGGGGGACTTGAAGAGGTAGGTCCCAGCAGAGACCAGTTGGTCCCGCAAGACTCACCTTGAACAGGGTTGTCTGCGCAAAGGCCATCTGCTCCCGCAGGACCCACCATGCTCATAGAATCTTACGCGCAGTACGCAAGCTGTACACGCAGGGAAAGCCTCCCAATGGTGAAGTACCCCGCCTGTTCCCGCAGTTGCGGATACAAGCCATCAGGGAAGGCTACCCGCAGACAGCAGGGCTACACGTACAAGATTAGCTACTTCAGCAGTCACGTGAAGGCATGAGCAAGGCGGGAACAATCCCGCCCAAATGAGCCAGTCTGATTCTGAAAGATCTTTTGTACCATACCTACCAAGGTATGGATAGGACAGACGATCTGACCAGAACAGCCCATGAGCCAATCACAGGGTGACAGCTCACCGACAACAGTGCGAGGAGGAGCACCCTCTAGTACTGTTTGTCACTATTAGCCGCTGCCTACTCACCAACCCTCACTGTGGAGCAGGCGCAGCCTACAGTTGGTGGAATAGTATTACTGTTGGCCGTAACCTATTCACCAACCAGCATGGCCTGCGTACAATCCACAGTCAGTGGGACGTGCATGGTCTACAGTTGGTGGAATAGGGCAGCCGACTTTATTACTGTTGGCTGTAACCTACCCACCAACCAGTATGGCCTGTGCGTAATCCACTGTTGGTTGAACAGGAATACTATTCAGCCGGCTGTACCTTCTAGAAAACCTACCTTCGGCTATAAATACTCCAATATCTTGGAATGGTAAGATCATCTACAATCTCGTATAACTTACTTGATAACTGCTCTTATAGTATTCATATACTTTTATATTCAAAGAGCAATATAGACTGATTCTCACGCCGGAGGGTGGTCACAAGGAGGAACCCCCCCTTCTCAGTGACGAGCTTACGGTGTCTGTTTTGCAGGTTCCCTGAAGTACAACTTACTCTGCTGGACCTAACCTTCGTGGGAAACATTACCTGGCCCCCAGATTACCTATAATCTGCCCGGGGTTACTTAGTGTTTCTTCAATATACTATTCCACATCCTAAATTCAAACCATCCTACCATCCAATCAAAATGTGAATGGCTTCAATTAAGTTGTGAACGGTTAAAAAAGTGGAATTTAGAACTACAATTATAAGGTATAAAAGTTACCGGTCTTAAAAAAAGTTGTTGTTATTATTATTATTATTAATCATCCAATAAATAAAGGTAGGTTACGAATATCCAACAACAAACAGTTTCTTTTGTCTATTTTGTTAGCAATTTCCCTCTTGTTTTCATTTATATAATCTTTGAAATTACAATAACCATAAAGAATCATAATTACACGCAAATATTTTTTTTATTTTACATATCCTTTGGTTGTATGTCTTTTTCGTGGCCGGTTTTGAGGGGTCTAATATTCAAATAAGTATGAAGAATAAGAACATGCTTGGGATTGAGTTTAAAAAATTCTTATTGACTTATTGACGTTTTTAAAAAGTCAATAAGTACAAAATGTATTTGACAATCACAAAAATCTTTTTTTATTTTTGCTTTTTAAAAGGTTTAAAAACACTTCTTAAAAGCCTCAAAAATAAATTTTTGAAAAAGTCAATAGGGTAACAAAAATTTTCAAACACAATCCCAAACATAAACTAAGACCACTTAACTTGCATAGATTCTAAATATACTTCTAAATCTATAGATTTATTCATCAAAGGACTAAGACTCTCAATTATTTAAAGATGAACATTTTGTTCACATAACATGATATTGCTAGGCTATAAGCCTAAACCCTTTAGTAATTCCCACATATGTAATAAATTAGTTTTTATTCCCCGTATTACGGGGGCTGTTTTACATTACTCGTTTTAAATATTTATATATTTTTTTGGGTTTAATTTTATTTATTGTAATGAAATTTATAATATACTTAGAGTTTGATGATAAAAATGTTTCACAAATAACTAAGATGTTATAACCCGGTTTAAAAGTTATCTTGGTTTGGTAAGACCCAAGACCCGCTTATTTTTTTACTATAAAATTGTTTCTTAATTATAAATAATATTTTTTTTAAAAATAATATAATAATTTTTAGTATATCCTATTTAATAGGATTTTACAACAATAATTTGATGATAATAATTTTTAATTTAATGAGATGTTATAACCCGTTTAAGGAATATCTGGGTTTGGTAAGACTCATACCCGTGAATTCGGGTCAAATGAATGAGAAACCTTTATTTAAAAATCAAGTAAATCTGATTACTCCAAAAAAAGGGGGAGCGACCACATCGCGACACGTAGGATTTTTTTTTCCGTTTATATATATTATAGATTTTTACAGAGGTTATAAAAATATATTGATAGTTGTTAGTTAGTGAACATATATTTTTTACAATTTCTATTTATAGACTTGAATAATGCTATATTTATAAGGGTATATTTTAATTTATTTTGTCTTAACTTTATAACTTAATTGTAATATTTGTATAACGTACATATGATGACTATGGATATACTTAATAAGATGTGTCGTGTAAACATATAGGGACGATGACAAAGTTTACATAGACAGCACCTACACGTAATAACCCTATTTAGTCTTGGATTAAATTATAGTATCAAAAAAAAAACTATTCCGACACATTTAAAAGGGTAAATTTATCAAAAAGATTTTAATATTATTATATATTCAAAAGAGCAGTTGACCGAGACATTTAAAACTGTTAAGTTAGCCTATGAGTTTGGTAAATTTATACATGTTAGTTATGTTTGGCAAAACTAGCTGATAGTTGTAACTAAAAGCTGAGATTTATGCGAATTACTTTTCCTTAAGCAAGAAACTTACTACTAATGATATCCCCCTTCCAGTTACTACATGCCCGTCAAAATATCTCTTTTGTTTAACATTACTTCATCATGAAGTAACGTTTATGAAAACATGATTGTGAATGAATGTTTGTAAAATACGATCAAGGTTAAAGACCATAGCCTCGATTAATAGTCTAAGCTATAATTCAAATAACTTAAACATAACTCCAACCTTAATTCGGATGCTTAGATTGATAACACGATAAGGCAGGACTTGATCTACTCGCTTATGTGATTGCTAGCTTAATTCCAACTTCGTTTCTTGCACGTATTACGAGAAATGGCACGTCGGTGTCACACCCTCAAAATCCACTAACGGAGTTTTACCGTCAGAGGGTGTGAACTGGCAGGATCGGAATCATTAGTTATAATCAAACCAAAGAAAAACGTTTAAATGTAAATAAGTGCGGAAGCGTAAAACCTTAATTCAAAAGTTGCGTCACGCAGGACGACTTAAAACCAAATGTAACTGTTAAAATTAAGTTTGCAGAATAAAGATGTTTTCAATTAATGCATGCTCCTAAACCGCGCGCCCGCCTCGGCTACCTGAGAATAACATACTAAAAGTGTCAACACAAGGTTGGTGAGTTCACAAGTTAAATAAGATAAATCGTTTAGCGTTTTGCGTAACCTCGTTACGGCGTTTAAGTGTTGCGTAACCACGTTACGGCGTTTAAGTGTTGCGTAACCACGTTACGGCGTTTAAGTGTTGCGTAACCCCGTTACGACGTTTAAGTGTTGCGTAACCACGTTACGGCGTTTAAGTGTTGCGTAACCCCGTTACGACGTTTAAGTGTTGCATTACCAGATAGTGTTATGTCAAATTATATATCGATAGGTAGCTAATCTATACAACAAGTATCGCTAAGTGGTTCGCGACCGAAGCTGACTGTTTATCAAGTGCCCGTCACCAGGTCAATCCAGACCATGATAAGTGTTAGCCAAAATTACACCCACTCAACCTCCAGTTGAGCTTAGCGTCGGGTGGGGTTTGTCAAACCCAGTAGTACTACTCAACAGTGACTCGCTATTCCAAATATTAACCGGTCCGATGTGTGGGACTTCAAATGTTACGTTTGCCACTTAGCATTTACAAGTGATATATAATTTATAACAAAATCTTAAATATGCGTTTATCTCAGAAAATACGTTTATCGGAGTATGTTATCTCCCCCAAGTGAAAAACGTTTGAAAACAGTTCAAAGAGCGGGGTAAGTGAAACTCACTGTTTGCGAAGAATATCCCGATCTAGATCACCAAGTGATGCGCGTCGTAGAAACTCTCTAGCGTTCTAAATAACAAAGAGATTTTCTAAGTATCGGTACGTTTAACGAGTCTCTAGACTCGGCACATAATACCTATGCACGTGACAGATTTCGTGTTTCGTTTGTGAATTGTGTGTGACTTAAGCAAGTACAATTGTGATACGATACATGAGTGAGCAATTACTTTCGTGTCACGTACTAATAACATACTTTACTAGCAATTATCCCCGTAAGGGCATTTTGGTCAACAAACAAAGATTAACTAACCATTATTCCCCATAAGGGCAATTTGGTCAATTCATGGCAATCAATTAACAACTATTCCCCGCAAGGGTATTTTGGTCAAAACACAACAATTATATAAAAACTATCATATTTCATGCATTTTTACACAACTCAGCAGCTAGTTTCGTTATGACAGAATTTCTACTTGAAAGATTGCCCTAGTTCACCGATCATAACGTCTCAATTAATTCACCAAAAATCACCACATAAGCATACATATCTTAGGTTTCCAGAACATATTTTATCTTATTTTTATTCCACATATTTTTCTTATAATGACCAAAACATTACAGCAAACTCATATCAGTCAGATTCATGTGCAACAGAATGTTATTTGCAATTCCCATTAAACGAAAAATCCAATAAATGCAAGACCACTTGGGTTTGGTTCCTAACTCAGTGAGTCAACTTCCAGAAGTGGAACCAACCCAATTGGTCTCGTAGTTCATGAGATATAACATTTACAACATAACCTAACAGCAGGTCTAACAGCTCAGCTTTGCATCACGTTTTTGTAAAATCATAAAAGTATACTTCCACTTATCCAAAAATTACGAATTTATACTTTATAGAAACTAGACTCAACCTAGTTTACTGCAGTACCCACAATCTCAATCAATTTTCACGTTTACACTTCGTTACAGTCACTTAAACATCGTATATACATTCTGTCCAGAATCTGTTCACATCAAAACTCAACATAATAACAATCTATGAACTATCATGCATCCATATAACCCTCTAGACACTATAACTACTATCCATGCATATCAATTACACCATACATACAAGATTAGGGTTTGTGTTTTAACTCAAATCAAAGACAACAATGAATCATGCAACAACATCAATCTAGTTATCAATCCATTATCCAACTAACAACAATCATATTAATCACATACATGCACATGATCGGCCGATTAGGGTTTATACACAACCCATTAAACATCAAAATTAAACAACAAAGAGGTAAGAGGTGATCAAGTATACCTTCCTAGCACCTAGTTCTTGGATTAATCTCTTGATTTGATGTGTATATGTGTGAGTTGGTGGACGGCAGCCGTGGAGAACCAAGGAGGGGAGGGCCGATCGGTCTTGAGTTTATAAAATAGATTAGGGTTTAGTGTTTAGGTTATATTTATAGATAACCAAGTTACATTCTAGTCCCTAAACTTTCAAGTGCTACATCTCTAGCCTAAACTAGTTGGTTCTTGTTTCTTGTTTAACATTCCACATAACAATCAAGTAACACACATATACCTAACACATAATAATCACATAATTAATGTTTTGACGTTTGTCGTTTATTTATCAATCGCTCGCGTCAACTCGTTTGCGTTTCGGTGCAAATCCCGAAAGACTACACATGTAGTAAATGTTAAGCGTCATTTAAACCCTAGTTTAAATGTAATGAAGTATGCGTTATAGATTCAACGATCTTAAAGTTTGAATTGACGGAGTTGAGTTAACGGGGTTAACCTGAAATTGACGATTGTCACAGTCGGCTCGTCACGGCTATTGGGCACTCCTCCCTAGGTTAACTAAGTGGAAATGAAGGTGAGTTTGGGATGAATGGGGTTCATACCCGTCCTCCCCTTTTATAGTCGTTTTTGAACCCTATCGCGATACGCGATAGGTCCCTTGTGGCCCGTCGCGTATCGCGACGCCGCCATTTTACACCGCCTTATGCGGGATGACACGTGGCCTGTTATATCGTGCCACGTGTCGACACGGTGTTCAACACGTGTCCGGTGACTCACCAAGCCCATCGCGCTACGCGATGGTTTGATTGTTACCCCGTCGCGCATCGCGATGGAAACAAATTTTCAGAATTTGCACTTTTGGTCCCTGTACTTCCTAAGTTATTACTTTTAAGCTTAAATTAAAGAGGGTAAAAGACGTGGTGTTACATGCATGAGAGACGACAATCACCACCCAGACAGCACCAACGCCGAACTTACCATTAGAGTGGAGGCCCATCTTCATCAGGGGCCGGTCCTAGTTCGTCACACGATAGCCGATACTCTCTCGAGGGTATATATGGACTTATTGATCAATTCTCAGCTAACACTACCGCCTCATTTGACAGGATTACAGTGCAGATGGCTGCCTCAGATGCACAGCGAGCAGCCGAATATGCAGAGACGAGGCGAGAGATTGATCGTTTTGGCTATCGCATGGACAGGCAGTGGGGACCATTTGACCCGGACACGGGTAACTGATGACTGGCGGCACTGGTAGGTCGGATACGGGCATGGGATGGTAGTATTTCATGAACTTATGATGTGTGTTTTTAAACAATTTACTTTCTGTCGTACTTGTTTGTTTATTTTTATGTTGGTTTGGATATCTTTATGGCCGTGGGTGCCAAAGACATTATGTTAGGTACTAATTTAGCCCGATAGGGCAAGGGATGGATGATTCCATACCCAATTTTCTGCAGTTTATGCTTGGTTGTTTGTGGATGTTTGTAGTTTTATATTATACAGGTACAAAAACAGGAAAACAGACGAAAAACAGGGGACGCTCTGTCGAAATTTCGTTGACCCATAGGGAAGTAACTCTCCATTTTTACCCATAATACTCAATTAGAATTTTTATATTTCCATAAATCTTGTCACATTGAGGACAATGTGAGATTCAAGTGTGGGGAGGGGAATTACTTGACCAATTGTTTTTCCAACTAATTATAAAAATTCTCTAAAACAACAAATATTTTTGCAGCAAACAAAGATTATTCTAAACCTAAAAAGAAAACCAAGAAAATTTTTTGCAAATAACCAATCATAAAGTGAAAAAAAATTAGAAAGAAGTTTTGTAATATTAAGAATAAATTTATGCAAAATATGGCGTTAATACCTAATTCCTCCGTTACTGTGAGATAAACCTCATGCCATATAAATATTTTTTCGGAAGCTTTGAGTGAGTCATATGTTTCGTGTGATTTAGAACTTGTCGCAATTATTCATTTCAATACCGCACGAAGAGTTGTATAAGGAAGAATGTAATATTTACACAATTCCATCAAACCCATTACCAAATTACAAAACCCAAAAACCCGATCACTTTATCCATTTTCACCAGTAAAATACAACACTGGTCTTTTACCGGCAGACCCTAAAGAACTGGAAATGCATTCTTTCGATTTCAATTTTCTTTGCTGCATACACTTCACAAAACCTAGGTTGCCTCCAGAACTTAGGAAGAGAATCTTTCTCTTTAGCAATGAGGTGAGGAAAAAGTGGCGCCAAGACGAACAAATGCCACCATTCTGTGGAATTTCCAAAAACGCAATGAAGAGAAGAGCCAAAAGATATGAACGATGCTTAGGTTGCGGAAACTGGTCCCACGAAGGAAGATGTAGAAAAAGTCAAACTCAGTCTCAGCATGAATATACCGAACTAATGAGGATGGGGGCTATTAGGCTCAAAGCCGAACGGTCCGTTAGAGTTGGAAGTTATATTCAGAACAGGATTGAGGAAGAACTAATCCACATCCTCGATAAAACTGGTCTTGACGATCTGTGTAACATCCGGCCCCTCGCACCACCAATATTGTGAGCTCTTCGTGGGCAGAGTGGACAATATTGGTGGTGCGAGGGGCCTCTAACATCCCGGCCCCTCGCACCACCAATATTGTCCGCTCTGCCCATGAAGAGCTCACGGATTTGTTTTTGGTTGCCCAAAACGCGTTGGTGATTAAAGAGGCAGTACATTACTTATGAACCAATGATCTCTCTTGTCCATGGCCAATGTGGGATAGCCTAAGAGTGGGACAATGTTGTGTTTGCCAAGGGTGTTACAGACAACCCCCCTTTGGACTCATCGTCCTCGATGAGGCGTGTCCCAACATCCCGAATGGCACAAGAGTGGCTTTGATACCAACTGTAACATTCGGCCCCTCGCACCACCAATATTGTCCGCTCTGCCCACGAAGAGCTCACGGATTTGTTTTTGGTCGCCCAAAACGCGTTGGTGATGTTAAGAGGCAGGACATTTCTTATGAACCAAGAATCTCTCTTGTCCACGGCCGATGTGGGATAGCCTAAGAGTGGGACGATGTTGTGTTTGCCAAGGGTGTTACAATCTGACCTTAAAAGAGTCATTAGGGATATAATAAAAAAAACTCTCGGAGAAAAGGAGCTAACCATTGAAGACATCTTAAGACTCCCGACAATCAGTAGGAAGTTGTATTTACCATACTCATTAACCCTTGAACCACCACAAAATACCAAATCCCTACTCACACAAAGCCAAACCCTTTTACCTTCTGATCTATGCAATCCTTCAAAAGGTGGAGATTTGAACTTGTTACAAGCTTATTTATCACGAGTTGCAATTTGACTAAGAGTGTTCACATACATATATCACAGGTATGATCAGATATAAAAACCGAGTGTGAGTGAACATTGTGAGAACGTGACGTTTTGCATAAACGGAAGCTCACAAAAACAAAAGTTCATTCTTAATTATCACTAAAAATTTGGTTATTTTGTTTCATCTTCTTGGAAGCTCATTTAAGGGATGGTTATAATCTAAGTTTGCTATTTTTAGAGAATATTTATAAGAAGATTGTTTGAGGACAAGCAATGTTCAAGTGTGGGGATGTTTGATGTACATAAAAATATACATCTTTTCGGCATCAAATAATCTCTAAAAACTGCAATTTCTGTCAAATAACATAGCATAAAAGACTACTTATCATAATAAAACATAATTTAAGGTGAAACCAAGCCCCAAACAAAGAAACAAGCAAAAAGACAAAGAAAAATAGAAGAAAACACAAGAAAACAAAGAAACACGCCCCCATGCTTCTAACACAAGAAAAGACAAAATCTGGAAGCAAAAGCACGGAGCCGTGCTCATCATGCACGGGGCCGTGGACGGGAATACAAAAAGGACAAATAAGAATTGAGCACATGTCACTAAAAAGCACGGGGCCGTGCCTACCAACCACGGGGCCGTTGCCACCTCACTGAAAAGACAAAACAAATCTGGCACATGTCATAAAAATGCACGGGGGCGTGCTCATCAAGCACGGGGCCGTGCCTCACTATCCAGATTGCCTATAAATAGTGGCTCATGTTACACTCATTTGGTGTGCCTTGAGAAGATTTCTATCCGATTCTCTCTTATAAAAACACACACTAACACTCACTTTGGAGATTTAGTGAAGAGTTTGAAGGCTTGGAGATCATTACCATCAATCATCATCATCAACAATCATTTCCATCATTAAGAAGATGGATTCATCTACATTTTTGTTATATTGTTCCAAGTTTAATCATGTATTTGTTACTATCAATAATCTTATTGTTTATCATCATACTCATTATGAGCTAAACTCCTTTTACCATCTAAAATCTATGAAGAAGCTTTGTTTTACTTGATAATTAATCAAGACATGTGATGTAGTCTAGTAAAGTACATGGTTATATTACAATTATCTTTTGATGAGAAATGTTTCACCATCTTAACACCATTAATTCAAAGTTGGTGGTTGTCAATTCCATTGGTAATCGTTCATGATCGATTCATGTTCTTGAAAGATATAAATACTTTGATACATTATCGAAACATGGATCCTTATATTGTACTTAGAAATGATGAGATATAAGTTATGATGTATTTTTCTAAACCTTGGTAATCCGAAAATGGCTTTGCTTAGGATATCAAATTAGTTAAAGAAATCATATGTTAACGGAATGTGTAATTATAACCTACATAAATCAACCAATGGGAGGTTGTGTGATGAACTACAATCACCCGAAGTTGTTAGAATTGGTATTTGAGAAATCGAAGTCAATCCTAATCTTTCTACTTTACGAAACTACTTGCCAAATTAAATTGACATCATTGAGATGGCATGACATTAGGAAATGGTGGACTTTAAAATGCGCATGCTATCTCCTTAGTGCCAACGATGCTCACTTAAGGTTTAAAGAGCCATCTATCATATATTGTTATGGCAAGTTATCACATGTCCAAATATTAATTATCAATGTTAAAATGGAGTGGATTCTTGATCTTAGATGGTAACCTTCGCATAATTGAAAAACTCGTTTAGAATATCTTATCTTGGTCACCTATATCTTATATATAAGTATTTATATTTTATAAGAAGTTTGAAGAAAATTAACCCCAAAATGATTAAAACCTCCGATTAAAGTAAAACAACGATTTATTATTAGAAACATTTATGTCCACGGATCGATACTTGGTTCTTACCAATATTATTCTACATATACGATAGGTACACTTGCCTATTTTTTGTGTGTTTAGTTTTTGTAGAAATCACTTTTATAAATTTAAAACACGATCTTGTGCAAAAGCAAATCATTTCATCCTTTCTTATTTAATCGCACGCGCAGCACACAACATCATAGGGTATGAGAACCATTCCCAAAAAATAATTTTGTTAGACTAACATATTATATTTAAACCAAAAAATGAAAAAGAAATAAAATGTACAACCCATTGGAAAAATATATAACAATATAACCTAATACAACACATATTGAGATATAATTAACAAAAAAAAATTATGTTGTCATTTATGTTGTCACTTAGAAGACTTAAACTTGGGCAAACACATTATCAAGATCAAGAAAGTTAGAAAAGTTTATCAAAGCCATTGAAACAAATAGGCATATTGTTTGGTCTTTGAAAGTTATTATATAAAGGCCAAAATAATAGCTTTACCAATCCATCACACCTCAATCTAAGGCGGAAATATTGGGGTGTGAGCTGCTTGCTCACAGATCTCAATGTATTATCATGCAATAATTAAAAAGTGACAATATCTATTAACTTTAATTAATTATTCAAATAAATCCAGACAACCAAGTACATAAAATTAAAAATAAATGAAACAAGATAATTCAAACTTTCAAATTTAAAACTAAGTCTTGATTCATTCTTCTAACAATAAAAATCTCTAAATTCTTCACCAATCCTGATATCAATTCAAACTGATAATAAAATGTGGGCTAAACCGTTGCCATGCTAATTGGGCGTTGGCTACCATGACTGAGTTGTCGGTGAAACCATTGTCATGCGATCAGACCTCGACCACTACGACAGTCGTATGATCATACTAATTGTGAATATGATGGACCTCTCCGAATGTGTTCAAATAAACAGTTAAACATGTAATAAGTTAGGCACATAATTGATAACACACAAGGTTAACAGTTGCTAGTGTGGATACTAATAATAGGTAAATAATATAAGTACGCATATGTCCCAAAAAGTTTGGGAAACAAGTAAAATTAGAGAAATTGTTGCTCACCTTATTAATAAGCGAGAGAAATCAATGCAATAAGAATGATGGTATAATAAACGTCATGCTTGCAGATGTAACAACGGAAAGTCCTAAAGAATAATAATAATTGGAGAATACTACGAGTTAATAAATGGACTAATAAAGATTGAAAGAGATTTGTGATATGAACGAGTATTTGAGGCTTAAAATAGTTTATTAATAATTATGATTTCTTTTTAATTTAATATTGTAAATAGTAAATAATAACATAATCATTTATAAAATACTTGAACTTTTAACTATATTTTAACATGTTAAATAACGAGATATATTACGTATTTTAAATTATAAAACTTTATTAAAATCTTTGTTATAAAAACTTTTATCAGTTTTTAATAACCGTTATATATACATATACATAAAAATATATACATATCTATATGGTTTTAACCAATGTAAGAAAAAGTGACTGGTTAATATGTTGGTCTTAATAAAATATCAATTAATTATTATATTTATAATGTTGTTTAAATAATCAAATGTATTAATATAAAGATTTAAATGCCAAATATAACTAAAAAACCGGGATAGGTGGCTAGAACCCGCGCCCCCAACCACACCGAGCCTTAAATTCACACACGGCCACACGCAACCAACCATGCTACCAAGACAGTTGATTATAACTTGAAACTGATAAAATATAACATGCAGCCCAAACACCCAGTTTATACACATAAACCCTCGATTCGTCAATCGGCCAAAACACTTGATCTTTGCCCGAGTATTCATAGGCTTATTGAAATTGAGAAATCGACGAACTGAAACCTATATCAATTTACCTTAAACGGATGATCAATTAGAACTAAAATATGCCGTCATGTACAAGATCATAAACGTATATCAACACGTAAAATTATTGAAATTGATTAAGGGGGTTTAGTACGCTGACACAGGGAAGGTGCAGGCACCTGGAATTGCATTATGATCAACTGATTAAGTATATTACCGATCTAGGGCATGGGCGGTTTAGTATTTTAATCAATACGTATCAAACAAGATCTTGTTTCCTAATTCTTTTCGTCGACGAGCTCGATTAAGCAAGTATAACAATATGCACGATTAGATTCCTAGTTTGCAACGAGAATTGAGGTACAAGCCATCATCTGGATCCTGGTAAACGGGTCTGGATACATGGGTTACGGGTAAATGAATTGAATGATATAATTATTGGCAAATTTTGCTATTAGGTCCCTCTAGTTTAGGTATGGAAACAAAAACGGGTTTAAAGTATAGTTTAGGGTATATATTGTATATAAATAATAAATTAAATAAATATAAAACAAATATTAATAAAATAATAATAACTCGATCGACGCGATATTTTATTGCTAAAATTTTCTGAACATCGAAACGGGTCGGGTAACGACAAACCGAACATTAAAAGAAAAATCCGAATTGTTACATTCGGTACACCAAGTCAGCTCCATAACCGGGCTTTCTCCCCACCTCTAATTGCCTGCAATGTAGCTAGACTCTTTTGGGCTCTAGTTTCTTTTTTAAGCTGCAACGTATTTAGACCTTTTTTTTTTGGGCTGGATTCTTTTTTTGTGTTAATTTATTCGGCCTATAGGAATTTGGGCTCTAGTTTCTTTCTTGAGCTGAAATGTATTTAGACTTTTCTGAGCCACATTCTTTTCTGTTTTCACTTATTCGGCTTATAGGAATTTGAGGTTCTTTTTGGGCCGTGCATGCTTCTTTTTTCTTTTTGAGCAACAAAGTCACGGACACCTGAGATCCCAAATGAATCTACATTTTGCCCAAACATTCAAGAAGAAACCCATAACTGAAAAAACTCTTTTATTCAACTGAAAACAAATTGGTATAGATGAGATCTAAACCCACAACCTCTCATAATAAAAGTTATGGTCATACTGCTGGACCAATTAGCTTTTGGTCGGCATTCATTACATTATTGAAATTTGACATGTTTCATGAATATCAATAAAAGATAAACAATAAGAGGAATAAAACTTCGATGAATTACATAAATGATATCATAGTCCGCTAAAACATATATTTTGTTTATGAAAATACTACAAATTAAACACGCTAAAACTTGGTATGTATGCTCACCTAATCGATTATAAAGTGAATTCTATGATTCTATCCAAATCAAATTCCCATTTAGGTTTTTACCTCTTTGTTAGAAGGTAAATCTGGTAGGCCGGCCGTTGAAAAAACAAACTATATGGGTTTCACATGATTCATGTGGGTGTTTCTTTGACATAACATCATGAAAAATTACGACGTTACTATGTGATATTATTATTTAACTAATTAAATACATCGAAAAGCTATCCAGATAAACTAAATTAAAATGAAAAAAAGGTACATTTTAATGTGCAAGTTTTTTTTCTATTTCGTGAAATACTTGTGAATAAGCTTTAGCTTAACTCGCATTAGATGAGAAATAAAAATTAAACTGGAGACCGAAAGGTCTCAAGTTCGAATCCATTAATTCCAATCGAGTTGTATTGCAATGGGCCTTCGGGAGCTTGAGTTACCCAGCGTTATCTACGATCGCGGGCGTATGGGCTCACATTTTGTTGTGGTTACCTACGAAGCCAGGTTGGATTCGTTGGCCGTTTGAAAAAAAAAACTCCTTGAAATACATATATACATTTGCCTAAACAATTGTTATTTGCCCCCTTTTAAGGGTGTAAACGAGCCGAGCAAGCCCGAGCTGGACTAGGCTCGAGATCGGCTCGTTTCGAGCTCTTTTTTTATAGCTCAAGCTCGACTAGTGAGTTGATTATTCAAACTCGGGTACGACTCGTTTATTACTTATTCATTCATTTATATGTGTTTTTCATTATTATATATATTTTTTAGAGAAACCTTAAATGAGTCAAAGCTCATGTAGTACTTTAAACGAGTCAAAGCTCAGCAGTGCCATGTGAAATTAATACATAGAAGTAAAAAATAGGTAAACCAAAAAAAATAAAAAGGACTCGTTAAGGCTAAACAAGTTTAAACAAACTTCCCGTACTATAATCATAAATCATAAACGGTTCAGCTCTTTTGCATCTTTATTTCCTTTTTAATCAATAATTTAACCAAATTTTGCACAGAATGTTAAATATTTTATTCGGTGTATTCAAATTTCAATGGGATGATGGTGTTAACAGGTAAGACAACATGCATGACCGATCCATATCTATCAAGCGGACCCTACTTCAACAAGTTATCAACTAATACATTAATTAAAATTATACAAAATGGAAATGTGATTAAGAAGTTTATATATAAAAATGTGGATAAAAACAAAGAACATATGGATGATTGATGTTATGGTTCCAATCATTCGGGGACTCTGCGGTGTCAGTGGAAGCACGTTCCAAATCTATTGTTGTTAGTCGTGAATACTGCTTGTAGTTGTCGGTTAATTACTCTCCCTTAGTTTGCATGCATTTATATCGACCCTTATTGGTTGGTTTTAATAATAAATAATACTTGTATTTATAAGTGTATAAGAGTATCCACAAATCACAATAATTGGCTCGAAAACCTTATTCACGTTAACAATGTACTTTATGTCTTGGCTTACTCCCCTCATAACTCACTTTTTACAAAAATTTCCTACAACATGTAATTCTAACAAATTTCAAGACAAATTTCTAACAAGCACACAAAAAAAAAAAAAAAAAAAGCTAACACAAAAAAAAAATAACTATTTGGAATTAATATAAATATAATTATTTGTGCCATGTGTAGTGTTATACTTTTATCGGAAAGTTGTAGCAAATTAGAAAAATAAAAATTAATATATAAAGTAGATTTAGTTGGAAATTTATAGTAACTTTGCAACATACTTTTGTAGTAATTTTTAGGAAAGTTGAAGGTAAAATGTTGGAATTGATTCTTCCATCATGTGTTTTCCCCAAATAGCTTTTTGTAAGAAAATTGTTGGAAAAACAAATTTTTAACGAAAACCGTCATAGAAATCTAAGTCATTTTCGAGAAGTGTTATGAACACCTAAAAACGCAACATCTCTCTCCTCTCCCTCTCATGTAATCGTTTTTCGACGTTCTTACGTCCATCTTTCATCTAATCCAATCCCTTTAAAAAAATTCCAAAAAACATCCTATTATGAATTGTTCAAAACTTTCAATTATTTGAATAAAAACTACCAAGCAAGTGTGCTTTAAATATAAACTTGACACGATACCCGAATACTGGCATTAATTTTTATATACCAAAGTATAATGAAAATGATCCACTCTCATGAATTAAATAAGATTTTTGTTGATTATGATATCCAAAAACTTATAAAATAATAATAGGTATACCCTATGCATGTGAATATAATAACAAAGCGTGATCCACATTGGCCTATAACTTCTTCAACTTTTCACATATATACACTCTTCCTTACATAACCGTTACAACATATCACTATTTTCTTCTAAATGGGGTCCGGGTTTTCAACGGGTAACACAGACGGATCTCTGACGAGGAGCAGTGAACCACTGCCCCTCGGTCTTGGAGACTTACCAGAGAATTGTCTAGCTATGGTTCTTGCTTATTTAGACCCTCCGGATATATGTAACTTGGCAAGAATCAATCGAGCTTTTCACCAAGCATCGTCGGCTGATTTTATATGGGAACCTAAATTACCTGAAAATTATAGAAGTCTTGCAGAGAAACTTATGTTTTATGAAGGGAGTTCCCTATGTGTGGGAAAGAAAGACATCTATGCTGGATTGTGTTGTCCTGTTCGGTTCTCTAGTGGTACAAAGGTATGATCTTTATCTAATTTCTAATATATATATACTTGTTTCACACCCGCAAAATACGAGAAAATTGAACACGTACGCACACAATTAATGGTGTTGTAGGAAGTATGGATGGAGAAAGAAAGAGGAGGTATCTGCATGTTGGTTTCATGGAAGGGGATGAAGATAACAGGCATTGATGATCGTAGATATTGGAGCCACATCCCCTCCTTGCAATCAAGGTTTATATAATTATTTTAATACTTAACAAATTTACTTTTATTGATTATCTTTGACATGACTATTCGAAAACATTTATGATTTTTGTTTACTCTCTCTCTCTCTCTCTCTCGTTCATGTTAGCTTCATCACAATGATAAGTTTCTTAAAAATGGACTAAGGAACCAATAAGTTTTCTGGAACCGTTAATTCGTTGAAATACGAATAGACTGTATAGTTAAAGAAATGAATCAAGTTTCCGCTTGATTTTAGAATTCTACTTTAGCTGATCAAGCTAAACTAAGCTCAAACTTAAGAAACACTTTAGATTTTTCTCAATCTCATTATTATTGTTATTATTATTTATTACACAATATATGTTATTATTATTATTATTATTATTATTATTATTATTATTATTATTATGTACCTACATAGTTCTTCTAAGTGTGATAACCAATAACAACTAGCTATGAATCTAACATTTTAAATTAATTGACGTTCTACATAACCTTGATAGTGTACAAACTAAATTACATGTGTTTATTATTGTGTTTCATGCGACAACACACATATAATTACTTATAATATGTTGTAAGACATAGAAATTAGTCAACATTTCTAACACTCTTAACTTTCTTATATACGCTCTAACTAGAAATACACAACATTTTCCCAAATTCAATTTTTAAATTACGATAAGAAGGTATATGTCTGGTTTTCTAAATAATTAATGTATTGTTATTAGTTTGTGAATTGACAATACTTAATAATATCTGACAGCTTGCTTCCTATATGGGTTGACATCGAAAATTCGAAATGAACATTTATATAAGTGAAATATCTTGCCGTTGATAAAGATGAATGCATAATTAATTTATTTATACAATATAGTTTCTCTTCGTAAAAATTATTTAAAAGAAAATCTATACCCAGTCAATTGTAATTTGTTGGTAACTATTTCGGTAGGTTATTTTCAATACCGTGTTTATTTACATAACATTAGTAATTCATTTAGTACATAATGTGTAAAATGATCTAGAAAAAGTCTTCAGATTCCGAAGTTGACTCTCAAAACAATTATTTGCATTGCATCTCACGTTTTATATAAAGGATTTGTTCCAAAGTGATTACCACACTCCACACTTTACATTTCGTACAAGATATAAAGTACTCTTAAATAAATTAAATCATGTATATACTTTTATAACGTAAAATAAAAAGGTAAGTTATCTAATTATAATGACATTGAAACACTTGATTAAAGTATTTCATTATCTATAAATTGTAGGTTTCACACGATTGCGTATCTCCATCAAATATGGTGGTTAGAAGTCGAAGGTGACCTAGAGTTTGAATTTCCAGCCGGGAGTTATAGCCTTTTCTTTCGTCTCCAACTCGGTAGACCACCCAAAGGGCAATACACGACGACTCAACAAGTTCATGGTTGGAACATTAAACCTGTTCGGTTTCACTTTTCTGTATCCAATGGTGAGCATGCTACATCCCAACATTTTCTAAACGAGTCGGGAAAATGGTTACAGTGTCATGTTGGTGATTTTGTCGTAACGGATTCATATAAACCCACAAAAATCAACTTCTCAATGACTCAAATTGATTGTACTCACCAGAAAGGCGGTTTGGCCTTAGATTCAGTGTTCATTTGTCCTAATAAACCTGACCTAGTACGATGATACACAATGTCTCTTATTTTTTTAAACACATAAGGATTAATTTTATATGATGTCAGATAAGTTATTTGGATATTAAAATGTTTAAATTGTATCAAATATCATATATTACATGTTATAAGCCAAGATGTGGTACGTAAATTTGTAATCTTAGTTAAAGTTTATCAACCATTAAACATTCAACTTTGTTACTGGACATTCTTAATTGGTGTAACTTTTTTTCGTTTTAAGAGTAAAAATGTGTGACGTCTCATATCAGTTAAGAGGAGAACGAAACCTTCTTTATAAGGACGTCGATATCTTCCTTATCGTAACGCGTTTTGGCGATTAATGGTAGTGGACAATTGAGAAATCCACAAAAGCGTGCTCAAGTGGAAGTCGTTTTAGGATGGGTGACCTTCTGGAAAATCTTAACCTGGGCAACCAAAAGCAAATTTGTGAGATGATGGTGGTTTGTTCCGGCCAAAGCAGACAATATTATGATGCGGCAGTGGTTGGCTGTTACAAATGGTATTAGAACCAGGGTCAAACCGATGGTGCCTGGTCCAGCGAGGACATTGGACCCCAAAGGGACATCTCATGTCGGTTGGGGAGGAGAACGTAACCTTCATGATAAGAATGTGGAAACGTTTTCCATCATAACACATTTTGAACGTTTAATGGTAGTGGATAAGAGCAGAATTCTACAGTTGATGGCGCTTATTTGGAAGTTGTATCAGGATTGGTGACTTCTTGAAAAGTTTTCACCTGGGCAACCAAAAGCGAATTCGTGAGACGATGATGGTTCATCTCGATCAAAACGAACAATATTATGATTCGATAGTACTATAATAGCTTGGTTGTTACAAAATTCCATTACCTTCAATCAGGAACTCCTTTATCCATGGACAAATTATTATATATAACAATTAAGGGGTTTAGTGTCGCTGGATCTTGATTGGTTCACGTAGCACCAATCCCGTCTAGCCACATCAATTTTGATTTTTTTTTCGATTTTGTTTTCGTAAAGTCTGATTGGGCCACTTTGTGGCATAGTATGTGGTTTTTTTTGGTTTGTTTTATTGCGGTCCGACGGAATGTCAATTTTATATTTTGTTTTGTTTTAGTTCTGTTATCGTAACGAAAGTGATGAGAACCAACCGAATTCAAGTAGACTCAACGTTTTTTGTTTTAGTTTTAGTACCATAACAAACATGATGAAAACCGACCAAATGCCGTTTTTATTTTGTTTATTTTTATTTTAGTTCTTGTGCTATAATGAACTTGACAGAAACCAATCCAATTTATGTAGAATCACTGCCTCAACGTCCGGAGTCGACAACGGTCAGGTTTTTCCAACACCCGAGTTTTCTGGCCGACGCCACCCCATCAGTCCACCTCAAATTTTATTGTTTTTGTTTTTGTTTTTATTTTGGTTTTAGTTCTGGTATAATAACACACGTAAACAAAACCGGCCAAATTTGCGTCGACTTACCACCTCTACACTTGCGATCGACAACGCTTGAGTTTTATCATCGCCCAAATTTTATCAAGCTGTCTCGGCGCAGTGCGCCAGGTAAAACACTAGTTAATTATAAGAAACAAAAATTTAAACTAACGAATGACTAACAACATAGGGTTAGATTAAAATACAAAAGGTTACAAAAATAAGAAAAATGAAAATGATTTGTCTCCTAAAAAATAATTAAAAAATGGTTTTAGGTTGTTTGCTATATTACCGAAGCATGGAAACCGAAGGAGATGAGTTATAAATCAGGGTGAATCCCGGGGTCCTAGGATATTCTCAAGACACAAAAGAATACAAACATAGTGAGATCATCACGACTCGCGATGTCAGGTTCATGGAGGAACAATTCCCTTTTGAAGAAAGCAGATCGAAAACATTTGAGCCACCGTGTATGGATGAAGAAGGTTGATATTTTTCGATAAATAACCCCTCATCAATGCGCAGTCATGTTATGATATGTTGGGCCCTAATGTTTACAGCCCACATTCTTATGGTTGGCCAGATCCTTGCAATAAAAACCCACAACCCGAGGGTGGGCTAACAACCATCAGTAATAATTCTCCACGGCCCGATAGTGGATAAAAAAAATGTTTTAGAACAACCCAACACCTATCAAAAGTGGGTATACAAAATCTCAATAATATTCATTTCAACATAAACTTGCCACCATCTATTGACCATTCATGATTTCATGCATCACAGATAATCAATCTTCTTCCATATCACATTCTCCTACTAATTATCTATCTTTTGATAAATTCTCCAACTCTCTTAATATCATTTTTGGCGGCCATCACTTGTAAGTTGTAACAATGAGCCAAAATATTTTCAACAAGCCATGCAAAACAAAAATTGGTTAACACCATGAAAAGAGAAATTGAAGCCCTATCCAAAAGAAAGAAACGCTGACTTTGGAAAACCCACAAGATGGCAAACGAGACATTGAATCTAAGTGGGTATACAAAATCAAGACAAACTTAATAGTGCAATCGAGATATATAAAGCATGTTTGGTGGCTAAGGGTTTTACTTAGATGGAAGGTATTGATGTGAGAATGCTTCTTGCTAGCTATTGAAGTTAATCGTGACTAGGTAGGTATTACATCACCTTGGCCTGAATAATGCATTTTATGGAGACTTCAAGGAAGAACTGTATACAAAAATTACTCAAAGTTTGTCGACTCGGAATTTTCGTTACTTGTCTGAAACAGGCTTCTTGAAATTGATATCATAAGTTCCCTACAATCTTGATTTTAGTTGGTTACCATCAATAAAGTTGGTATCATAAGATGAAGCGGACCAAAGCTTTTTCACATGTGAAACTCGACATCAACAACTTGAGTTCGCCCCTAAAAGTATTTCTTGGGAATTGATGGTGGATACCCAACATTGGTTGGAAACAGGGCCAACTCTCGAGGACAACTGGGTGGCCGACACTCCGCTAGGCTCGATTTTTTTAATAAAAAAATTATATATATTTTTATGAAAAACAAAATGTATAATGTTTAAACTCAATTATATAACCACTAGCTTGGTCTAGTGGCAAAAAAGAGTATGACCCTCAACCAAAAGGTTGTGGGTTGTAGTCTCATTTGGGACATATCTAAGCCTATTTTAATTCAAAAGGTTTTTTATACAACCTAAATCATAATTAAGTAAGCTCATTAAAAAATTAAATCGTTTAAGCCTAACAAAAAACTCCTATTACTTAAAGCACAATTTTTTTCTGCCTCTGACCCAAATATTTTAACAATTCTCAGGCCCTGCTCGAAAACACTGTCCCTCCTGCGGTTTCGTCCAAACATCCTTGGTGCGGACTTGTTATGCCGAACATTAAAGAACCAACTTTAAAAGATGTACAACTTTACAAAATAATATATACACCCCAGCTAGAAATTGTTGTACATAAGAAAAAAGGAAAAAAAATGTGTATTACTATTTATGTATTTTAGTGGGCATCGAATGAAAAGAGCACACACAAATTTGGTTTTAATGACGACGTAGACATCAAATAATTGATTTCCCATCCATGTTGTTTGTCTTGTCTTTCACTCCTCCCATCAACAACAAAAACCTCCCTCATCCCCGACGGTTTTCGTCTTCCGTACGATTTCATCACCTATTTGTTTCCTTACTCCCGAATTATATTATATTATATTATATTTCCCAAAAGTTCAACAAATTAAGTTTAATGCGATTATTTCATCTCCTTTACCTTCTCTTCTCCACAAGTTTTGCCCTATATACAATTGCTACGTTTCTAAGTTCATTTGTTTGTGTAAATTTTAATGATGCGTTACTCCTAATATGTTACACACAACCTGATCTCATATTTTACACATGACCACCTTACCAACCCATCAAAGTGAGAATGCCTCCTAATCCACTTATTTTATAACTTTTTATTGTTTTTTATACACGAGTAATAAAATATAGAGGGTTGCATATAAGCTTCTTGATTATGATTATAGAAGTAAATTTTAGTTTCTATAAATTGTTTTCGTTATTGTAGAGAATCCAATGTAGTAGTGTTTTAGTTCTTTCAATTTTCTTCTTATGGTTATATACAAAAAGTAGGGATATAGTCTATAGAGGCTCCAATGTAAATGCTCTAAGGGGCTGTTTGGTAGCCTCTTAATGTTCATTAAGAATAGTTCATAACCTCTTAATTGTTAAGAGGTAGTCTTTTAACCATTCAAAATTAATTTTACCTCTTAACCATTAAGAGGTTATGATACATTAAGAGGCTTTCAAAGTAAATAAGCTCAGTTCTTTTAAAAACACTAATTACAATTATCAATACAATATCGCAATTACACTATCATCTACACACTTAAAGAGTTTAACTTGGTATCATAGCAGGGTTAAATTTTGTGCAGAATTGCAGAGATATATCACTCCTATGGAGGATTCCTGCGATTTTATACAATGGCTTGGAGCAGATATGTCGATAAAGATACTAATGTTCGTGGACAACCCTGCTGATCTTGTTCGTGCCACTGCTGTTTCAACCTCTTGGCGTCAGTTTGGTAACTTCTTAACTCTTTGCATCAATATAATGCTTGTAAATGTGCCGGACGAACACGAACAGTGCATATTCATGTTCGTTCATTCAACGCTAATTAAATGAACGGCACGGATAATTAAATGAACAGAATTTGCTTGTTCATGCTCGCTCACATTTGTTTTCGTTTATGCCCGTTCGTTTAAAACATAAATTAATGGTTCACGAACATAAAAGAACAAACGTAACTGAACATAGATGAACGAGCATAGTTGAATGAACACCAATTAAAAGTAAATGTGAATATCAATCTGCTGGACCAATTAAAATTAAATGGTTCACAAAAATGTGTTCATGTTCGTTTGTTTAAATCAACAAAAAAAAATTGTTCGTGTTTGTTCGTTTATTAAATAAACAAACTTCCTGCCGGTTCACTGAGCATATAAACGATTCTTACATATTGATCTTTCTAATGCAGTCATCATGAATGGGATTTTTAAACAACTTTGCATCCGAATGTATCCTGAAGTGTCAAGGGTTACTCATGTCATAGAAATGAATAACATGATAAAGCCTATACAAAACAGGTCATGTTTGGAAAGTGAGCATATAGTGTATGCATATTTAGCCCGCGGTTTCACCTCATTTATAACAAAAGATTGCATATCAGAGGCAATTGTTGCATCTAGCACTGATAACTACCCTCAAGAAAGCATCCATCACACATTAGAACCAGGCGACAGGGTTGACCAACGGGCTTCTTACTGGTCAAGTAAAGGCGAAGTTGACCCGATGATCCCTGAAACACTAGTATATAAACTGACTGCAAGTTTGTGTGTGATCACTGAGATTAATATCCAGCCGTTTCAAGGTTATAACCGTAATTCGAATAAATCTGTCAATAGTTTAATTTTATGTTGTGAATGTTTGCTGATAAAGTTTTTTGCCGGTTTTCCAGCATATTTTCAGTTTGGTTTTCCTATTTACTCTGCAAAAGCTGTGCGGTTTCGCTGGGACATTTGAAGCCAGGTTATGAATTTGAAAATAATATGAAACGCGAGCCTTCGCATCTTTTGAGGTCTTTTTCTGAGAATGTTGTGTGGACGTACACGTCACCATTGTTTCCAATGGCACAAGTGAGTTGGATTCTTATCAGTTATTAATAATTGCTAACACTTATTAAAGATTTACGCATTATAAGATAAAAAGTAAGGTATCAATAAGTTTGTAAACAAACCGAACTATCAGTGGACCGTTCTGCAAGAAGTTCATTTATAATAAACGAACGAACATGAACAAATCATTTTGTTGATTTAGTTAAATGAACGAACATGAACACGTCTTGTTCGTTTATTTATGTTCGTCAATGTTCGCTTGTGTTCATTTATATTTGTTTAACTTAGTTTGCTAATATATTCATTTAGATTTTTTTGACCCATTACAAGTTTACAACTTCGTTAGTTTTAATAACTTTTTACCTCAATGGTGTTCATTCATATATGTAAGTTATATGCGTTCGTGAACCGTTCGTTTATACTTTAATTGTAAACAGGAAAGCCGCATGCAAAAGTTTAAGCTACCTCAACCTGCTCTATGTATTGGTGGGTACTTGCAGATAGAGTTGTTGGGTCGGGTTCAGAAACAAGAAATGGATGAAAAATACTATATTTGGTGTGTTCTTCATCACCTTATTAAAATATGTTCACATGTGAAAATTGAATATTGAAAATTGATAAATCTGTGCGTGATTAAGTTTAATTCTTGCAGCGTGTCACATGTTCAAGTTGTCGGACAGCCACTTTCACCTGCATTTGATGTGGATATTATTGACCCGAGTGGAAAGTGTGCACTGAAATACTACCCGAATGCTGAGTGCTGCGGTTCGCTTGTGAAATCTAGAGGTGAGGCAAGTAGCAGCCCGTCTCGGTTCCGTTCATTCACTGCGAGTATTAGGGGCTTGGAACAAATGATTTTCAGCCCGTCTCGTTTCCGGTTTAGATGATGAGATTATCAGTATGGTATGTGGACTTACAAACAATTGATATTAGGGTCCTCTTCATGTTAACAGTATATGGTATGCGATATCATGATCTGAAATGAACGACCCGTGACAATAAAGCCCGACCCGACCCGACACTTGGATTAGGTAATGAAGTGGCAGCACTGAGGGCGGTCCTTCTATTACGATTGAGCCCGAAATGGTTAAATCTTATTGGAATTGAATGGTATAAACTATATAAGATGCTGTGTTGATATTTGCACATTGTACTTTGGTTGAAATGGTATATCAGATACTTATATGAATGTATTGAGGTTAAGAAGGTAGTTTCATACATGTTACAGTAAAACATGATATTAAGATTCCCTATTTAGTATTTACTCTTTCTGCAAATACTTTCATCGTTTATAAACTAACTAGATTTAGAGCCCGTGTAATACACGGGATTATCCAAATTATACGATTACAAGTAAAACAAATAATTACATAATGTACATGAATAAATACATTACATATATGCTTGTATCTATACTATGTGTACAGTTGATTTTATTTATATCACAAAATAATTTTTTTTAAATGAACTTAATAAAAAATGCACATGCAAAAAACGTACCTGAGAACGCTCATTTTATTGAAACTTTCATTGTCAGTATCATATATATAATTGAAAGAATTTACGAATAACACTTCTCTTACAATAGTAGTTCTGATTACTCATCCTAAATACCGAATGAGCATTACCTTTTTTGAAATATTTATTAATTTACAAGCCATAGAAGAAATCTAAACATTAAATTATTACGACGCTTGTTCTTCAAGAACTATGTTTTTCTGAGCTACATCATGAAAAAGATTTTGATAAATTTCATAGGGTTATCGACTTTGACATAATGACAACATAAAAAATTGCATGTTAACCCATTCAATTTTGTGAATATTTTGCTCCATTTGAGCATAGGTTGCATGACATGCTTCCAATACAACGTTCTGATCACCATTGAAGGAAAAATTAATGTTGACACAAATGTTTCAAATTTGATTAAAGTTAGAAGCATTGATAGACATGGAGTGTCATGTCAGAAGTGCTCACTATATTTTCTTAATTTTAATAGTCGAGGAAAAATAATCAATTTTTCAAATCTTGAACCTTTTAATTATTTCCAAAATGTCTTTGAATATAAATTTGAAACCCGAATCATGTTTAAAATTCTAACTTTCATCTGTTTGACATTTTTAAATCAACACTTCTTTCAACCCGTAACAAATTGGGTGATAAATCTATTTGTATTCTCAAACTTTTAAAAATATTTAGATTTCCCATTTTAACCCATAATAAATTTTGACCCAAATGTCGTTAACTTGTACCAAACAATCTATTCACCAACTTTTGACTATAAAATCAAACTTAAGTTTCACAAAACCCGAAACAATCATTGATAAAAAAAATCAATAATACTTGATGTATAGGCGAGAGTAGCATAGTACAATGATCAAGTTACATGGACCAGATTTCATCCTCATATGTTATGTTTATGAAAGCATATTCGAGTTTTGTTTTTCTTTATAATTTTCAACAATGTACATAGTACAATATGTTAATGATTACATTTGAAATTATATTTTTTTTTAATCTTTAACAAACATGGTTTGTTGTTAATTTTTAGTTTCACCAAGTATTTGGGAATATATAGTAAAATAAAAGTTAATATTTATTTTGGAATAAAATGTAAAGGGAAAGTGAATATGACATATATTAAGTCAATTAAGATCTTGGTTTTGGAGGGAAAAAAGTTGTGAGGTTTAACCACAGACCGACATGTGTCTCAATTATTTTCTTTTATTAGAATAGGTAGATAATTTATGGAAATGTGTTTTCATAGTCAAAGAGAAGTTCTCAAATTTCTCATATTTAAAATTCAAATCCGTAAACAAGCTGATTGGGCTCGACAAGGATCGTTTATCTTGACGAGATGAAATATTGAGGTTTAGCTTGACTCGTAAAAAGTTCGAGCCGACTAGTTTACTCATTTTTTTTTCTTACGTAAATTTTATATCCATAAACATAAGTATTTTTAACATACACATAATGTATAATTTTTAATTTATATTAAAATTTTGGTATAAATTTGTGTTTTAATTTATATATGTTCAATTGTGTTATAAAGTTTTTACTTCAACAAGCCAATCAAATGTGCTAATGAGTGCCTTGGCTAGGGTTAAGCTCGTTTACAAACTAAGCCGAGTCTCCTTAGCTTGTTTACAAACAAACTTTTTCCAAAGGAGCTTTTCCGAGCAAGCTTCAATTCACATTCCATATCAACAACTGAATTATGAACCCGTAGAAAGATTGAAATGTGCAAAAACACCCACCACAAAATCTACAAAACGGCCGATAGTACCCGTTTAGTTCGGATCGAAACTGCCAGCCAAAGATGAACAAAAAAATACCAGTTCCAAACCGGTTTACAACCCGACCCTGTATCACCCCAAAACCGGGTTACAAACGCTCATGTTTCTCTAGTCTATTATACATACACAATCTTTTGCTTATTATCACAAAACGTTTAAAATGAGCCACACCTGTACTCTCTTCCTTACTACTTGTTCCATCTTTGCACCCAAATTCATCTACAAACCTTCCAATTTCCAATTCAAGACTCTCAAAAACCCAACAAAACTATCATCCAAAATAACCTGCTCTGGGGCTGACAATTCTCAAAACCAAAACCAACAGCTCAATCTATCCGTCCTTCGTTTCACTTTAGGCATTCCTGGGTTGGATGAATCTTACTTACCCAGATGGATTGGCTACGCTTTTGGATCTCTTCTGGTTTTGGATCACTTCGCGAGTTCGAATCCCACCCCGGCACAGCTTGTGAGTAATTTATTTATTGCAGTTTTGATGACTCAGGACTTTTCACAAACACTTGGTGTGCAATACTAAAAATGTTATACAGTCTTTGAATTATACGGATTATGGCCTGAATTACGTAATCTGGCGTTTATAAAACGATAATGATCACTTTTCCCCTAAAATTTTGTGATGGATTTTTCACAAACAATTGGTGTGCAATTCTAAAAAAAAAGGTATTGGACAAATATTTGTGTTCATGTTCATTCATTTAGAGATGAACATGCTCGTGTTCGTTCATTTAACATCTAAACGAATAGTTCACGATCATAAATGAACATAACTGAACAAAGATAAACAAACATATATGAACAAACGAAACAAACATAAATGAACGAACGAAACTTGTGTTGATGTTTGTTTCTTTTATTAAACGAATAGAAACGCACTCCCCGCCAAACGGTTCGTGGACAGTTCATTGAATGTTTTGTTCGTTTACATGTCTACTTTGAATTATGTAATCAAAAGGTTATAAAACGTTGATCATTACTTTTCCCCTAATTTTCTTGTTGATTTTGTTTAATTTCATGATGGATTTCAGAGAACGGAGGTTCTAGGTCTTTCTTTGGCAGCATTCTCCGTCACGCTTCCTTACATCGGTCAGTTTCTTAAGGTAGAACATACCAATAATTAGGTGAGAACAAATGAAATAACCGAATTACCTGAACACGGCAATTAACGTATGATTCTGTTAAGTCTGAACCGCAATTTTCAGATAATCGGTTAATTGATCCGTCAGGTCAAAGTTGGTTTATTCGGTTATGGTTCGGATAAGTCATGTAACATAATTAAATGAAGTAACTTATTAACTGAAAATTATGGTTCGGGTTTGGTTTGGTTTGGTTTTGGTTTTGGTTTTGGTTTTGGTTTTGGTGTAAAACATATTCGATAACTGAATTACACATGGCTAGTTGTAATTTGATACCGAAACCAATCTACTTATCAAAATTGATTATTTTTGTTACGGACTGAAACCATTGCAAGGTATGGGACTTGTCCCATATCGGTTGTATGGGCAACTGATGTGGGGTTTATAAGCCAAATGGGTTCCCTCGCCTATCAGACTAGTCTTTTGGGTTGAGTTCTTCTGTTTGGCTTGTAACAATTTTTGATGATTTTCTTATGATGTTAACAAAATCGAATGATCTTTATATGAATTTCTGTAAATCGGATGTCTTAAATGAGTTAACATTATGCAGGGTGCTAGTCCGGTAGTTAAAGCAAGCATTCCGGAAGGTGCTGAGCAAATCTTCGCCATGTCACGCGATATATCCGATACAAGCAGAGAGGATTTAGCATGGGGATCATATACTTTATTGCGTAACACAAACAGTATTTCTGTGGTATTCAAAAAATCAAAACACTGATGAATAACTCATAACCACAAACCGACAAGTGCGATTTTTGACACGCTTATTCTCTTATTATTGATCTAGCTTATAACTGTCAGTGATGTACTGTGCGTACGTGGCTACTGGAACACGCCCAAAAACATGGATATATCAAAAGACCGAGCGATTGACTGGTTTAAAGAACAAATTCAACGTGTTGGGCTCGTTAATTTGACCGACATGCTTTATTTTCCTAAGAGATCAGGTAAATTATCGTACTGTTGAGTAGATATAAACTAATATTTTATTGATTTAAATTTAGTCAAATTCTGTCAACGTTACAGATTCTGAGCTCTGGGATATGCTTCCTGAAGGTACGCGTTCCGTTTTGGTTTTGCCTGTGATTAAAAACCAAGATAAAGATGACATGAGTGCGGGGTTTGTCTTGTTGGCATCTAGCATTAATTATGCATATAGTAATAAAGATAGAGCTTGGATAGCAGCTATTGCTAATAAGTTTTTGAGGTCATAAAACATGTTGTAGGAGATGGTTTTTGTTGTGTAATATATGCTCTTGATTTGTTAATTGTGTGACCAAGTTAGATTGTTTAAGAAAGTAGTAGATAAAATGAGGGTGTATTTGGTAGTGATCATAAGTGGTAGTTAGTTATTTAGTGTGTTGATGACGGGTTAAAATGAGACTAAAACGTGTGACAAGCTAATATCCAGATTTTAAGAGCGTTTTGAGCCCTATGTAATATGTTAGTATTATCAATGTAATTTATAAGTTACGTGCATATACGTTAGTTTGCAAAGGAGGTGATCTTTTATCAAGTTTTTAGATATTGAACTCAACTCGAGCTCTCTTGGTTCAAACCATATTGTGCTATCGAATTGATATCGAACCTGGCTTTGCTTAGATGAGTGTGATATTTGTTGGATGATGTATATGTAATGTCTGCACATCAGCAAATGTCCGCACAAAGTTGGGTGTGCTTTCAGTAGGGGGTTATAATGGGGCCAGAGCTGGATCGTACCATACAAGCGCAAATATTAGAAACAAGAACCAGTCTGGATAGACTATATCTAGGTTCTGATGGGTCGGATTTCAAGGGTTAGACCTGATTGCGATTCTGAATTCAACTCTGAAACCAATGACGAACAAGTACAAGGACTGGGAATTTTAATCGGTTTTGGACTGGAACAGAATAAACCATAACCCATCACTAGACTGGATAAACTATATTCGGGTTTTGCGGGTTTAAACCGTGTAATGCTCGTGTCATCTTAAGACTAATCGGTCAATCAATTAGCTTAGAAAAATGCATATCCAACGATCCCTTTGTAAATATGTATTCAACTAATCGGTCAATCAATTAGCTTTTCATGGGATTTCTCCAATTTAAATTATTATTAATTTGCCAGGTGAAAGTGCTTTTGCTTGTTTGCAATTGTATAATTGAAACCGCGATTTTGGCCTCTTATTGACAGTTTGATTTGGTGTCTTGCTAACCGCCTATCGGTGCCCAAAGTCTGTAAAAGACTAAAAGTTGTTCGAACTATATAATATGTAGTTTCTGGCAACTTCTGTACTGACATGTAGGCAGGGTTTTTTGGTAGGGACAAAGTACATTGGTTACATGTCTTGAGGCTTACGTTTATTTTGTTAGTAAGTAAACATACAGGCTGTTATAGCAGGGTTTGGGAACATGACACATGGCTGTTGCTTTTGTTCTAAAATCTTATGTTTTTTGGTTTTATGCAAGTCCACTTTTGGTGACTTTAGTACGCAAGACGAAATTGAGTTTTGTAACACTGTAGAATTGCTTTTGATGCATGTAATACATGTATTATTTAAAGATAGAAGTTATAATATGAAATTTGAAAGGAAGAAGGCGACATATGCAATTACCTTAACTACATTTGTTTGTCACTGGATAATGATGGACGACTCGAGGTGGACGTGTGGATTGATGAAAGCCATGAGTGATATGTATCGAGGTGATGTGCCATGAAAGAAAACATTATTCGAAGAGAGTTACGGTCAAGTATTAGGTATATGCTAGTAAGATGACTTGATTCGATTGGCCTATTTGAACCCCAACTGATGAAATTTCTAGGTCACTCACTTTGTAAGATCTAAAATTATAAACGTACTTTTGTGTTGGTGCAAGGTTACTATTACTGATTAAAATACGTAATTTTATTTTAAATAATTTTTTGATAATGTCTAAGTGATGAAATGAGTTTATTTTGTAGCTATCACAAGTTTAGGTATGCTAATTCTATTCAAGGGAAAGCAATGTCGTATCTAACACAAATTCTAGACAATATATACGTGGTTGTCTGTGAATTGTTTTATTTCATTTAATAAAATAAAAAATACGGCGAAAGCTATTGATTTTTACACATGAGCTAAAATCTATAATTCAACTCTTCTTACCAAAGATATTCAAAACTCTTATCTATAAATATTAAAAAGAAAATGTGTAGGGGAGAGAAATGAAAATATTTGGTAGCCCCCTAATGATTTTATTGATTTTATTAAGAGGTTCCGTATGAATCGGTTATCATAAAAGCGTGTTTGATTCACTACAAAGAAACATCTGAACCAGTCAGCTTTCTTTATAGCTTCGATGGTGGGTTTCAAACGGCCCCAACAATGTCAAATATTATATACGAAATAAATTAGAAGATTTGTATTTTTCATATTTTCATTGCTAGTATTGAATACTTATTCCTAATAGTGTAATACCAACTAGGGTTGGCAATTGGATACCTGTTAAAGACACGATAAGACATGTTAATCAAAAAAGTGCGTTATGTGATTTTTTTTATTTTCTTAAATAATTGAAATTAGTAAGCTAGACTCCCTCATTATCCCTTACTGGTACACAAAACTTAAAACTGTCTTATAGTCATGGCATATAAAGTAGTTAAACGAGCCGTATTCAAGTTTTATATTTGTGTCACGTGCGTCGCCTCTTACCTGTTAAACCTGTTAAGACACGAATTACCAGCCCTAATTATCAACTTAGGTACGTAATAAAGTTGTTGGGTAGTAGAAAACTGAAAGTGGTTCTAGAAAGGCAGTTGAAATTGAGACATCTTCTAGACAAATTCATAGTTGGTTTGAATATAGTAGCTGCCCTTGCATTTTCATGGTCACACGACCCCTCACCTATTTTCAGTTTTGGCCTAGCCAACTCCCTTTCATAACAATCTATTTCAAATTTATTTCACGCAATACTTATTAGGTAAATTAGATTTTAATACTCTTGATTTTTACCATATAACTTATATTACTTCAAACTAATATAATGTTACACACCAGTTTCAACTTAGTTTCTATCACTCGTGTCCATTCTAACATGAACATTTTTTGATTGAGCAGACATTCTTATGTGTCATATGTGGATTATGTGTCATATGTGGATTCCACCTAGCCAACTCACCTTTTTCATCAAATTAACCCTAGCCATCTTCACCACCACTCATCCTCTAACGGCTCCATTAACCCACAAACAATCACAGGGGTAGCTTTAGTTGGGGCCAGCGGTGGCCTCGGCCCGGCCCCTCCGTTTTTTCGCTCGGTAGTGTAAAGTTATCATTTTTCGGCCGAAATTTTTTATACACAATGTAAATTTACTCGTTTTCGACCGAAATATTGAATCCAGCCCCCACGGGTTTTTGCTCGGTAGGGTAAATTTATCTACTTTTTGTCTGAAAATTTTTATATATAGTGTAAATTACCCGTTTCCGGTCGATTTTGAGCCCGGCCTCCTTTTTTTTGCTCGCCAGTAAAATTTATCATTTTTCAGCCGAAAATTTTTATACATGGTAAATTCACCCGTTTCCTACCGAAATTTTGAGCCCGCCCCCCTCTAGTCTATGAATTTCTTTATACATATTGAGTCTAGCCCCCTCGACGTGTATGTCCAAGCTTCACCACTACAACAATCACATTTGTATTCTCTTCCGCTAAAGAGAAAGGGGTTGCAAGAAAGAAATTATGAGAGGGGGGGGGGGGGGGGGGGTAACAGAGAATTCATATATATTATATCATCTTTATATCATTTTTTGATAAAATAAATTCGTATGTATATTATACGTCACTAATAAGGGAAAAAAAAGGGTACATGACATAAAAGTTATATACAATATCGCATAAAAATAAGAAATCATATAAAATAAGGACATTATTTTTTTCAAGAAAATGACATAAAAATAAAGGATTACATAATATTTATATATGTCTTTCAAATACATTGGATTACCGCGAAAACGAGTAGTCACGAGTATATTGTAAGGCCAAACTAGTAGCGACAAGTTAACTAGTAATAAACTACTCATTTGAAAATGTATACTGGAAGAACTAGTCATAGACCAAGATCTACCCGTAATGACTAATTGAGCTTTCAAACTAATTGTTCAAGTTAGTCTTTTATAAAACTAACCGGTTCGATATATTTGGTAAACAAACACCTCGTCATGGTTAGTTCGGTATACGACTAGTGTCACGAAATGTTATAAGATCTACTCGTCGCGATAAAAGGATTTGTGCAGTAGTTGTGTGCGATGATTACGAGACATGCAACTTCTTTATTTGTGGCGACTAAATGATCAGTGATTGTGCTCGTCACGGTTAGTTTATGGCCACGTGACATGTTTTAATTAGATTTGCAAACTACTCATGTGTTAACAAAATCTACTCGTCACGACTTGTTATTATACCTATTTTTGGAATTTTTGACAAATGGTACATAAAACTTGAAATTTGTTTTTAGAAATACTTATTTTAGATTATTTCCCTACCTTTTATTATTTCGAAATTTGTTTGAAATTTTCTTTAATTTAGAAATACTTAGCTTGTTTTTTCCCTATCATAGGCATAAAACAATTCAACATTTAGCTTTTAAAAGAAAATCAACATTTAACGCACCGCCAACACACGGGCCTTATTTCTCGTTTGTGACTTTGTTCTATGATTTAAATCTAGTGTGTATTTATAAATGGAAGGGTGTTTTAGTGTTTTAAGTTTTAACTCATCTTTGATTTTCAATGAAAAAAATTGCAATACATAATTTTGTTGGTTGCAAAGTAATATAAAGGGAAAATTACCAAAATAAACATGTTTGACAAAGAATTTATCAAAATAGACATGTCTATTTTAGCCTACATTTCTACAATCGTTGGTTTTTTGACCAATAAACAAATGACACGTCACCGAAGCCGGCCGCCACTTTATGGGCACGGAATTTTATGAAAAGTACCTTTAGCCAATAGAAATTCGACACCTGTCAAAGGCGGCTAAACTTAGCCTACATCTATGGTTATTTAGCCGGCTTCGAGATACTTGTCTATTTAGTTAGCCGGCTCCAAATATTCCTTCTTAGGCGACTCCAACTCGGCTTGTAGGCTAAGGCTTTACTTAGCCGCCCTATTTTTTTCATTTAGTCGTCTAATTTTAGCCGCCAAAATTGAATATTTTACCAAACTTAATAACTCTATTAAATATTTAGCCGGCTTCACTTAGCCTTCCTCTTAGCCGGTGTAAATTTAGCCCCCAAAATTAAATATTTTTACCTACTCAATTAATTATTTAGCCGGTTTCGCTTAGCCGTCAATTTTTTTTCTCTTAGCCGGCATGTTTTAGCCATCAGAAATAAATACATTTACTCACCCAAATTTAATTTTTCACGAACCATTTTTATAAAACTATACAACCATATTCACTACATCTTATAAAACCATCTTCACCATCTCAAACTTTTTTACTTTCTTATCACAAGATCCTCGTATTTTCAAAAAAATATGTTTGTTAACGTCGTCGTTTACTCAGATCAGATTGTAGGCTTTACTTATCCGGGTTTTTTATGAATGAATTAACTTGGTTTATTTTTATTAAAATTATTTTTATGTACGTAGATACTAACAAAAAAGTAATACACAGAAATGTTCATTAATAATAAAAATTAAGAAACATAATAATAACAAAGCATACTAAATAAAGATTACAATCTACTTGATGGTATGCCGACAACGCCAAATATAAATTTTTGAGGGTATTTGTTTGTATGTTAATGGAACATTTATGTTTTGAAAAACAGCGTAATTTTGAAGGAGATTTTAAGGAAAAAATGCTTAAATATCGGAGGTTTGTGGCAGAAAAAATTTACATTTGCCGTTGTCGGCCTACCATCGAGGAGATTGTAATCTTTATTTAGTATGCTTTGTTATTACTATGTTTCTTAATTTTTATTATTAATGAACATTTCCGTGTATTACTTTTTTGTTAGTATCTACGTACATAAAAATAATTTTAATAAAAAAAGCAAGTTAATTCATTCGTAAAAACCCGGCTAAGTAAAGCCTACAATCTGATATGAGTAAACGACGACGTTAACAAACATATTTTTTTTTGAAAATACGAGGATCTTGTGATAAGAAAGTAAAAAAGTTTGAGATGGTGAAGATGGTTTTATAAGATGTAGTGAATATGGTTGTATAGTTTTATAAAAATGGATCGTGAAAAATTAAATTTGGGTGAGTAAATGTATTTATTTCTGATGGCTAAAACATGCCGGCTAAGAGAAAAAAAATTGACGGCTAAGCGAAACCGGCTAAATAATTAATTGAGTAGGTAAAAATATTTAATTTTGGGGGCTAAATCTACACCGGCTAAGAGGAAGGCTAAGTGAAGCCGGCTAAATATTTAATAGAGTTATTAAGTTTGGTAAAATATTCAATTTTGACGGCTAAAATTAGACGACTAAATGAAAAAAAGAGGGCGGCTAAGTAAAGCCTTAGCCTACAAGCCGAGTTGGAGTCGCCTAAGAAGGAATATTTGGAGCCGGCTAACTAAATAGACAAGTATCTCGAAGCCGGCTAAGAGTCAAAGATGCCGGCTAAATAACCATATATGTAGGCTATGTTTAGCCGCCTTTGACACATGTCGAATTTCTATTGGCTGAAGGTACTTTTCATAAAATTCCGTGCCCATAAAGTGGCGGCTAAGCCCTTAGCCGGCTTCGGTGACATGTCAATTGTTTATTGGTAAAAAACCTATAATTTGAGAGATGTAGGCTAAAATAGATATCTCTATTATGTAAATTTCCCTAATATAAAAAGGTTGAATAAAAGGTTAGATAATTGGTGTTGAGCAATAATTAAGAACAGGAGTGTAGGACAGGTATTGTTAACTGCCACACCCTCCTTTTAAGTAATACACACCTACGACGCCCTCGCCTTTATGTACTTCGTTGTCACTTTAACTCCAATTTATTAACTTCTTACCTTCTTAATCACGTAGCTTGTCATATAATTTGCTGTACTTTGTACTTTTTACTTGCCCTTTTAGCCCAACAAAAACAAGCTCACGCCAAACTAAACTACTCTCAAATACTTCTATAAATCACCTTTATCGATACACAATATTTATATATGCTCTTAAACCTACACTATTATCTATTATGTGATCTGAACTCTCTACAATTCAACATCATGATCGAGGTATTATACCACTACGTATATACCTTGATACCAATAGGTTACATGCCATAACGTAAATCAATTGTTAATTACATGACGAATTTGTGATTTACTTTTATGCGTATGTTGTCTAAGTTTAAAATATAATTGTTAGGATTACGTTGTTTCTATTCTGTAACAAGTTTTCGTTCTATTAATGACTTTCGTTAAAATCCGTGTTTAAATTCGTATTAAGTAATCATGCGTGTATCACCTAATTATACAAGTGTTCAAAAAACGTGAATTTTTCAATACTAATCTCATGCCTGATCCAAGTATCCTTATTTTGTCCAGTTACCCAACGTCAACGATTCAGGTTTCAAGTTTTTCGATATGGTTTTGGATTCTTTTGCATATTCTAAAGTTTGTGAAAACGCGATCCAAAATTATGTACAAACCATAGCCTGATAGCCAAGACAATGTGGGCAAGAAACTAAATCAAAAGTAGCTTACAAACCGAAGTTGAACACCGTTTATAACCTTATAGCACTACCACCCATATAAAAACCTTGGCATATGAATAAACCAACACATCGTAATTCAACAGAAAAACACAATTACATATCCCAAATTAATATGCTTAATCGGTGATTGAAGAATGTGAGGAAGGTTGCATGTTATGTAACCATGCGGTTTTCGGTTGTTACAAGGAGATGTTAATTATTGATTTGATAAGTTAAAAAGGAGGTAGAACAAATAAAATTATAAAAGAAAAAATGTTTTGAGGTAACTTTCAGCTAACAAATATATCTTTTGCATAACTATTGGTTATCACTTATCGTATGTATTAAAAACTTAAAAATAGTAACATAATTTTATTTTTTTTGAAAGGCGGTAAGATAATTATAGTATTATACCCTCACTATTAATATAACTATGATTCCAAATAATCAAAAACCAAATCTAAAATTTGTATATATTACATGTCTAGTAATGGGGTGGTGGTCCAGTAACAAACACAAAAACTTATAAACACCTAAGGGTCTTGAGTTCGAGTTTTGAAATTAAAGAAATTTACGTTTTATAAAAATATATAAAACATGACCCGTTAGTCATTTTGTCGCTAAATATTAAAAGAAATTCGTTATTTAAAAATATTCTGAGTATATATTTTTTCGAACGGTGACTTTCACTGTTAAATTATCTCACTGCGCGAACACGTCGCGCCCCGCCACCCCACTCAGGTCAACTATGTTGACATGATCGGGATCCACGCTGGCATCCGAGTTTGACTTGACGTTCCAAGTAAAACCCACTTAACTCACCTCGCCCAAAGACACGACATGTTTTAATGCTCTAAATCTATACTATATATATCATTCGCCATTCATTCATTTAAATTTAGTTTACAATGTTTACATATGAGTATATCACATCTTTCCACTTTCCTTCAATAGATTAGCACCTTGAAAAACATTCATTTACATTTACTTTACCCACTTTCCTAATTTGCTTCAGCATTCATTCTCTTCTCTCCACCAAATCCAATAACTAAAGATTGCAGACTTCGTTGGATACTTGTCGGCCATAACTAGACTCTTGTTTTCCGGCACCGGTCGGAACCTAGTACCACAATCTGACCACAGCAATTACGTACTTCTCTAGACACGTGTTGTCCTAGATTTATATATGATTTTGGTGGTTGTTTGAAACGATCATTATTTATTGCTATTTAAGATTTATGATTTATGACATGACACCACCGCCAATGCTTTGATCTGAGTCTTATCTCAATATTATTAATTGGCAAAGGTTTCAACTCTCAACCAGTTATACTGAATCTAGCAACATGATGCACATGAAGACCAACGCAACCGAGCCCGGTTCAGTTAACCGGAGATCCATGGGCCTCGGTGGTGATAATGAATGGGAGGTCCGGCCCGGAGGAATGCTGGTGCAGAAACGAGACCCGAATGATGAGCAGATTCGAGTGCCTCCACCAACTATTCAGATTCGGGTTAAATACGGGTCCATGTATCATGAAATCAATATTAGCTCCCAAGCAACATTCGGTAAAAGTTATATGTTTTGTTCAGATTTTGTGTTTTAAGTGTGTATTATAGTCAGGGGAGGCTCGGAGGGTGTGCGAGCTGCATCATCGGTCGGGGCACAAACGTTTTTATACATATTACACATATATGTTTTTTGGTGTTAAAAATAAGGTTATTCGCAATGGCTTATGAGATAATTACATGTTTAGAATGGTTTCTGCTAATAATAAATCGATCGATAAAAGTTTTATTCATGTACATTAGCAAATAAAATTTTTTTGTTAAGGTCTACGGGCCCTTTTATTTTGGCTCGGCCGAGCTGTTTAAATTCTCGGATACGGCCTTGATTATAGTTAATTATATATATTAAATTTTTTTATTTTGTTTATTATTATTAGTTGGTTAATTTATTTATCTATTATAGTTATTAGTTATTTATTATATTTGTCATTTTAGCTTTGGGCAGAGGGTCAAGGCTTTTGTCTTTGAAAAAAAAAAAGACCAATGAGAAAAACCTGCAGACTTAGGAGTATATTTTCTTTTAGAGTAATTTAAAAGTAGAGTAAACGGGTGTGTATGTAGTCATTTAAAAAAATTATATATATATATTATAATATTTTGATTTTGTTTATTATCATTATTATTTTTATTTTTATTTTGTTATTATTAGTTGTTTAATTTTATCATTATCTTTTTCTTTTTTATTTCCGTAATTTTTCTATACAAAGAGATCTAGTTTTCAGTAATAAAATACATCAACAATATTATTTACCAATAACCTTTTTAAAATTGTTTCAATAGGTGAATTGAAGAAGATGCTATCGGGCCCGACCGGGCTACACCACAAAGATCAAAAACTAATATACAAGAATAAAGAAAGGAGCTAAAAAACGTTTATGGATATTGTTGGTGTAAAGGACCGATCGAAAATGGTATTAGTGGAGGACCCGATTAGCCAAGAAAAGAGGCATATTGAGAGGAGGAAGAATGCAAAGATAGAGAAGGCCGCGAAATCAATTTCTGAGATTAGTTTGGAGGTTGATAGACTAGCTGGTCAGGTATAGAAATATAAGAATCAAAACTATTATCAATGTTATTATGTTGTAACACATTAATTGTTGCAATTTTGTACGCGAGGCAAGTGTCGGCGCATGAATTGGTTATCTCCAAAGGAGGGAAAGTGGCGGAGAAAACACTGTTGACTGTGATCGAGTTATTAATGAACCAACTGCTTAAACTAGATGGAATCACGACGGACGGTGATGTAAGATTACAGAGGAACATGCAGGTATACTTGTTCACAAAAACATAGGCGGGTCCAGTCTTACAAGACGGGCTAGACCTATACAAACAATAAAAAGTCTAGATTATTTCATATAAATACATTTCTTTGGGGCCGGTAGCTTGGAAATTAGAAGCATATGAGCACACACAGAATTAGAGATTAATTATAACTTTTACAACCTACCTAAGATCTTTACATCATTTATATTGTTTAAAACTTTTAATTTTCTCATAGTAATTAGAAATTAATTATGATTTTTGCAACTTGCAATCTCATATTATTTTGTTTTAAAGCTTTTTTCTTTTATTTCTAGATCTAATTTATTTTTGTTTAGTTAATTGTTACTTGTTTATGCCACTAAATTCTTATATTATATTTGCATTTTTTTAAAAGAAAATTTTGGCTTATTCAAGTTTGACCAAACTTAATTTTTCATCGATTCCATAGGTGAAAAGAGTTCAAAAGTATGTGGAAACTCTTGATCTTTTAATGAGTAAGAACTCAACCAATGGTAACGAAAACGGGAATGGGAATGAGGGACAAGTCCAGGAACTACCGACTTCACGAAATCAAGAGCCAAGATATTTCAAGGACGCCTCAACAAATCAACACCACCAGCCGTCGTCGTTCCCTAACTCCAAACGATCCGTTGGAAATTTATCAACCACTCCGGTGGCATGTCAACAGCGAAAACCATCGACAACAGGGGAAGTTGTGGTAACTACACAGTGGGAAACTTTTGATTCCGTTCCCACTCCTTTGCCTGCCCCACCATCAAACAACACAAATACAATACACCCCAAATTCAGCTGGGATTTACTTTAAAGACTACAATAAATAAGTAAATGAATAGGTAATAATATTATGGTGTAGTGTGTGAAACTCTTAGCTTTTGAAACGGTACCTATGCTCCATTCTTTGTTGTTTTCAGTCATTGGCTTCCTTTTTGTGGGGGTCATTTCTTGTACAATTAAAGCGGAGCGGCTACTACTATACTAATAAACAACATTTGTGTCGCACAACTAGAATTATTGTGTTGTTTGATCAATTAAATATATGTGAAGTCGTGAATGACTAGCCACTAGGTACATTTCTTTCCAGAACATACTGCTAACCAAATAACCCATTAGGTTTGGTTGCATTTTTTCTAGATAAAGAAACGAATCGGTTTAAATAATATGTACTTTTCAGTTAAACTTAAAGTAACCCGTAAGTAATATTATTATTTATATTGCCGCTAGGAATGTAAGCGAGCTTAGCCGAGCTCGTGAATGAGCTTGCTCATCAGTAGATTTTCAAAATCAAGCTATAATCGGCTCAATTTGTTTAGTATTTATCAAGTATATAAATGTTATATTGGTATACATGCATGATTATTTTATTTCTATATGTGATTACAATTTTTTTTATATAACGTAATTCATAATATTTAGTTTTCACGATCATAATTTTGTATAAAACGATATTTATTATTTTTATATATATATTTTATATGTTAAGAAGAAAAGTTTATGCTCGAGTTCATTATTCAATGTGCTCTAATACATGCTTGAGTTCATTAAAACTAAGTCGATTAGGGCGGTTTACCACTTATCTAGATGATCTAAAGTAGACCACAAATATTGGTGCTCATTTACACCCTTAAGTATCTGGAAGGCTAAGCTGGAATACATAAACGTACCTCACATTGTAGGATTGGTATAGGACTATAGGTATCATATGTATTAAAATTTTTCTAAAATTCTTCGTTAGTTTAGTAACATTTCGTACCCATGTGACTACTTGTATACAAAACCGGTTTTGGGCCCAAATCAGATATGATCGAGTCAAAGTTAGTCAAAACCGGTTCGTCTTAGGTACAGGTCTCAAACTGATCACAAATCGCCCGATCAAATCATGACCGAACCGGTTTCTCCCAAACCGGTTCGTATACTTGATATCAAAACCCACATATTACATATACTTGATTTTGGGCTTTGTAGATTGTAAGTGGACTTTGGCCCAATCAGAGTGCTTCTTATCTTTTTAAATGAGCTTCGTTTCTTGTTAGGATTACGTGAACTTCAAAGAGAAACTTACTTATTGGGCTTCGTTCTTTCCAAAATAATACGTACCTTATTGGCTTATTCCCCCTTTCAAATTAGGTTATATTAAATAGAAAAAAGATCCTTTTTTTTTCATTTTAAAAATGTTCTTTTTTTAAATAGATTTTTTAAGAAAGCTTTTTTCACAAAAATAAACTATTTACCAAATAGTGCCTTTTGAAACTTCGTTGTTTGAAAAAAAAAGTTACAATTAGAACACAATTTAAAAAATTATACTCAAACTGAGATTGATCAACTGAGTATATAATTTATAGATTTGGTTTATAATTTATAAATAAAACAGGACAACTTAATAGTAAAATAGCTAGATGTTATCAACCTCTCAAATCTCTTTCATTTTCAAGAAAAATAGGATTGTTTTTAAAGAATTTATTTTTACATCATTAGTTATTTATAAAACTGATATAATCTTGTTACGATTAATGGGTTAGTGTCCGACACCAAAAGATATAAAATTCAAGTCAAAGTCACACAAAAGATATAAAATTCAAGTCAAAAGATATGTTTAAATTAGTTATAAGTTATGTGTTTCGTTCAAAAAAAAAACAACAAAACAGATAACTTATAACTAATTTAAACATATCATTATACAAATTAACTTCTTTCATAACCGAACCAGCCTGCCGATTGGAAGGGAACCCGACATGCCGGTTCGGTTATGCGTTTCGACACTATTTAATGAAACTGGACCGCCATCATCACACACCTTGTTTGTAAGTGGACTTGGGCCCAATTAGAGTATAACTTTTAAAACCTTTTTCTTGTTACCAAACTTGAAATAACACATACTAAATGTCTTTCTGTTTCAAGAAAGAAATAATCTTTTACTGAAATTATTATTTATGTAATCATATTAGAATAGTTATATAAAAATTGAATAAGTAAACTTGTTACGATCCCATGAGCCAGTGTCGATACCTTAACATATTAAGTTCTAAGTCAAAGGTCAATTTTGGAAGTCTAATATAAACAACAAAAAAACATAATTAATTTTGAAGAAGTGAGTATGCAAATGTGACCCTCAATTGAATTCAAATCCAAAGATGGGATGCATTGGGTAGTTTGTTGAGGAGAAATATTCAGCTAAACAGTGGTATACGAGTTAGTCTAAGGAGTTTACGAATTGACCTTTTTGTTTTTATAAAACTTTAAATTGTGTTTTTTTTATAACCGAAACTACTTGATTTTAAAAGCTGAAGGATGAATAAACGTGAATAAACGTCAAACGTTATAGTTTAGGAAAAATTGTTTATAACATGAGTTTTCAGGTGTAAACTTATAGACTTCAAGTTGCAATATATGCAAACATAATAATAAAAATTTTCAGACAAACAAATTATGCTTGTATCAACCCACAAACGTATGAATAGCGTTTGAGTTTGGCCCACCGACCCGTTAACACGACATCTTTTTCTCTTCTCTTTGTCTATGTTTTTTTTTTAAATAGAGATAATGCTTTTTACTTGTTTAGTTCTCACAACCAATTTGCACCTTAGCAAATGAAACTTATACCATCATCACTTTGACGGGGTCGTTTTGAAGGTTTTCCCTAAGTGTTTCATCTATGAGGAAGTCATGTGTTCAAGTCTTGAAGGAGGAATATTAACGGTATCCCTTACATGTTAGAAGCGTTAGTTTTAAAAAAAATTAAAAAATCTATGTCGACTGCTCAAAACAAGGTTAATTAGCACACAAATTATGCCTTGTGACATGATTACTTGATAACGACGACGCTTATACTCATGTTTATCTTGCTTTTTTGAGACTTTATATTTTATAATATCCACGAAAAGTTGGATCTCTCACCTGAATTTTCACGTTTTTGTATTCCTTTAATTATTTAAATCACAAAAAAGGTTGATTCTATTAAAATAATTATTTAGAAGAAAAAGATTTTGAAGGTATGATAGAGATTAAAGGGAAACTGATGGGACTTTGACACGTGTCAAAAAATTATAAAAAAGAAACATTTAAATCTAATCTAAACCTATTAGACCATGTGTAGTCGTAAAGCTTCATATCCAGGGGTTATGCGTCACGTGGCTCACAGTCAGAGTTATGGTTTTGTACAAAAACAGGCTGTAGTCATAACTCTCCACATCCAGGAGTTATGCGTCACGTGGCGCCCAGTCACGTTTACACTTTTTTGCACCCACTACCGGATCCAATTATTCCGACCACCACGAAACCCACCGGATCCAACTATTCCGGCCACCATGAAACCCACCACCACCATGGTGTCACTAGATTCTCCGATTTGACGCCGTCGGAGTTCCGGCCACCATGAAACCCACCACCACCATTTTTCCGGCGATCCCGTTACCACCCACCACCACCACCCTTTTTCTCCTTCTTCTCCGATCTGTAACTCACCCACCACCATCATTTTTTCTCCTTCTTCTCCGATCTGTAACTCACCCACCTTTTTTTCCGGCGATCCCGTTACCACCCACCACCACCACCATTTTTTCCGGCGATCCCGTTAACAACAAGACCCACCCACCCAACGGTATTTTTTTTGGATATGTGTGCCATTCTCGCGTTGTATCTAAAACGCACCAAAAAAAAATTTCAACATAACGCGCGGGGGGGGGGGAGGGGGCGGTGTACCCCCGCGTTTTCACCCAAAACGCAGCCACAACGTGACCATTACACATGGTCTTAATATTCTACGCGTTACAAAAGAAAAAAAGAAAAGGGTGACGGGCTTCAAATTTGACATGTACCATTAAATTAATACAAATATTACTTCATATTTTAAACAAGATCAATTAAGCATTTACAAAAACACATTTTTCATTGAATAAATTAACTATAATCATCTAAATATTCAAACTAATTTTATCTCTTGAAAAAAGAGTTTTTGTAAAACGACAAGACAGAATTCTAAAAATATTTATTAATAATATATCGATTGTCATCTTTGTCGTAGTTAGATTAAAAAATGTGTTGAATTGTTATTACGATTTTGAGGAATAAGAAGTCAGACCTGATGGTTGGATTGTTCGGACGAAAAAATTACAAAACCTTATTTGGGCCTAAAATGAAATTTACTTTGAGACTCTTTCTTATATACAAGACTTTTAGTTGCCATTTTATAACACGGACGTGTTAACATGAAATGACACGAGTTTTAACAAGTTTGAGTTTAACAGGTTTCATGTCTTAAACAGGTCGACCTGTTTCAGGGCTGGCTCCGAGAAGACAAAAAATATTTTGGGCCAAAAAAAATTTGGGGCTTACTTGGAAATGATTTGAGTTGTGTAAAAACTTTTGTATAAAAATAAACTTAAAAATGTCTCAAATAAGACTTAACCCAAAACCTATTAGTTAGATGTCATACCTCTTTGTCACTAGATCAAAATAGTGTTTATGTAATTGTGTTGAAACATTGATTATACATACTTTTTTTCATAAAAAAATATTTATTTTTTTTAAAAAAAAAAATTCGGGCCTGGAGAGGTGTCGGGCACGTGGCCGTCGACTACCCTGCCACACCCTTTGGCCGGCCCTGACGTGTTTAAGACATGTTAAAATTCGTGTCATAACAGGTTAAAGACTTGTCAACATGTTAGTAACTTGTGTAGATTTTTAACTTAAAAGAAATAAATAAATATACACTCCTAAAGTCCTAAGCCTAATAACTTACTTATTTCACTCATGTTCGTCAGAACCCGCTATTATATTTTCAATAGATGTTATGATTCCCTTCTATGGTTATGGTTTTTTGTTTCAAATATGTTACGAATTTTTGGTTTTTTGTTTCATGTGTTAAGGATTGTGGATTTTTGTGTCCAATATTATATGGATTATATTGATTAAGACTTTTATGGTTGCTTTTTAAAAATTTGTTTCACATGTATTATGGTTGTTTAAACAGATCCCTTAACAGGTCTTAACAGGTTAACTTGCTACTAAACAATTCGTGCTCGTGTTTCGAAAAAATGACATTAGTTATTGTGTCCTGATCGTGTTTATTATAACAGGCAATCGTGTCTTATCGTGTCGTGTCCGACATGTTACGGTAGCCCTAGTAAAAGGTTTTCCTTCTAAAAAGGCTCAGGTTCAAATCCCAGTTCACGTATGCGCTCTGAAATATAGGTAACATCATTGTAAGGGGGATTTGGAGTTGGGTAACGGTGCACGACAAGTGTTGATCATTTAAGAGAGACACTATTACCACTATGAAATGAGTTCAATTTCTATTGAGTGTAACATTTAATTATTAAAAAAATACCAGCTAACAACTCCTTCTCACTTATTACTAAAACTCTAGTTACTAAATATAATTCTTTTAGTTTATACTTTATATATATAGTTTATATGTAATTAATAAATTATAATAACACAGAAAAATTAAGTATAGTTACTAAATATAATTCTTTTAGTTTATATATATAGTTTATAAGTATACCAAAAAAGAACCATGTCAATTTTAATGCATAAAGTCGTTGCTGTTCAGCCAGTTTTAGATATATTAATACGGTCAATGCTTCGAATTTGGCATTTTGAGGCGATTTGTTTTATTGTTTTCAAGAGGTTATGTACTAATAAAATTTCAAAACGATAAACATGGTGCATTATTATAATACACATGTATATGACTAATTAAATATAATAACTTATCTTACATTACGTACACGACCCTATCAAGCGTCGATTTCAATTACACGCGATGACATAATTGTAATTAACCTAAACTAATTCACTCGTTCTTCTATCGACCAACAATTGTAACCATTTCCTCCATCACGATCAGATCCAATTTGAAATCCACGATCAGATCCAAAATCAAATTTGACTCAAAACATATCATGTAGTGAAATCTTGAATCTATTAGAAATTGAATCTGATAAATGACGAGGATGAGGAGAGCTATGAGGATGAAGAAAAACAAAGCATAATTGATTTGAACGTTAATTTTTAGCATAATATTCTGAACTCTAATAAGAGCTTAATTGAGCATATTCAAAAACTTCGTAGGATATATTCAATTGATTGTGATTTTATTTAAGAAAACACAACTATGACATAATAAGTAATAAGCTCTGGTTTACGTTCTGAATTAGTCTCAATTTATTGAATTTATGTTTTGTAGACGAATTACGCTTAAATATGTGTTAATGACATATTACGCTCTGAATTTGAAGTTATTAGTAACATTTTACGTATTTAGATTCATGGATTTATTAATTAAATGACATATTTGAACTCATTAATGATTCCGAGCTGTAAAAGTTATACATATACATATCAACAACATTTAGTACCAAAAGAAGGGTTCAAAATAAATATTGTTTGCGGGCGTAAGTTGTCTCATACGTATTGTATGATAACCAATTATTCTATTGTGTGATAAGCAAATATTTGTGTGCATAATAAAATTTAAACAACTTGTGCAGTTTACATGGCGAATTCAATGTTCTAAATTAGACCTAACCGTGAAAAGAACCATTCTAACAACAAAATTTTATAACCGAACCTATTAAATATCAAATTTCGACCAACTTGATTAGGTTTTGACAGTTTGATCGGATTTTATGTTTTGCTAACCCTTACTAGTCTCCTGCTAATTAATACTATAAAATGTTGTTGAACAACTAATAAAAACATTGCTAGCAATAAACTAGTCTAGTGATTATCAAAACACGTGTAATTTAAAAAAGAAGTAAATAGAGAGAGCATGAGTTACGATTTCATGCGCCATAAGAAATATATAAAATGTGGAGCCCACCACTATTATCAATTATGCAAATTATTGATTATTAAACTTTATTTCATGCGCCATAAGAAATTTGTAACGTGTTTCATATATGTCCGTTAAAATTTGTATATATGTTATTCTTGTTTATTCGTCACAGCTATTTGTTTATTGGGGGAAATTGGAAGACTGTAAACAATATAGGGATGGAAGCTAATAAAGTAAAGTTGTCGATAGGTTTAAATTTCAATTGGGCAGGGGGGATAAAATAAAGTTCTGGATTGATGTTTGGGGGGGGGGGGGGGGGGGGGTGAAAAACCATTAAAAGATGAGTTTCCTTTATTATTTGCAAGAGAATAGAAAAAAGATGTGATTGTGCATGAGTTAAGCCAAGTTAGGAGAAGAAGTAACTTGGAATTGGAGATGGGTCATGCCCATTAGGGTTGCACAAGCCTAACAAGAGCTGTTAGCCTGTCCTAGCTTATTGTCGAGAGAGGAAGTGACAAACAAGCCAGATGTGTGGCTTAAGAAAGATAAAGTTGGTTTGATTGGCGATTACTTGGTTAAAACCTTAAGATGGGATCTCGATAACGTGCAACATCAGGTGGGGGAGGGCAATATTTGGTCAAAATGCATTCGAATAAAAGTAAACTGCTTTGTTTGGTGACTTTTACTTGATAGCGCTACCCGGGTATACCTCATCAGATTCCGTCTGGGTGATCATTAAATTAATGAATATCCCACCACGCTCAAAGGAAATAAGATGGAATGCGAAGTGATTCAAACGATTATGTTAGTAATATGCTGGATGATTTGGTTAATGAGAAATGAGATGATTTTAATAACAAGGTTTTTTCAATGGCGAAAGTAATACATGACATAAAGGCCTTCTCATTCCTTTGGGGGAGTAATCGAAACAAGAGATGAGGAATAGATTGGGAGAAATTGTGTCATTACAACTTCGTTAACTTTTCTTTATAAATCACTTGTATTGGTTAGTAAGTATGTTTGTCTTCCTTTAAATTCTTGTATCTTGGGGTTCCCCTTGCGTCTTGCAAGCATTCCGTTTTATTTTGCTTTTATAAAATTGGCCTAAAAAAATATTTTTTTATTCATATAAAAGTAAAACGTGAATTATCCTATAAAGTTCTAAGTTTAAAAAGTTTAAGGACAATTTCATAGAATAGTAATCAAGTTTCAAAAGTGTTCCAATTAGGTCACTCAACTTTAAAAAATGTTCCAATTAGGTCACTCAACTTTCATATTTTATTAAATTAAAGGTTTTAACATGTTTCTTTAACGCTTTTAATTTTTGTTTCACATAGAAAATCTTTTTATCTTTTTTTTTATGTTGACGTTAAGTGACGGCGTGAATTTTATTTTTTATTTTTGAATTTTAATATAATTAACGTTTTTTAATTTTTTAGAAATATAACTACCTATATTGCAAATTCCGACTCCCACATCTTATCCTCCATTTCTTTCTTAACAAACAAAAAAATCGGTGAGACTCGATTTGAAGATTTAGTGACCCAATTTGAGAAAAATATACATGAGTGACCTAATTGGAACACTTTTAAAAATTGGTTAATATTTTATGAGATACTCCCGTTTATAAAAAGTACTAAAAGTTTACAGTCAATTAACATGTGGTGGTTATAGAATATTGGAAATATATGATATTGTGTTTACATTAGTCACATGCAATACTTATTAAAATAACATAACGAAATTATATTGTTAAATAACGGCGAAAAAAAGTACAATATATCTTTTATATAAAGAACACACTTTAACTAATATTAACTTGTAAATTGTAATCGAAACGTGAGGGGATGAGTTGATAAAGAGTTAACATGATATAATATGCCCAAAATTATATAAAGTATAAACCAGGTTACGAGCAGAGTTATAAGACACATAATTTATGGATATAAAAACCTTAAAGAGGCAGATAATGTGAAACAACCATAGATGTTTTAACCCATTTGTTGCAGTTAAATCTATTAATTAGGGCTCTGATTTCATCACCAAAGACTATGCTTTTAGCCCTTTTCTTTTCTTGTTGGTGTGAACTTTTAAATCATTTATCGTATTGATTTATGCATCTATCTCAGTTTTAATTTTTTGTTTAAATGACATTTTGCAATTTCAAAACTTGCGTAATGTCAAATTTCAGAAAACCAGTAAAAAAACACCTATCACTTTTCTTGGTAAATCACTCATGTTTATTTTCTTGCTTCAACTCGTCATCAGCTAGTCATGACTATCCATGATGAGAGTGTCAAGAACCATGAGTATAGATTTTTGACACGAAACACTAGAATCCAAGACTTTCCTCTTCAAAACTTAGGTGTTTAAAGACTTTACATTTGTCAATAAACCATCAATACATTGGTTGCAGTTTGAAAAAAAAACACTATTAATATTTTATATATTAAATAAGTGAAAATGTGTTTATTTAAATAATTTATAATATTTGAGGTTCTTATGATTGGAAAAACAGCGACTATACATGCAGGTGAGCACGCATGACGGTTTTTGATGTTCACCTTTCGCAAATAAATCTACACCGTCCACTCATCCGTCCATTGTAACACCAGTAAATTCTCGCAAAGTGAAAACACTTGTATAGTTTTGTACTACTGATGAGTTTGTTATTTGGGAAGTAGAGGGATCCTGCGGTTTGTGATAGCCAAAGTGGACTTTACTTATATTTGAAAACATTTTTATTTTGTGCATCATGGCATTTTATTTTACTGTATGACCCGACCTGACGTAAAAATTCAAATGCTAAATCGAGACCGTGCATTAAAAAGACCAATTCTAAAGAAAATTAGTCGGTGTCTATGTACGTTTATTTACACACCGTCTTCTGCCGACGAACCCTACTTGGCTACTTTAAAACCTTTCTTCATACATGCATGCATCTGAGTGTTTGGTTGAAGTTTGAATTAAAATGTGATTTGATGATTGGTTCAAGTAAGATAGTCTAAAGTCCAAATGTCGTATCTTTGTTCTCAATGTCAAATGCGGATTTATTGAACTTACTGTTTATCTTGTCAACACTTTAATTTAGACCAAATTATATATATATTTTTTATATAATAGTAATACTTAATTTCTCTCTTAATTTTTTATATGAAATACATATAGAGTATAAATTATTTGTACCAAGTGGTTACACATATTTGTTATAGGTTGTTTATAAAATTTAAATTTGAAAACTATAGGGGTGAAATCCAACATAATTAACTAGAAAACACAAAACGAACTAATACGAAATTTATAGGTTTGTGTTTAACCTAAATAGGTTCAGTTCTGAATTAGCAGGTTTGTGGGTAGGCCAGTTTATTTTGGGAAAGAGATTAAAAAACGTGTTTTCTATCATTACTTTATGTCTAAGTTTAAAAGATAGAAGACAAATGACATCTGCTATACAATATATTATTGAATCTAATCACATTGTATGAGTTTGTATTTCTTTAATTGTAATTTTAGAGTAAAAAGTTCTTCTTTACGATTGTAGATTTCCCAACAATGTTAATCTTTAAGTGGGGTTCACAATGGAAATCGCCTTCATACATGTCTTCAAAGAAAAGCAGGCAAACGTAACGATGATGTATGACACGGAAAAGAAATCGTGAGTCAGACGGGTATATATGCATCGTATCATAATATCTCTCTTATTGCAACACAATACTGTTGTAGTGTTGACATCTTGAACCAAATTTGCACTTGACAACAAAACTAGAAGGCAGCTAGGGTGACCAAAGGTAAAGGTTAAGGGATATGACCCTGCCTTATCTCTTTTACATGGTGCACTCATTTGTTCTAGCTAGCTAGTTGATAAGCCCTCATGAGGGGGCCATCTTATCTTCAATGCATAAAGTTTAGGGCTATGTATGCTAAAAGGCCATAATTTCAGGAAGCTCATCGTGCATGCCCTTATCCATGCTAGCTTTATGTTATATTACATTTGACTGATTCTTGGATGCAAAATCTTCCACATTTCTAGGTGATCACATGCCTTATCAACATCACACTGTTTTGATTGATTAGTGTTCAATCATTTTTTGAGCTTAATATGATATTGTCACTGGAAAAATTAATTGATTCTATCAATTACAATGTATTTATCCATTTACAAGTGCATTAAACTAGATCATATATCATGCGTTGAGTTTTGATATCTTTATATTTTGCTGATAGAAAATCTACTTTATTTTCAATTCAACTTCGCAATCAACTCTATACCATGATTTTGAAACCCCAAATGAGTAAAAACAAAACCCAATACCATACCGATTATGGGGGTACAACACCCTTTTCGCTACCTTTAATGCAACAATACCATAAAATACCAATACCAACTCGTATCAAAACTGATAACCACAAATTAAGTTGAATGTCGGTACCAGTATGTTGTTCGGTAGATATCACTACAACATCTATACTCATTAGAAAATGTTGTTCATATACTCTCATCATGATCATCATAAACTATTAATAGAATCTTACTTTTTTCTTTGAAAGATTATAACATGTTATTCCAAAAAACTATTATCGTCATGATCATCATAAATTGCCAAAAAGCCCTTAATTACATATTTGCATACATGACATCTATATTTTTTATATTCAACTACACAAGAACATTTATAGTAAGTTCAAAACAACATTATAATAAAAATCCTATACCCTAAAATCCTCCAAGAAATCACATGTGTGTAGTAGGGATACGTATGCAAACTATTTTATTATTGAATCATAAAGTCTATAGGCCACATGGCTACCCTAGTGGCAGGGGCGGATCTACAATGATATCGGGTGGTTCCTCGGAACCACCTGAGTTTTGAAATAATAGTGTAATTATATATAGAAAATAATAAATGAACCACCCTATAAATTAGAAAGGAACCACCATATAACAATTTGAAGTGTTTGTCTGTCTGGTAACACGCCGGTTTTGTAACCCGGAGGTCGCGGGATCGAATCTCGTTTTTTTAATTTTTTTTCTTTTTTTACTAACTTACCTAACATCAGTTAGGGTTTTAAACAAACACAAACACATAACCAGCACAAACAACACAGCGCCTCTCCACCCCTTACCTGATTTCAGCCCCTGACTCGGTCACTCCCGCACTCCGGCAGCCTCACTCAGTCACTCCCGCACTCCGGCACCGTCACTCCGACCATCGCCGTCGGCCATCCCCGTCCTCTGTCAGCCGTCTCCTTATAGTTCTTACCCGAATCCTCTTAATCTCCCACTTTGAAGGTAATTTTACATTTATAATTCATTGTTAAATGTTAATTGTTCTTGACTTCTTGTTAAATGTTAATTGTTCTTAATTGTTAAGTGTTAACTACTTAATTGTTTAAGTTATTTGTTAAATTTATTTTTAGTTTGTTAGATTATTGGTTTTAATTTGTTACTTTCTTAGTTTTAAATTTGTTAGTTTGTAATTGTTGATTTGTAGGTATGTTGAATGTGAAGATATATTATCAAAGTGAACCATAGAACCTTGGATCATAAGCATTTTATTTTTAATTCGTAAAGACTACTGTATAGATATTATGTGTTTTTTAATTTCTAATGACGGTGTCTCTTTTATTAATTTATCGTATATTTATTATGTAATGAACTTTTCACGAACCATCGAACCGACCGGAACCTCAAACTGACCCGGAATTTTTTATACCTGACACGGTGAAATTGAAACATCTAAAAGTAGTGCACCACCCGAAAAAAATTTCTGGATCCGCCACTGCCTAGTGGTGGGGGCTTGAAATCTCCAAGTTCAAACCTTACGGCCGGCTCACGCCTGCCTTCTATTAGGGTCCCGACTTGAATTGATAATACGTACAAGTGGCAAAATGGTTGCAATCAGTTTCCAAAGTGATTAAAGTTGTATAAAGTGAAAGTTTTCAAAATTTCCTTAAGTGGAAAGTTTGTTATTTCAATCAACAACCAAAAAATCCCAAGTTCTGTCACGTATGCAACTTGCAACATCGATCTTTCCTTCTAATGATCAGCTTGAAGTCTTGAACCAAAAAATTCCACCTTAAAATATGCATGTGAGGTACTAATAATCAGCACTGCATGCATATGTCATTAAAATGTTTAATATTATAATAATAAAACAACTTTATTATATATATGAATGTGTAGAAAACAATTAAACAATTTCCATCTAGTTTTCTGTAGTTTATGCTTCATAATGATACTCGTTTTGAGCCAAATGCAAGGCTACCACACTTGCATCTTCAGATAAACCATAAAGTATTTCTAGAGAACGAGAAATTCTCTTATTTGAAATTCGAATTGTTAATTCAGTGCTTTAAAATCAGACCATATGATTTCTTTATACAGGTGTCGAACAACATACTAATTGGGGTGAATCCGTGAATAGGTACAATATAACGTAAACGATTGGCAATTGGGATGTAACTGTTTTAGTTATACTGTTATTGGGAATTCTATTAATCTGAACTGCTACAAAATTCATCTGCTAACGTTGAATCAAGTTGTTAAACAGGTCAAAGATGTTGTCGATCTTTAGTCTAGGTCCCTATTCAACTTCAAAGTTTCTAGCATTGCAGAAAGTAGCTACTGACCTTTGGTAACCAAGAAGTAGTAATTTGGTAGTTAAGTCCAGTGGCGAAGCTTGAACAAGTTTGTCGGTGGGCCGAACTCAAAATGTATTGTAAAAATCATAAACTCGGGTGGTGGTGGTGGGGGGGGCTCAAATTTTCGGCAAAAAACGGGTAAATTTACACTACATATATAAATTTTCGGGTGAAAAAAGGGTTAATTTACACTACCGCGCAAAAAAACCGGGGGGGCCTAGTTAAGCTTCGTCCCTGGTTAAGTCCGCTAACTGATGAACATCATTTTTGCATGCAATTTTGAGCTAGCCATCTATGGTGATATGACGTGTTTGACATGAAGCATCATTTAAGAGCACTCTCAATCTATCCTTTATCCTCATTTTTATAGTTAAACTAAAAAACACTACATTTCTCTTTCATGTTCAATTAAATAATATATTTTTATACTTTATCGTTACAGTTTTCCCTCTCCTTTACTTACAACTAATTCAACATATATTAAAAAAATAAATATGGACAAACTTTGTTTCCCCAAATTTACAAAAAAATCACTACATTTTCACTCTTCACCCTATAATTTACACTTACAACTACTCAAAACCCCACCCTATAATTTGCAAACTTTCCACACATAAATTTGAAGGATAGGATGAGAATGCTCTAAGTTAGCAATCTAAGGACGCTTCCCCTTTATCCTTATCAGGGTGCTGGGTGCTGCTTTGACCCACCAAGGGGCGATTCCCCTTGAAAACCCTAGCTACTGTAGAGTTTCCATAATACTGAAACCATGATAATATTGAACGAGTGTGAATCATGATTACTCTAAATGGCTTGATCATACTAGAGTCATCAACATCGGCATCCTAATTCGTCATTGTATTTTTATTTTATTTTTTTTTTTTGTAAATAAAATTCGATAACTCACGCTCTCTAAACCTCTTGTTACATCAATGCCCATTATAAGACTAAAACCTACAACAACTTGAGAAACGACAATGTTAGCACACACCGGCCTTGATAACGTTGGGTTACAAGCCCTTTAGCTCATTGTTACGGTTTGTATTTTATCTAAACATTTTACGTATCATTAATTTGATCAAACACTAATGTCAATATCAATAGAAAGAGTATGATTATGAGAACTGCACTCCACATGTCTTGTAATCTTCTATAACATGAATTTAAAAATCATGCTTATCTTATTGTTCCTGGATGAGTTTTAAGATTAATAGATGTATGACCCCTTGTAGCCAGTGAAGGGCACCAACTTGGAGTGCTCCAAGGGACGTTGGCTATTAAGGAGTAAACAATGATTAAACATAGACCCTCATCCCTCAACACGGATGCTTATACTATTATACTAATAACTTAACACACAATTAATAATATTAATTAATCTTAACCTGATCCAGTTCCATCGATACAATAAGGAGTTTTACAAAAACATTATGATAACAACTGTGCACTTATATTAAGTTATTAATTCCATACGGTACCAGGATATTGTCGGTCAAATGACAACGTATATAAAGAAGTGGCTGATTCCTCACAAACAGAAGAGCTTTCTTGAGTTGATGTTGCCGAAGCTGAGCTTGAAGAGCGGAGTTCAACGAGAAAACTCTTGACAGGGAGGGGATGGAAGCTATCTGCTATGCTATTAGAGGATTTATACCGTACACACACAACTTCCCCCTGTTGGCTGTAGTTTTAGCTTGTATATGTGAAAAATGAAAAAGAAAATAAAGGATATTTAAAAATGAATTAAAATAACATATTTTTCTACAAATTAGGGAAAGAGAATGAACTAGAGAGAAGCAATTTGTTTTCATTTCAACACTACAAGCATTTTGTTAGAAGCATTTTGTTAGACTAGACGAGTGTCTGCGCGATTCAACGTCTTTGAACGCGGACTCTATTAATCACGTAACAATTATAAGTGTTCATGGTTCGGTTTAAAACCTTGAAACCGTTTAAACTGGTCATCGGCTTGGTTCCACGGCTGGGTTGTTTACTTTCAGTCGTTTTTTTACTTCCTTTATCTTTTCAAGTATCATATTTTGACTTAGATGGAATTAATGATACGGTTATATTAATAATCATTTTAAGCAAATTTTATTATCAAAGCTTAAACTCTTAAACCAAACCAGAATCAGACCGTTAATAACAGTTTGGTTTCAATTTTTAATGGTTTAGTTTTCATTTAAAAACAATCAAAATCGGCATTGAACACCCCTACGTAACATATTAATTTTTTCAATTGAAAAAATTATAATAATATTATATACAAATTAAAGAGAACAAAATACTCATTTTTATGGTGCAATATTTTTATAACAATATTAATGTATGAAAAACTTATTGTCGTTTAAAAATCGTGGGTGAGAAGTTTGTTTAAAGTAGAAACTAAAGACATGATATGGTTAAAGATGATGGGGCAAATTTGTAAGTTGAGTGAATTGTGTTTAAAAGACAAGTTTACCCTTAATTACACATGTACTTCATGCTTTAAGTGTTGTAACTTACTTAAAAATGAGTGTTTTAATTTGTCCTTGTTTGATGTATTATATATAGTATAGATATAAATGAGAGTACATCTAATTTTATTAGTATAACCATGAAACCACATTATCTCTATCTCCCTATAGAACCATCATAATCTTTCATTAATATGTGTTAGTAGGTGTTGTTGAGATGTCTTAAATTAGATGATGTTCAAGAAACAAGTTGCCTTTTGTGAGATCTCAAAATTAAAGATGTAACAACTAGAACAGAGTTGTTCATCATGTTTTATGATATTAAATATTCATCATGTTGAGGTTGACGATAGTGTTGTTGGGTCGGAAATTGTTGTTGGGGCTGCTTGGGGAGAGACGGAAATCGATTTATGATTGTTGTCTTAGAAATGGTGGTCGGAATTGTAATTGTTCTTTTGAAGTTTGACAAAGTAGGGACTGATTTGTGCGAGTTGCAGAAAGAATTGTTGGTTGAATTTGGCTGGTATTATGGTTCATTTTATGAGGGTTTGGGTTGATTGCGAGGGCCTAGGCTAGCAGTTTTTTTAGCCTTGCGATGGGTTAAAGCCATTGAAGTTTTGAGATTCGAGAGAGAAAGTATATTTAAGGAGTTGATTTAATAATTTTGTTTTTGTTTTTATTTTTAAGAATTGCAAACTCACATATAATCTAATACTATACATAATTGTGTACCTTTATGTCTCGGCATGTGATTTGTATCCTCACCATTTATGGTAGGAAGACATATCTAGCATCGTTAAATCACTAGATCAAATACTCTTTTAGTAAAGTCATCTCTATACAATCGGCTAACGCTTCCCGATCAGGATTTATTTATTTTTAACTGGTTACACGTCACCTTTGTCATCCATCCTTGCGTTCATATCGTGCTCCCTAAGAAGGAAAAAAAACTATTCATACATGATTATCACTACTTCTAGAAAGAAATACTTAATAATATCTTCAAACATAACTGGCAATTGAAAATGAAAGGTCAACAAATTACAAAAACCGCAAACATGTTATAAATAGAAAATACATTAACGTAGGTTACAGTCAAACCCTTGACTTTGACGTTTGCATTTTCTTTGGTTTCTATATTATAAATAAATCATCATACTCCCTCGTCAATAAAAGCAACATATAATACAAACAATAAACTTATTAGAAAATTATTTAAAATAGCTATTTGTCGAAATTTAGTATAGCTCAAATCTATCGACTAACTTTGCAATTATGCAAAATGTATAGCTCAAAAGAGTAGGTACGTAGAAATATTAACTTACATTACAAGTTCATTAAGGTAGAAATACTAAATTTAGAAAATACTAAATTTCCATCTGTCGACTAACGTTATGATTGTTTAAATATCCTATGACGGTAATTATTCGATGGGCGTAATTATCGTTTTGTCGTAATCAAGGTTTCCCCTGGATATATAAATACAGGTCACTAAAGATAGTCAGATAGACCAATACCCTTAACTTAGCCATCAATATCATCTCTCTCTCTCTCTCTCTCTCTCTCTCCCCACCATGGTCATAAATTTTAAACGCGAGCCCAACAAAGAGAATCATAGTGTCTACTATCAACACGTAAGCCGGAATCACAGGTACATGATTTATGTTATAATCCGCTCCTATCTTCATCTCCATAACACATAATTGATCAATAAGGAGGCCTAATCTAGTGGTGGACGTGAGGAAATGCTCGGGGTGCAACATCAATTCACCAATTACATGCATGCTTTTGTTTATTAGCTATTTTATTTATTTAATTCATTACACACGTTTGATAGTTCACTTGTTAAAATGTCCATTTGTCTACGTGACATTGACAATTTAACATTACACTATTTTGTTTTGTTAGTTAAAACACGTCTACTACACATGGTTTAAACATCATTTTAGCGTGGTTAACTTTTTACAAATAGTGTACACCAAATTCGTAATATCTAAAAAGAAAAAGATAAGTGACGCAATGTTATCCTATCTAGCTAAGTCCATATGCTTATTTGTCTATCTTAGAAACCATTTTTTTTGTTGTCTTCAATTGTTCAAAAGAAGATATAGGAATTTAAAAATAAAATAAAAAAGGTTCAAAAAATTGTAATTCATTTGTTAAGCCTTAAACTATCAAAAATTGGTCCCGCCACCGTCTCCTCCACTATATACTTTACATTTTACAACACATTACCCAAAATACAAATATAAAAAATAATAATAATAATAATAATAATAATAATAAAATAAATAAAAATCTAAATCGCTGAAGTCATTAAACTAAATCAGCCCCAAAACCAAGAGATTCTTCTTCCTTGATTTCAGGTTTTATTAACTTATACTCTGTTTCATTAATCTCTACGTTGTCAACAACAACCACCTTGTCGTCACCGCCGACTAACGTCAACTCCTTCGCTCTTTCTGCTTCATACTCCCAATCTGTCCGCCCCAACACCACCAACATCGTCAACACACACCACATCTGCGCCGCCATCATCCCCAACCACAAACCTTCGAAATCAAACCCCATAAAGAATCCTAGTACCACCGCCACCGGCATCCCTACCAAATAAAAACACCCTAGATTAATATTCGCCCCGATTTTCGGCCGTGCGGTGCCCCTCAGGACACCGCACCCCGTCGTCTGCGGACAGTTTCCCAGCTCGCAGAGACCGATAATCGGCAAAACCATCGACGTCAACGCGATAATTTCCTTATCCCACGTAAACATCGTGGCCCACAAATTCCTCACACTCGCGGCGAAAAACAACGCCGCGAACCCGAACATAAAACTACACGAGCCCAACAACCGCGGCCTGTTTCGCCCGTCCGGGCCAGCCCGCACCCAACTCGTTTCCAACCCGAGTCGACACGCTAAAACTCAACGACTAGGGGAAAATATAAATCAATGCGGTTGTTTGAATTAATATCCCCATCGACGCGACCGTGGCCCGCGGGTTCACCAACAACCCGCATAATAATATCATTATTTCGTACCACCACCATTCCAAACAAACCGATATGCAACTCGGAAGCGCTAAGTTTAGTAACGATTTCCACCCTTTAAGACACTCTTTTGTTAAACCTCCCCATGTTTTTTTATAAACCCCGGAAATTAATATGTAAACCATCAATGAAGCCACTAAGTTAAAATTGGTCCACACACTACTAATTGCTACACCTTTAATTCCCATATTTAGGTAATGTACGAGATAATAATTGATGGGTATGTGAACAATAATGGAAATGGATGCGCAAAATGTGAGAGGTAGCGTTGTCGACTGCGAACGGAGGTAAATCCGTAACGGGTGTAGTAAAGATTGCGCCAATAAATCGGGTAGTGAATATATCAAATAAGTTTGCGCTTGTGTCGCGATTTCTTCGTCTTGCCCGAAAAAAAGCAAGATGGTTTTCATATTAAGCCATAAAATGGATATCGGTACTGATACCAGTAATAATAACAGAATGGTCTTTTGCAAACAAAGACCGAGAAGCGTGTGTTTTTTAGCTCCAAAAGCCTGGCCACAAATGGGCTCCATGCCCATGGCTAGACCGGATAACACTGAGTATCCGGTAATGTTGGCGAACCCAACCACCAAGGAGCCACCCGCGAGTGCAAGCTCGCCAAGGTGGCCCAAAAAGAGCATGGATATCATTGACCGAGAGTACAACAAGAGGCCCGTGAAGATCATGGGGATAGCGATTTTGGCGATTGAAATGACTTCATTGACAGCTAAGGACAGCTGACTTTTGGTCTTGTTGTGCGGCTTGTTAAACTTTTGATTACTAACAACGGTTGGAGTGATTATTTTCGGCGATTTTTCGACTTTTCTAGGGATTAGGAACGGGTCTAAAATGTCTGGGACTTGTTGGGTTGTTTTACAATTGCAACAACAAGTAGGTTGCTGGCACATTTTTGAAGGCTATGGTTTTTGTTTCTTTTTTGCCGTGAGTTTTAGAGAGAGAAAGAAGTGTAGAGAGTTTTAGAGAGGTTTAAGAGAAGTGATACGAGTGGTGGGTATTTAAAGATTTTGAAGGACGGCTCACGGCTGGCTATAAAATTATATTCAATTTCTTCTCCCTTTTTTTTTTATTCAATTGAATAAAAACAAATATTCTAAATTTCTTTGTGTAATAGCAATTCGGAACTCAAGATCATATACTTTTGTTTTACAAGACCGTGTCGTTTTTTGACCGGCTTTTAACAGTGGTTTTTTTAACGTTTTCTATTTTTTCTCACGGGAATAAAATAGTATTTGATTTGTTTAAAACAATAGAAATCACATTTTTTTAAGCAAATTAGTTCACAGTTAAGCCGTCTTATGTTTGTTGTTTTATTTGTTTTTTTAAAAGTAATTAGGGAACGAGGAGGATCTTGTATGGTTTTAGATCAAGATTCCTAAGCATTTTAAATACACATTATGGATAGAATATTAAATATATAACAAATAGTTTTTTTAGTACAATTTGACTGAAAAACGAAGAAAAAAACATGTGGTTCATGTATGTGACATTCGTCAATTTCGAGTCACCTTTGTTATGTAAACCCGACCCGTTTGTAACCCGAACATTTCAAATATATAAAATATTGGATCTTGTCATTTAAAATATATAAAATATTGTTTTTTTATATTATGCATTGTTTGACCATTTAAACATACCCATTTTTATGCAAACCATAAAAGAATCTTTATACCCAACCCTTCACTCCTTCCCTATATATACACACCCATCTTCTTCATTTTACTCTTGCTACATCTCCAAAAAACTCTCTCAAAACTCCATAGATTCAAGGTTGTTATTTCTTATGTATTCTTGAAGTTTTGACTTCTCAAGTCAAACTAACTATAGTATTTCATTCTAACTTGTTCATCTAACATTACTAACTCTTGAATATGGTGGTACAACATATATATAATACACACCCCTTGTTTCCTTTATTTGTTACTTCACCGACTTTGGTTGGTTAAGTTTCGAATGTCATAAGGCAAGGCTTCATGGAGGACTTCGTGTTCTTGATATATATTTACACACACATAACTTATTATACATATCACTTATGACAACTTCTAACCCTTTAGTTTGTTCATCTTATTTACAAGTTCCATGGTGTGGGTTTGTATAAGACTAACCTCGGTTTAACCGAAACTAGTCCAAACCGGAAACCGAACTTTTGTTTACTAGTTTTGTTAAAATAGTAGTTTAAACATGTTTATTGCTAGATTTGAGTTTCAAAAATCATTTTTACAAGTTCTTTGATATTAAGCATGTGGAATCCATCTATGAACTTGTTGGGAGATGGAAACCGAACTAAACCGAAACTTTTGCTTAAAAGACTTGTAGTTAACTTTTTTTGTTGTAAAATTTAAGTTTTCTTCATTTATAAACCAATATACAAGTTCTATGATATTTGGGCATGCAGAAACCATCTATGAACTATTTGTGAGATGGAGACCGAACCAAACCGAACTATACCGACTTTTACTCGCTTAAGACACACAAGTGTGTTTTTAGCTATCAAGACTTGTATATTTCTTTAAAAAATAGTTTACAAACTGATTTTAATTATTTTCTTAAGTACTTGGAATAGTTGGATCCAACTTGATCTCATAACATAGTTTGGACCGACAAAACCGAACACTCGCTTAACGTGCGTTGTTAGTTCTAAACAATAGATCTACATACTTGGTTAAGTGTTAGTATGTTTCAATGAGTTATCTCATAACAATTAATATTTTGGAAAGTTGAATTTGGGTTTGACCATTTGTGAAGACCCGAACCGACAACCCGAACACTCGTTAAAAACCCGTTTTAGTATCTTTAGCCTAATGGAACTTGCATTTTAGCATTTTCTCCACCTTATTACTTAACATTGGTTAAGTAAATATTAAGGTTAGATACTTTAACCTGGTTTTGAGCAAACTTACATTTTTTTAAAAGGGTTATTATTATAAATTCTTAAATAGTTACATTTTAAACCTTGAACTTTAATTGATTAGTTTTTGCAACAATTATTTTATTTAAAGATCTTCAAGACAACCTTTCTAAATCCAAGACTTTCTTTTATTTAGGCTTCATACGTTAAACTCGTCGTTCCGGCAAATCTCCAAATAATCAATCTTTCAAGTTTATTACTTGAACGTGAGTAACTTCATACCCCGTTTTCTATCTTTTATTTTGGGGGTGACATTTCAACTTATCTAAACTTAATGTTTTATACTTGGGTCTTAAACCACAAACGTTGTGTAACATCCTAAAATTTTAATGATGAATAAAGGAAGTTATGTTTAGTGATTTCGCGTAATTAATTAATATCGGGTAAGGAGCGGGTCTTGGACTTGGATTAATTGAGATGGGTTAAATGAGAATGGGATTTCAGGGATATAAATACCCCCAAAACCCCAAAATACCTTCATTTCCATCATTTTCCTAAAAACACTCCATAACATACACACCACCTACAACCGCCGGCGGCAGCCGAGGAGAGGGAGAGCGAGGTCCGAGAAAGAGAGAGCGGTTGGTTGTGATTAAGCAAGTAAACGAGATCCAAACAAGCCCAAAAAGGTATGGTTCTTGATCTTTGAAGTTTAAAGATCCAAGCTTTTTAGTGTATAAACGACCGAAAATGGCCGGGTAGCGTAGTGGGTGATATTGAACCATAGCAAGGGTGTTAAAATCGCTCGAAATGCCGATCAGAAGCTAAAACAGCGGCTGTCTGGGCAACTTCGCCTTCATCTGGGCAACTTCGCCTTCAAAGCAACGAACTTCGCCTGCAAGCTAAGTTCGCCTGATGAACTTCGCCTGCAAGCTAAGTTCGCCTGATGGCAACTTCGCTGTAAAGTTAAGTTCGCCTAACTGGTAACTTCGCCTGAGGCCAAGTTCGCCTGATGACAACTTCGCCTGAGGCCAAGTTCGCCTGATGACAACTTCGCCTGAAGCCAAGTTCGCCTGATGGCAACTTCGCTGTAAGGCTAAGTTCGCCTAGCTGGTAACTTCGCCTAAAGCTAAGTTCGCCTAAGGTTAACTTCGCCTAAAGTCAAGTTCGATTAGAAAATAAATTAAAAATCTAATGAAAAATGTGTTAAGACAGTTAATGGAAATAAAATTTTTCCAATCTGACCTGGCAGCTCGACCCCAGCCAGGGGCTCTGCCCCTTGGACCCTGCTAGGGGCTGCCGCCCCTAGACCCCGCTGCCAGGGGCGCTGCCCCCGGACCCCCGTTCGTTGTGGGTCATATAAAGATAGAAATACATTATAAGTAGTGATAGTTAAATTGATATGTATACTTGTTATACAGTCAGCCGTGCACAACTAAAGAAAGGGATTACGATCAACGGAGAACGTAACCGTGTTCAGGTGGGTTTCTAGCCCCATTCCTTGTTTTGTTTTCGGGGCTGTGTGCATACTTGATGTGTTGTTAATACATTTATCCTAAGTGATAAGTGTATGCCCTATGTGATATATGTGTTATGTAAGAATGATTGCTTGATGGTACGTGAACGATCTTCGGATATTGCACGTACTGTCAGGTTGTAATGCTATGTATAAGGTAAGTATAATATGAATGCTTATGCGTATGAACGTGATAGAGATAATAAAAGAAGGAAATAATGATGTATGGTCGTATGGTTACGAAAAGGGGTACCGAGCCTAATAATACTCGAGGTATGATGTATGGTTGTATGGTTACGAAAAGGGTACCGAGCCCTAATAATACTCGAGGTATGATGTATGGTTGTATGGTTACGAAAAGGGTACCGAGCCCTAAAATACTCGGGGTATAATGTATGGAACGAAGAGGGAATCGAACCCTACTAATATTCGAAAACTAGGGACCAGACCCTTATAATATCTGTGATGTTAGGGACCAGACCCTTATAATATCTGTGATGTTAGGGAATCGAACCCTTCTAATACTCGAAACTAGGGACCAGACCCTTATAATATCTGTGATGGTAGGGACCAGACCCTTATAATATCTGTGATGTTAGGGAATCGAACCCTTCTAATATTCGAAAACTAGGGACCAGACCCTTATAATATCTGTGAGGTTATAGGGCGAAAGGCTCTTTAAAACGTATGATTATGTATGTAAAGAAAGTATGAAGGTAAAAATGAAAGTAAAAGCACTTAAGTGTGTATGAAAGAAAGTTAAGAGGTTAAGTATGAAGTGTAAAGAATGTATTGTATGATTATGTGATTAACTAGAACTCACTCAGCGTAGCTGACTTTTAGTATGCACGCAGGTGAGTAGGATGAGACAGCTGGCTTGAGCGGGGACACATGGCAGAAGAATAAGAGCCTGGCATCTGAAGACTTACGATGTTTTAATTTTAATGTTTTAATGTGAAAGACAAAGGACGTTTTGAGACAAGTTATGAAATATTGTAATGTTTTATGAAAGTTTTATATTCCGCGTAAATGTTTTAATTAACTCTGATATTTAGAACTGTGTTTATGAGTAAATCCAACACGAAAGTAGGGTTACCGGTAACGGGGCCTTACACGTTGTTGTATACCTTACTTGAATAATTGCTCGATTTGGTGTTCTATGCTTATTTGACTATGTGTTTATCGCTTTTGGATGGTGGAACTATAAATCCTAGACCATTTGGCAACCCCTCATGGCAAGGTGTCGTTAACGTAATGCAATTAACGATAACTATAAAATCCTAAACTATTTGGCAACCCCTTATAGTTGGGTGTTGCTAACTTGTTAGCGATAACTATTTATCTAAGTTTATAGCTATTATTTATGGTTTTGTATACTAGTTTTGTGGCTTTTCATACTATATATCTATTGTTCAAACTTATGAATTGCTCACCAACCCTTGTGTTGATAAATTTTATTTTATGAAATGTTACAGGTTTGCATCTAGGTTGATTATGGAGTTCGGTGAAGAAAACATCACAAATACCGTCAGGATATTAGCAAAAATGAACAATATTTGATTTGCTATATTTTGTTATATTTTGTTGTATTTGAGTTATGAATATTTGGTTATGTGACATTTTCGATGTTGTGAAATGAAACGAGTTTGTTAAATATTGTCGCTTTAAATAGTGTCATGCGCTTATGAGCAATCGTTGCACCCCGGCATGTTCCGCCGCCTTTGGTCGGGGTGTGACAGATTGGTATCAGAGCCATGACAATTAAGATAGGTGGTTAGACGTAACGACCTAGAATTGTTATTCTTAGGGTCCTATACGTGTGTTCATACGTGTTTACTCTATCTAATTGTTCATATCGCATGTTTATTTATTAACTTGTTTAAAATTCACCAATATCCTAAATGATCACATACACACACTTTCATAGTATTTCCAAGGTATCCTTACCTTAAAACGCAAAAAGTAGATTTTCATTGTGTTTTATGGATTACAAGATTAACTTGGATCCCGTTGTTTCAAATCCCTTGAAGGTTGCGTTTATTTCGGGTTTGTAGCCATCATAGGAAACGAGAAATTATAAAACGACCATTTGACAAAAAGATTCCAAGAATCAAAGGTGATATACTTACCTGGGATGGTTGAGTTATAATGCTCGTTTTCTAGGCCATAAATCGTGTTATAAATGTCAATACTTTAAGTAGTCGAATGCGAGCGTTCCGGTCGCCATCCTAATTTTCGGTGTTAAAACAATAGAACTACGGTGATTTCGTGGACTAGTGTTTTGACATGACGTTATATCTCGATTTATTGTGTTATTATCGTTATTTGAGTCGAAAACATGAAAAAGTTTCGGTGGTTCGTACACATGTTTAGACTCCAATATGTTGTTTTATAAAACTTTTTAGTGTTGGAATATCAAGTCATGGTGGTTCATGCACGATTTTTCCAACTCTATAAATCTCAAAATCTCAAATTTTTAAGCTTTAAATTCTCGAAAAAAAAAACCATTTACTATTGTTTTCGGTTTTGTTATTTATAAACAAAGTTTTATATTTTATCTAACACTAACATCTTCTCCATACTAACTCTAGGATTCACAAATCAAAAATCGAAATCTTATTTTATTTTATACACCTTTATATTCATTTCCTTTTTACCCAAAAACTTATCCTATTTTCTTTATAATTTTTTAGCATGCCTCCGCTAAGACGCCAACCGCGCAAGAACTCCACTCGACGTATGGCCGCCATCATCGCCAAGCAAATGGCCGCTGTGATTCCCGAACTAATAACCCAAATACAAGCAAACCAACCCGCACCCGTTGTTACACCTATTGAGCCCAAACCCGCATTCTACCTGCTTAAACAATTTACTAGTGCCAACCCGTCCGAATTCTATGGATCCAACTGTGCGACTACGTTGTTGCAGTGGTTCGAATCTGTGGAGAATGTGTTTTTACACAGCGAATACCCCGAAGCGAAAAAGACAAACTTCGCTTCAAGCATGTTTAGGGGAACCGCCCTAACATGGTGGGGTAGTGTCATGCACCTCCAAGGTACGGATGTGGCCATGGCTCTTCCATGGGCCGAGCTCAAGGCGCTGATGAAGAAGAAATTCTGTCCTAAACACGAGCTCCAAAAGCTTGAGGTAGAATTTTGGGACCTAAAACAAGAAGGGGGTGATAACGCCACTTACTCGCTCCGTTTCCACGAGCTAAGCGTTCTTGTACCTCACTTGGTCACCCAAACCGAACGTGAAATTGACAAATATATTGGGTGTTTACCGATGAAAATCCGGGACTCAGTCATGAGTAGCAAACCCGCGAACCTTGAGGAAGCCATCAAGTTAGCCGGTTGGCTATCGGAAAATCACGTGAAGGAGGGTACCCTAACCCTCAAGAAAACAATCGAGAAAGCCAAAACCGAGCCCGCTCCCCAAGCCAAGATTGAACCCGCACCACAAGCTATAAACTACTCCAACTCCTCCCGGCACAACAACAACAACAAGAAGAAACCCAAGACTAATTACCGAAACTTTGCCGTCACCCAACCTCAACCACCACAACAAGCCCAAACTCTTCCCCAAAACCGAAAACCTTATATTGGTAACTCCCCACTATGTAACACTTGCCAACTTCACCACCCAACGAACTCGCCGTGTCGCCATTGTACAATTTGTAACCGATTTGGTCACTTCCCCAACACATGCCGATCCACCCAACGAAACCAACCCAACCAACCTAACCCACCAACCCAACCGAGAAACTTTCCCCAAAATGCCCAAAACCGCTATGCACCATACCCATCAAACCAACCCCAACAACCCCGAGCTTGCTTTAATTGTGGTGATCCCAACCATTTCCGCCAAAATTGCCCACGTTTAGCTTTTGCCAACCAAGCTCAAACCGTAACCATACCATGCTACCAAACACAAGCTTACCAAGTTCAAACTTATCAACCCCAAATTCCACAACTCAATGCACCACTCATCCAACCCATCCAAACAATCCAAGCACCACCTCCACCTCCATAACAAGCACATCAAGTCAACCATGGTAATCAAGGGCGGGCGTTTATGATGAATGCAAACCAAGCTCAAGTGGCAAACGATGTTGTGAACGGTATGTTTTTGGTGAACTATCATTTGGCTTCTATTTTATTTGATACCGGTGCCGATAGAAGTTTTATTTCTCTGAAATTTGAGTCGAAACTTGCAATGCCTCGAACTAAGCTTTCCCGACCGTTCTCTGTTGAAGTCGCCAATGGCAATTCCATTACCATCAATTCCGTCGTCCGCGATTGCTTTCTTATTCTTTCTAAGCATAAATTCTCCATCGATCTCATCCCGATGCAAATGGGTAGCTTCGATGTCATAGTAGGCATGGATTGGTTGTCTTTGCGCCGTGCCGAAGTCGTTTGTTTTGATAAATTCATTCGCATTCCGCTTGTCAACGGCAAGGTTCTTAAGGTCTTTGGAAACACAACGTCTCGAAGGCTAAATCTCATGTCGTGTGCTCAATCGCAAAAGTACTTACGCCAAAAGTACGTTCCGTTTTTAGCTCTCTCGGTGACAAAAGACAAAAAGGAAAGGAAGATCCAAGATATTCCTATTGTTCGTGATTTCCTTGATGTCTTTCCCGATGATGTTACCGGTCTTCCTCCCGTTCGTCCGATTGAATTCCAAATCGATCTTGTGCCCGACGCGATGCCCGTGGCCAAGGCTCCTTATCGTCTAGCCCCGTCGAAAATGCAAGAACTATCAAACCAACTCGAAGAACTTTCCGATAAAGGCTTCATTCGTCCAATCTCTTCTCCTTGGGGCGCTCCTGTTCTCTTCGTGAAAAAGAATGATGGTTCGTTTCGTATGTACATCGATTATCGAGAACTCAACAAACTTACTATTAAAAATCGTTATCCATTGCCACGTATCGACGACTTATTCGACCAACTTCAAGGCGCAACTTGTTTCTCCAAAATTGATCTTCGATCGGGTTATCATCAATTGCGTGTTCGCGAAGAAGACATTCCAAAAACCGCTTTCCGTACTCGATATGGACATTTCGAATTTTTGGTTATGCCCTTCGGGTTAACAAATGCACTCGCGGTGTTTATGGACCTCATGAACCGCGTTTGTAAACCATTCATTGATAAATTCGTTATTGTCTTTATTGATGACATCCTTATCTTCTCTAAATCCAAAGCCGAACATGAACATCATTTGCGTTCCATTCTCGAGCTCCTTAGAAACGAACAACTCTATGCCAAATTCTCCAAATGTGAATTTTGGCTCGAGGAAATTTAATTTTTGGGAGATATCGTAAACGACAAAGGTATTCATGTTGATCCCGCTAAAATTGAGGCTGTTAAGGATTGGAAAACTCCAACGAATCCCACGGAAATTCAATCCTTCCTCGGTTTGGCCGGATATTATCGGCGTTTCATTCAGAATTTTTCCAAGATCTCTTTGCCTCTTACCTCTCTCACCCATAAGGGACAACCCTTCGATTGGGGTTCGAAGCAAGAGGAAGCATTTTGTACTCTCAAGGACATGCTTTGAAATGCTCCTATTCTAACTCTTCCCGATGGAAATGACGATTTTGTTGTATTTTGTGATGCATCCCATCAAGGACTTGGTTGTGTTCTCATACAACGAGGTCAAGTCATCGCATACGCATCAAGGCAACTTAAGGTCAACGAGAAGAACTATACGACTCACGATCTCGAACTTGGTGCCGTCGTTTTCGCTCTCAAAATATGGAGACATTACCTTTATGGAACAAAATGTGTGGTTTTTACCGATCATAAAAGCCTTCAACACATTTTTGACCAAAAAGATCTCAACATGAGACAACGACGATGGGCCGAATTACTTAGTGATTACGACTGCGAGATTCGCTACCACCCCGGTAAAGCGAATGTTGTCGCCGACGCCCTAAGTCGAAAGGTTAATGTTAAATCCGTTCTGCTTCTAAGCGTCATTGTTCAAACCGATCTTCAAATTCGTATCTTTCAGGCTCAACGCACCTCCGTTGAAGAAGGTAACATGTATGACGAAATGTCATGTGGAGCCGAACTTCAACTCGAAACCAAACCCGATGGTCTTTTGTATTTTCTCAATCGTTTGTGGGTTCCCGATCGCGATGACCTTCGTACTTGTATTCTCGACGAAGCTCATAATTCGCACTATTCCGTTCATCCCGGTGCGGATAAGATGTACTTCGATCTTCGTGCTACCTTTTGGTGGCCGGGTATGAAAAAGGACGTAGCGTTGTTTGTATCTAAATGTCTTACTTGCTCAAAAGTTAAAGCCTAACATCAAAGACCTTTTGGTCTACTCGAGCAACCACCGATTCCCGTTTGGAAATGGGAAGACATTGCTATGGACTTTATCACCAAATTACCCAAAACCGAAAAAGGCAACGATAGCATTTGGGTGATCATCGATCGATTAACCAAATCTGCTCATTTCATTCCGATCCGTGAAAAGTATTCTGTCGAGCAGCTTGCTCAAATCTATGTTCGGGAAATCGTGTGCCGACACGGTTCGCCATTGTCTATCATCTCCGACCGCGATGCCCGTTTTACCTCTCATTTTTGTCGTTCACTTCAAGAAGCTTTGGGAACACGTCTCGATCTTAGCACCGCTTATCATCCTCAAACGGACGGTCAATCCGAACGTACAATCCAAACACTCGAGGATACGCTACGAGCATGTGTTCTTGATTTCGGTGGGAATTGGGATTCTCATCTTCCGTTCGTCGAGTTTTCCTACAACAATAGCTACCACTCTAGCATTGATGTGGCACCTTTTCAAGCTCTTTACGGTCGTAAATGTCGTTCCCCGATTTGTTGGAACGAAATCGGTGAAGCTCAAATCACGGGACCCGAAATGGTCCAAGAAGCCACCGACGTCATTGATCAAATCCGTAAAAATCTCCTAACCGCTAGAAATCGTTAAAAGAGTTACGCCGACAAACGGCGAAAACCGATCGAATTTAATGTTGACGATCTTGTCCTTCTAAAAGTATCTCCTTGGAAGGGGGTAGTCCGTTTTGGAAAGAAGGGTAGACTAGCTCCTCGTTTCGTTGGTCATTTTAAAATTCTTGAGCGTGTTGGGAAAGTAGCGTATCGACTTGAACTACCGCAAGAACTTGCCGGTGTTCATCCGACATTTCATGTTTCGAATCTCAAAAAGTGCCTAGCCGAGGGTAATCTTCATATACCCCTCGATGAAGTTCATGTTGATGAGTCTATGATTATGGTTGAACGACCCGTTGAGATTATGGATCGCAACGAGAAGAAAACCAAGCGTAGTCGTATTCGGTTAGTAAAAGTTCGTTGGGAATCACGGCGTGGCGCGGAGTTTACTTGGGAGCGAGAAGACGCAATGAAAGAGAAGTATCCACATTTGTTTGCATCGTCGTCTTCATCTTAATTTCGGGACGAAATTTCCTAAAGTAGAGAATACTGTGACATTCGTCAATTTCAGGTCACTTTTGTTATGTAAACCCGACCCGTTTGTAACCCGAACATTTCAGATATATAAAATATTGGATCTTGTCATTTAAAATATATAAAATATATAAAATATTGTTTTTTTTATATTATGCATTGTTTGACCATTTAAACATACCCATTTTTATGCAAACCATAAAAGAATTTTTATACCCAACCCTTCACTCCTTCCCTATATATACACACCCATCTTCTTCATTTTACTCTTGCTACATCTCCAAAAAACTCTCTCAAAACTCCATAGATTCAATGTTGTTATTTCTTATGTATTCTTGAAGTTTTGACTTCTCAAGTCAAACTAACTATAGTATTTCATTCTAACTTGTTCATCTAACATTACTAACTCTTGAATATGGTGGTACAACATATATATAATACACACCCCTTGTTTCCTTTATTTGTTACTTCACCGACTTTGGTTGGTTAAGTTTCGAATGTCATAAGGCAAGGCTTCATGGAGGACTTCGTGTTCTTGATATATATTTACACACACATAACTTATTATACATATCACTTATGACTACTTCTAACCCTTTAGTTTGTTCATCTTATTTACAAGTTCCATGGTGTGGGTTTGTATAAGACTAACCTCGGTTTAACCGAAACTAGTCCAAACCGGAAACCGAACTTTTGTTTACTAGTTTTGTTAAAATAGTTGTTTAAACATGTTTATTGCTAGATTTGAGTTTCAAAAATCATTTTTACAAGTTCTTTGATATTAAGCATGTGGAATCCATCTATGAACTTGTTGGGAGATGGAAACCGAACTAAACCGAAACTTTTGCTTAAAAGACTTGTAGTTAACTTTTTTTGTTGTAAAATTTAAGTTTTCTTCATTTATAAACCAATATACAAGTTCTATGATATTTGGGCATGCAGAAACCATCTATGAACTATTTGTGAGATGGAGACCGAACCAAACCGAACTATACCGACTTTTACTCGCTTAAGACACACAAGTGTGTTTTTAGCTATCAAGACTTGTATATTTCTTTAAAAAATAGTTTACAAACTGATTTTAATTATTTTCTTAAGTACTTGGAATAGTTGGATCCAACTTGATCTCATAACATAGTTTGGACCGACAAAACCGAACACTCGCTTAACGTGCGTTGTTAGTTCTAAACAATAGATCTACATACTTGGTTAAGTGTTAGTATGTTTCAATGAGTTATCTCATAACAATTAATATTTTGGAAAGTTGACTTTGGGTTTGACCATTTGTGAAGACCCGAACCGACAACCCGAACACTCGTTAAAAACCCGTTTTAGTATCTTTAGCCTAATGGAACTTGCATTTTAGCATTTTCTCCACCTTATTACTTAACATTGGTTAAGTAAATATTAAGGTTAGATACTTTAACCCGGTTTTGAGCAAACTTACATTTTTTTAAAAGGGTTATTATTATAAATGTGACAACTGCCCAATCCGACCCGACCCAGGTACCCGTTTTCGAATCCGATTCTTTTTATGATTTAAAAATTTGATTATTAATCTTTGTAATTTCAACATTAAATAAATCATATATATATATATATATTTTTATATTACTTACTAATAATAATAATTTCTTTTCCGCCGATCCGTCCCTTTCTTCCTTCTCTCCGCCGTCCCGCCTCCCTTTTTCTCTCTTGTCGCTGTCCCGCCCCTCTGCTTAACCCTTAAGCCTGGAACCCCTTTTTTTCTCTTAACTCTTTGCTTGTCCTTTGGTTCTTCCCGCCTAAGGATGTCTGCGCAGCTCCACGCGCCAGACTCCTTACAAGGAAGCCTGCGCGAAGACCAACTGTTCCTGCGATACGCGAGGCGAACTGTTCCCGCGGCGCGCTAAGAATTGTAGTTCTTCCTGCGACGCGCTAAGGATTGTAGTTCTTCCCGCGGCGCGCTAAGGATTGTTCTCTGTCTGCCTTCGCCCTCGCGCGCGCTCGAGTCTTCTCGCGCTAGACCTTAAGTCTTTTCTTCAGTTAAGTCAGCCTGTATTCTTTTGAAATATCTTATCTTTTGTATGAGCACTGTAGGTCAGTTCCGACATCTGTCCGAAAAGCCACTTTCGGCGCAGCATGCGCACCAATCCTATTGGTTGACAGAAAAAGTGACTGACATAATCTTTTGAAATCTTCTGTTGCATGTCTTGAACAGTGCTTTATCTGACACCTCCCATGCTTTGATCTGTAACCTGTCAGCTTTTCCCCATCCCCTGCAGCTGCCGGCATATCTTTTGATATCTTTTGCTTTTGGTTTCTTGTGCTTTTTAATATCTTTTGCTTGATTTGATAAGATCTTTTCCCCTTTCAAGGGATTGTGTTCCCTTGGGTTTTCCTATAAATTAAGCTAATTTCTTGTTTATTAACACTACACACACTACACTTAAACACTCCCCAAATCTCTCTCCCTTTGCTCTCTGCCGTAGTTCCTCAGCAACGCCACTCCTCTCTTTGCCTCCGTCTTCTCTTCTGTTCTGCCCAGAATCTCGGTAAATATATAAATATATATATTTTGTTTTAATTTGTTTAACTAACAAAAATCGATACTTACTGCATATATTCAAGACATAAAAACCAATCGTTAAACCAATAACCTCTTATTTATAGGTTAACTTGTGCTTGTTTAAAATTGGATTCTTGCATTATCTTTCAACGCACCGTTTACAAGTGAGTAATCTCGTACTTAATCCCCTTTTATTTTTAACGTTTTGGGATGTTCATGTGTTCGTACAACTTGAGTCTTAAACTTGTTTATGAAATTTATGTGCGCAAAACCCCATGTGTTATGGACGTTTACTTGGCTGTTTATTTGTATGTGTGAATCATTAACCGCTTTGTTCGGCCTATTCCGAAGTTTTCATGGATCCATTAGATGAACACGGGAGACCTATCGTTTACGGTTTTCTTGTTTTGTTTACACATGCACGTATGATTATTTGTTTTTGTGCTCGTTTGGGAGCACGGATTGAACTATGAGCTATGATCTATTTAGGCTTGATCACAATCTGATTACACCCTATGTTAAACCCCAGTTAAGCACATGTTGCGCGCAGTGTTTGTTATTATCTATTTATTTCTATTAAACTTGATTTCTCACCGACACGCAAGTGTTGACGTTTTATTTTAACACATGTTCAGGTTTGCTGTAGCTGCTTTTGGGAATCTCAAGGACACGTAGGATGTTTTCTTTTTCTTTGGACCTAGATTAAAATGTAACAAGACAAATTATGTTATTTGAATATTTTGAGTTATGATATGATTTATGTTACTTTACGATTTGTGTTCGCGCGTGTGCGCAATGAAAATGTATTTATTAAATATTGACACCCAAATAGTGTCACGAGTAATGAAACAATACGTGGCGCCCCGATGTATAATCCGCCATCGGTCGGGGTGTTACAGATTGGTATCAGAGCTCCGTGACTTTAGGATAGGTGGTTAGACGTAACGACCTAGAATACCTAAGAGTCCCTTCTCGCGCATGAGAAATATCTCATGTTTGCGCGCTAATTGTTAATTACTCGATATTTATAAGATATGCTTGCGCATACGCAGCACATGATTTCGTGTTTTATCCGCGATCTTTCGATTTTTATTGTTAAATTTCAATTTATTTCTTTACTTACATATTCGTTTGTTGTTGGGATTTAGCATTGAAAATCCGAAAAGTCATGGTGATACATGAATAGTTGATTTTCAATCCCCATTAACTTAATGTTTTAAATTGAAGATTTGAAAAGTCATGGTGATACATGAATTGTCAATCTCCAATACCCATTAACTTTATGTTTTAAATTGAAGATTTGAAAAGTCATGGTGATGCATGAATTGTCGATTTTCAATTCATTACCTGTATTAAGTTTGCATTTAAATTCATATTTTACTTCAAAATTTGATAGCATTTAACTCCGCGAAACAAGCTTTACAATGATATACTTTGCGCTAAAACGATTTCCCATACCAAGATATTAACAAAAACTAAAACTTTTATAGAATGCCTCCGCTATCAGCTCGCCGTCATCAGAGGAGAGAAGCCTCGCGCAGACGTAGGCAGCAACGTTCCCAGGAAATGGCCGCCGCAATAGCCCAAGCCTTAAACCAAAATAATACCAACCCCTCCGGATACAATATTAAATCCTTTAATGCGGGTAACCCTCCGAAATTCACAGGGCTTGAAGGAGCCACCGTAATGCTCCAATGGCTCGAGAAAATTGAAAACACCTTCCTCCATACCCAATGCCCTCCAGACCGACGAACCTTATACGCCTCAAGTGTCCTAGAATCAAGGGCGCTTACTTGGTGGAACGGAGTAGCTCAAGCGCGTGGCGCAGAGGCTGCTTCTAGCATGCTCTGGGAGGAATTCAAGGAACTTTTGACTAGAGAATTCTGCCCTCCCAACGAAATAAAGCGCCTTGAGGAGGAATTTTGGAACTTGAAGCAGTACAGTGGCGAAGCGCGCGAGTACGCTACGCGCTTCCACGAACTAAGTTTGCTTGTCCCGCACCTAGTTACCCCTTCCCGCCGAGCCATCGAGAAGTTTCTTGGGGGTCTCCCCATGGAAATTCAAGATTCTGTATGGGCCAGGAACCCAGCAACCCTCTCTGACGCCATCGAGTTGGCCGCTGTGCTCAGCGACAACCATGTCAGGGCAGGAACCCTGTTCCTGCGGGGAGCCGAGAAGACCAAACTCACCAAGACTGTCCCAGAACCAACAGAAACCAAGCCAGAACCCTCAAACCGTAACAACCTCAAGCGTAGGCGCAAACCCAATCATCAAGCCTACGCGCTTACCAACCCGCTCATTGTCCAGCAACCCGCCTACCAGCCTCCAGTATACGCTCCTAACCCACTGTCAACCTACCCAACACCCCCTGTAGTCCATAACTATGCCTTAACCAATCCCGCACTCCCTGCCCCGTCAACTAAGAAACCTTACACATGAAATCAACCCTTTTGCCCAACCTGTATACTTCACCATCCAACTCAAGTCCCGTGTCGACAATGTAACCGATGTGGCCGTACTGGTCACACTGCTGAGAACTGTAGAGTCCTTCCCGCCAACCCAATCGCGCAAACACCACCAACTTACCCGCTAAACCCACAACCAACATACCCTAATCCAAGACCCAGGTCGTGCTATAACTGCGGTGACCCCAGTCATTTCCGGAACGCGTGCCCGAGACTGCAAGTACAAATTACGCAAGCTAATCCGGTTAACCAAATTTCAAACCAAGTGATGCGCGGACGAGCTTTTAATATAACCGCGCACCAAGCGCAAGCGAATAATGACGTGGTTAATGGTACATTTTTACTTAACGGACAATATGCATCTATACTTTTTGATACTGGCGCCGATAGAAGTTTTATTTCTCGCGCATTTGAACAAAAACTTGCGCGACCGCGAGTAAACTTAAACGAAAACTTTTCAGTTGAATTGGCTAATGGTGAAACTATTTTAATAAACTCCGTGATCAAAGATTGCACGCTTAACCTTAATGAACATGATTTTCTAATCGACCTCATCCCCATGCCTCTTGGAAGTTTTGATGTGATTATTGGAATGGATTGGCTCTCGCGAAATCGCGCCGAAGTAATCTGCGCCAAGAAGTTGATTCGCATTCCTCGGGAAAATGGTCAAGATCTTCATATCTACGGCGAGAAACCATCTAACGGTCTTAAACTTATGTCATGCACTGAAGCCCGAAGACTTTTACGAAAGAAATGTGTCGCGTTCTTAGCTCATGTGGTCAAACCCGATGAAGGAAAGAAGAAACTTCATGAAATCCCCATCGTGCGTGACTTTCCTGAAGTCTTTCCCGAAGACCTTTCTGGTTTACCTCCCGCTCGGGAAGTCGAGTTTCGTGTTGATCTTGTTCCTGGTGCATCCCCCGTAGCCAAATCTCCTTATCGACTTGCACCCGCTGAAATGCAAGAATTAGCAAGTCAACTTCAAGAGTTGACCGATAAAGGATTCATTCGCCCTAGCTCTTCGCCGTGGGGTGCTCCGGTTTTGTTCGTTAAAAAGAAAGACGGTTCGTTTAGCATGTGTATCGATTACCGTGAGCTGAACAAGCTCACCATTAAGAACCGGTACCCCTTACCGCGTATTGACGACCTATTTGACCAACTCCAAGGTGCCTCTTGTTTCTCCAAAATCGATCTCCGTTCTGGCTATCACCAGTTGCGTATTCGCGAAGAAGATATTCCCAAAACTACCTTTCGAACCCGTTACGGTCATTTTGAATTCTTGGTCATGCCCTTCGGTTTAACCAACGCCCCCGCTGTCTTCATGGATCTAATGAACCGGGTGTGTAGGCCTTTCTTGGACCAATTCGTGATCGTGTTTATCGATGACGTTCTGGTATATTCCAAAACCAAGGCCGAGCATGAACAACATCTTCTGTTGGTGTTGCAAAGGCTTCGAACCGAACAACTCTATGCCAAACTCTCCAAGTGTGAGTTTTGGTCTGATGAAGTACAGTTTCTTGGTCATGTTGTAAACAAGATGGGTATTCATGTCGACCCATCCAAAATTGAAGCAATCAAGAACTGGATTTCACCGACCACTCCTACCGAAATCCGTTCCTTTTTGGGCTTAGCTGGTTACTACCGGCGATTCATTTCGAACTTCTCAAAAATCGCCTTGCCTTTAACAACATTAACGCACAAAGGCAAACCGTATATTTGGGGCTCTAAGCAAGAAGAAGCCTTTCAAACGCTCAAGCAATTGTTGTGCGAAGCTCCTGTTCTAGCGTTACCTGAGGGTACTGACGACTTTGTCGTTTATTGTGATGCCTCCAACCAAGGTCTCGGTTGTGTACTTATGCAACGAGGCAAGGTTATCGCTTACGCGTCTAGGCAACTCAAAATTCATGAAAAGAATTATACGACTCACGACCTCGAACTTGGTGCAGTTGTATTTGCCTTAAAAATCTGGAGATACTACCTCTATGGGACTAAGTGCATCATTTACACAGACCATAAAAGCCTTCAGCACATTTTTGATCAAAAGGAACTTAACATGAGACAACGCCGATGGAACGAACTCATCAGCGATTACGATTGTGAGATCCGATATCACCCTGGAAAGGCTAATGTGGTAGCCGATGCGCTCAGCCGCAAACCCAGTCAACTCAACTGTATCTTGCCGCGCACGCAGCTTCATTTCGCGCCGATCCAAAACGATCTTGAATCGCGCATTCGCGACGCGCAGCACGCATCGATCAGCAAAGGCAACCTACGCGCCGAGTTAGCGTGTGGTGCAGAAGCGCATCTAGTCCCTAACCTGAATGGAATTCTCTGTTATCTCAATCGCATCTGGATCCCCAATGATGAGAATCTTCGCTCTGTCATACTGAGTGAAGCACACAAAACTCGATATTCCATTCATCCTGGCGCTGACAAAATGTACAAAGATTTGCGCCTTACTTATTGGTGGCCCGGTATGAAAAAGGATATTGCTGTGTTCGTAGCTAAATGCCTAACTTGTTCTAAGGTAAAAGCTGAACATCAACGCCCATCTGGTTTGCTCGAACAACCAGAAATTCCTACGTGGAAATGGGAAAGTATAGCAATGGACTTTATCACCAAGTTACCCTCGACCGCAAGCAAACATGATAGCATTTGGGTAATAGTGGATCGATTGACCAAGTCTGCCCACTTTCTGCCCATTCGTGAAACCTACTGTGACAACCGGTAAATTCCCAAACCCATAAGCTAAGTAATCAACCTAATAATTAGGTGATTGTAAATATTAAGCGCGTGCATTTGTTATGTGCGCCCTGCGCGAGCGCGCCATGTTAGTCAGCGCGTGCAGTTGTTATGTGCAACCTGCGCGAGCGCACCATGTTAAGAACCAGCGTGAGCATTTGTTATATGCGCCATGCGTGAACGTTTTGGCCTTATGTTTTTCATGAAACTTTATGTTGCCTAAATGGGTTGACCGTCACGCATAAGGCTAAGGCGGGTGCATCCCAAAACCAATTATGCGCGTGCGGGAGGGGAACTAACCTACCCGCATGGCGGGAACGTTGAGAGCTAGTTTGTCTGAAGCTCCAAGATGGAATTGACTTCAACATGACTGATCACTATGTTGAAATACCAAGACCACCTGGAGAATCTACAAATGAAAAATGTCCCTAACTGCGAGAAGGTTACGTATCTACCCGCAGCAAAGAAATGTCCTACACGCAGAAAGCTATGCGCACAAAATTATACGCGCAGAACACTTAGTCTATTCTCCAGTTATAAGGAGATTACTCCCACCCGAAAGGAAACAGTAGCGTGTTTCAGAGATTTTCCACTTTTTACTGTACACTGACAAAAGTACCTGAAAAAGCACACTGTAACATGAAAAGTCAACTGTCAGCCACCCTATTCTCACCAACCCCAGACCTGCATGTTCTGTCCAAATCAAATCAAAATCTTTTATCCACCACTCCACTCTTAAGTAAATAATAATAACTTCCATACTTTATCATCATTACATTTAGATATGAAAAGATTTCAATCCCCTAAAGCAAGGGACTGTGTTCCCTTGAGTTTGCCTATAAATATGTAACCTAAATCATCACTCAAAACACACTTCAAAGAACTGCAAACTTGCACTAATCATCTCCCAAGCATCCATTATTTTCGATTCCGTTCCAGTTACTAGACCTTCAAATTCAAAGACCAACACCAAGAAAACCCGAATCTCGACTAAATCCCTTAACAAGAACCACAGGTGAGTCTCACAGCCCCTATTTTCACTGTTTTCACTGTTTTTTTAAACTACTTTCGGGGCGAGGGACACGTACTTAAATAATGTTTTATCATGGTATACTTACAAGCTATGCAAACGATTACGTGTTTAAGTTATGTTTCATGATGAGCAATGCGAACAGTTATCTATGGTATTTCAATGTTAGTGCACCAGATTCGAGTAAGTGATCACTCTACCATTGGAACTCTAAGGGTAGGGACTGCTGGTTTGATCCGCCCACTCGTAGGGGTCGCACCTCTTACACAGACGAGTGCCTAGTATGGTCATGGGGCAGTACTATGGGTTTGAGCCCGCTCGTAGAGGTCGCTCCTCTTACGCAGACGAGCGCCTTGTTTTCCGGCACAACGCCCGCGCGTAACCCGCGGGACGGTATTACAGTATTATTCGCTCGTAGTGGCAGCGCCACTTACTCAGACGAGCACAGTTTTCCAGAAGTGTCCGCGCGTAACCCGCGGGACGGTATTACATTATTTTAGCTCGTAGTGGCAGCGCCACTTACACAGACGAGCACAGTTCCCAGAAATGTTCGCGTGTAAACCGCGCAACGAGTTTATCAGAATATGTTGATAGATCTATGTTTTACCAAGCATGTGTTTAATAATGCTATCAGAATTATGTTTCAGAATGATTTGTATCGAGATTATGATGCAATACGATTTATCAAGTTACTAAAACTTGTGAACTCACTCAGTTTATACTGATTCAAATATTTTTACGTGTCTTTCAGGAGATAACTAGGTAGCGCATGGAGTCACACTTAGAGCACCTCACGCTGAACATCTAAAACTAGCTTTTTGGAAGATTTTAGTTCTATCCCTTCGATGCGCGTGGTTGTACCCGCCGCGCAAAGGGGATATGGCGTGGAAATCTTCAACAGTTTTTTATACTTGGATGTTTTATGTAATCTTTAAACAATGTAATGTATTTGTATTAAACATTTCATGCGCAATGAAAATCTTTGAATGTTTTGCAATGGCCCGTGCTTAATTATCAATCCCCACTCGTGCACGCCCGGCTGTTTCCGCCGCTCAGGGCCGGGTGTGACAGATTGGTATCAGAGCACTGGTTATAGCGAACTAGGAAAAGAAGTTTTAACCTAGACTATAACCGTTGGGGAATCGCATGAAATATTTTTCAAAGAATATTTTCAAAAGAAACTGTACACACACTTAGGAACACGGGTCACACTGTCTAGTAAATAATGATAACATAATGTACTCAGAGTACATGCGCTAAGTCTAATATATTTTCACCCTGTTTAAGCAAGAATGCCTCCAACCAGAGCCAAGGGAATTACCATGACGCCCGAGGAACTCGCGGAAATAATCGCGCAAGCGATCGCAACACATGAGGCCAGCAAGGCCGAATCAAGTCAGGGTCGTCAGAACGAGACCCCAGAACCCGAATCAGGAGCCTTGGACAAAGGATGCTCCTATAAGACATTCATGGCCTGTAAGCCTTGGCCATTCAAGGGAACCGAAGGGGCCATTGGGCTCTACAACTGGATTGACAAGATGGAGACAGTTCTCTCCATTAGCGGATGTAGTGAGAACCAGAAAGTCCTTTACGCGACCTGCATGTTCCAAGAGGCAGCTTCGTCTTGGTGGAAGCTTCAAACGAAAACTTTGGGGCGAGAAGTTGCTCTCCACAAGACCTGGGAGGAACTGAAGGAAATGATGATGAGAAAGTTCTGCTCTCGCGCAGAAATCCAGAGTCTGCAGCAGGAATTCTGGAACCACACCATGGTAGGAACGGATATCGACGCCTACAACAACCGGTTCAATGAGCTTTGCCAGTTGGTGCCAGACATGGCAAACACGGAGGAAAAGAAGATCGAGAGGTATATTTTTGGGTTACCTCCTGTTGTTAGGGTTCCGCTCAACGCCGCAGCGCCTCCAACCTTTGACGAGGCGGTAGCGCGGGCCATCACCCTTACAAGGGATACGGTCCGTGCGGGTGTGTTAACCACGCGCGGAATCGAGCAGCGAACCTCTGATCCCAAGAGGAAGTGGAACTCACACCACCGAGGGTCCGACTCCAAGCAGCCACCGTTCAAGAAGCAGGAAAGCGCAAGGGTTTACGCGATCCAAGCCGCGGAGCCATCAAGGAAAGGATACAGTGGCCCTTACCCATGGTGCAACAAATGCAAGTTTCACCACGAGGGTGAATGCGCGAGCGTCACGTGCGCCAAATGTAACAGGCCAGGACACAAGACGGTGAATTGCCGTGCTAAAGAAGCGGGAGCCAATGACAACTGCTACGCATGCGGAAAGCCAGGGCATTTCAGTCGGGATTGCCCGCAAAGGGGAAACCAAGCTCGCGGGAGAGCTTTTGTGATCAGCGCGGGTGAAGCTAAAGAAGAGCCGAATGTGGTAACCGGTACGTTTTTGCTTAACGGCCATTTTGCATCTGTCTTATTTGATACTGGCGCTGACCTGAGCTTTATATCTGCTGAGTTTAAAAACTCCCTAGGCTTAGCAACCAGTAGGCTAGACACGCCTTATACTATAGAACTAGCCAATGGTAGGCAGTTATGCGCGAACGAAAGAACTGAACAATGTGTAATAGTCATGGGAGGTCACGGGTTCAATATTAACTTGTTGCCAATAGACTTGGGAAGTTTTGACATTGTGGTAGGTATGGATTGGTTAGTCGAGAACCGCGCGGAAGTTATTTGCCATGAGAAGCAGGTTCGGATCCCACTGTTGAACGGAGAAACCTTGGTAATTCAAGGGGAAAGAAGGGGAGTTGCGACGAAACTGATTTCGTGCCTAAAGGCGCGAAAGTGCCTAAGGAAAGGGTGCTACGCCTTCCTGGCGCATGTCGTAGAGAAGAAAGGAGACAAGCGAAGAATTGAAGACTTACCAGTAGTGCGCGAATTTCCAGAAGTTTTTCCTGAAGATTTGCCCGGATTACCGCCGCCGCGACAAGTCGAGTTTCGTATTGATTTGGTCCCAGGAGCTGCGCCAGTAGCTCGAGCGCCTTATCGATTAGCTCCATCTGAGATGCAAGAGCTATCCAATCAGTTACAGGAACTATTGGATAAGGGTTTCATACGCCCAAGCTTTTCACCTTGGGGAGCTCCAGTACTGTTTGTTAAGAAGAAGGATGGTTCGTTCAGAATGTGTATTGACTACAGGGAGCTGAACAAGCTGACAGTCAAGAATCGGTACCCCTTACCGAGGATTGACGACTTATTTGACCAGTTGCAGGGATCCAGTTATTATTCGAAGATAGATCTACGGTCAGGATACCACCAACTTAGGGTCCATGAGGAAGATGTGCCGAAAACAGCCTTCCGAACTAGATACGGCCATTATGAGTTCTTAGTGATGCCTTTCGGACTAACTAATGCGCCGGCTGTATTCATGGATCTGATGAACCGCGTATGCAAACCATATTTGGACAAGTTTGTGATTGTGTTTATAGATGATATTCTGATTTACTCTCGGACCAAGGCCGAGCATGAGCAACACTTGAGATCGATTTTGGAATTGTTGAGGAAAGAAAAGTTGTATGCGAAGTTTTCCAAGTGCGAGTTTTGGCTTAGAGAAGTTCACTTTCTCGGTCACGTTGTAAACGAGAAAGGAATTCACGTTGATCCTTCCAAAGTCAAGGCCATCGAAAACTGGGAAGCGCCAAAAACCCCAACTGAGGTGAGGCAATTCCTAGGACTAGCTGGCTACTATCGACGCTTCATTGAGAACTTCTCCAAGATAGCTCTACCTCTGACCGCGCTAACTCAGAAAGACAAGAAGTTTGTTTGGGGCGAAAGTCAGGAAACAGCATTTCAATTGTTGAAACAGAAATTATGTAGTGCGCCAATTTTGTCTTTACCCGAGGGGACGGATGACATCGTCGTTTACTGCGACGATTCACATCAGGGACTCGGATGTGTCCTTACGCAGCGAGACAAAGTCATAGCGTATGCCTCACGCCAACTCAAGACCAATGAGAAGAACTACACAACGCATGATTTAGAACTTGGAGCGGTTGTCTTCGCGCTAAAGATTTGGCGCCATTACCTCTATGGTACAAAGTGTGTAATCTTTACGGATCACAAGAGCCTTCAGCATATATTTGATCAAAAGGATTTAAACATGAGGCAACGAAGATGGGTGGAGTTGTTGAATGATTATGATTGTGAAATTAAGTACCACCCTGGAAAGGCGAATGTGGTAGCAGACGCGCTAAGTAGGAAGGAGCGAATAAAAACGCTACGAGTCAAGGCTCTAAGGTTGACCATTCACGCAGATCTCTCTACCCGCATCCGAGACGCTCAGCAAGAAGCCTTGAAACCAGAGTTTGTTAAAAACGAATGCCTTGGGGGTATGGTTAAAAGTTTGGAACTGAGAGAACGGCAATCTATATTTCGCTAACCGCATATGGGTCCCTCTCAAGGGAGGATTGCGCGAGCAAGTATTAAACGAAGCTCACAAGACGCGGTATTCCGTACATCCTGGCGCAGACAAGATGTACCAAGATGTTAAAACGCTGTATTGGTGGCCCAATCTTAAAGGCGCCATCGCGGCGTATGTCAGTAAGTGCCTGACGTGTTCGAAGGTGAAGGCTGAATACCAGAAACCGTCAGGGTTGCTTCAGCAGCCAGAAATTCCCATGTGGAAGTGGGAACAAATCTCTATGGACTTCATCACCAAACTGCCAAGGACACCTGGGGGCTATGACACAATATGGGTTATTGTGGATCGGCTAACTAAGTCAGCGCACTTCCTGCCGATCAAGGAAACCGATAGGATGGAAAAGTTAGCCCGATTGTATATTCGAGAAGTAGTTTCAAAACATGGAGTCCCAGTGTCCATCATTTCTGATAGAGATAGTCGGTTCACCTCAAGGTTTTGGAGATCGTTACAAGGAGCTTTAGGTACTCGTCTGGACATGAGTACGGCTTATCATCCTCAAACGGATGGGCAAAGCGAGCGAACAATCCAGACATTGGAAGATATGCTACGCGCGTGCGCAATCGATTTCGAAGGTAGCTGGGATACTCATCTTCCATTGGTTGAATTTTCTTACAACAATAGCTATCACACAAGCATTAAGGCTGCGCCGTTCGAAGCCTTGTATGGGCGCAAGTGTAGATCCCCACTATGCTGGGCTGAAGTAGGTGACAAGCAAATGACTGGTCCAGAATTGATCCAGGAAACAACAGACAAGATTTTTCAGATAAGGGATCGCCTTAAGACAGCGCGCGACAGACAGAAGAGCTACGCAGATGTGCGAAGGAAACCATTGGAATTTCAAGTAGGGGATAAAGTACTTTTGAAAGTCTCTCCATGGAAAGGAGTCCCCCGTTTCGGCAAGCGAGGAAAGTTGAATCCACGCTACATTGGACCATTTGAGATCCTGGAAAGGATCGGTCCGGTTGCTTATAAGCTCCGTTTACCCGCCGAACTCAGTGGAGTTCATAATACGTTCCATGTGTCCAACCTCAAAAAGTGCTTATCTGACGAAACGTTGATTTTGCCGTTGGAAGAGATTCACATCGACAAACTGCACTTCGTAGAAGAACCTATAGCAGTAACCGATTGGAAAGAACAAAAGTTACGCAGAAGCAAAATCAAGTTAGTAAAGGTTCAATGGAACTCGAGGCGTGGGCCTGAATTCACTTGGGAAAGAGAAGACCAGATGCGCACGAAATACCCACACCTCTTTCAGAGCATGGCTTCTGACAGCGTCTCCTAAATTTCGGGACGAAATTCGTTTAACGAGGGGAGAATGTGACAACCGGTAAATTCCCAAACCCATAAGCTAAGTAATCAACCTAATAATTAGGTGATTGTAAATATTAAGCGCGTGCATTTGTTATGTGCGCCCTGCGCGAGTGCGCCATGTTAGTCAGCGCGTGCAGTTGTTATGTGCAACCTGCGCGAGCGCACCATGTTAAGAACCAGCGTGAGCATTTGTTATATGCGCCATGCGTGAACGTTTTGGCCTTATGTTTTTCATGAAACTTTATGTTGCCTAAATGGGTTGACCGTCACGCATAAGGCTAAGGCGGGTGCATCCCAAAACCAATTATGCGCGTGCGGGAGGGGAACTAACCTACCCGCATGGCGGGAACGTTGAGAGCTAGTTTGTCTGAAGCTCCAAGATGGAATTGACTTCAACATGACTGATCACTATGTTGAAATACCAAGACCACCTGGAGAATCTACAAATGAAACTCAAATGTCCCTAACTGCGAGAAGGTTACGTATCTACCCGCAGCAAAGAAATGTCCTACACGCAGAAAGCTATGCGCACAAAATTATACGCGCAGAACACTTAGTCTATTCTCCAGTTATAAGGAGATTACTCCCACCCGAAAGGAAACAGTAGCGTGTTTCAGAGATTTTCCACTTTTTACTGTACACTGACAAAAGTACCTGAAAAAGCACACTGTAACATGAAAAGTCAACTGTCAGCCACCCTATTCTCACCAACCCCAGACCTGCATGTTCTGTCCAAATCAAATCAAAATCTTTTATCCACCACTCCACTCTTAAGTAAATAATAATAACTTCCATACTTTATCATCATTACATTTAGATATGAAAAGATTTCAATCCCCTAAAGCAAGGGACTGTGTTCCCTTGAGTTTGCCTATAAATATGTAACCTAAATCATCACTCAAAACACACTTCAAAGAACTGCAAACTTGCACTAATCATCTCCCAAGCATCCATTATTTTCGATTCTGTTCCAGTTACTAGACCTTCAAATTCAAAGACCAACACCAAGAAAACCCGAATCTCGACTAAATCCCTTAACAAGAACCACAGGTGAGTCTCACAGCCCCTATTTTCACTGTTTTCACTGTTTTTTTAAACTACTTTCGGGGCGAGGGACACGTACTTAAATAATGTTTTATCATGGTATACTTACAAGCTATGCAAACGATTACGTGTTTAAGTTATGTTTCATGATGAGCAATGCGAACAGTTATCTATGGTATTTCAATGTTAGTGCACCAGATTCGAGTAAGTGATCACTCTACCATTGGAACTCTAAGGGTAGGGACTGCTGGTTTGATCCGCCCACTCGTAGGGGTCGCACCTCTTACACAGACGAGTGCCTAGTATGGTCATGGGGCAGTACTATGGGTTTGAGCCCGCTCGTAGAGGTCGCTCCTCTTACGCAGACGAGCGCCTTGTTTTCCGGCACAACGCCCGCGCGTAACCCGCGGGACGGTATTACAGTATTATTCGCTCGTAGTGGCAGCGCCACTTACTCAGACGAGCACAGTTTTCCAGAAGTGTCCGCGCGTAACCCGCGGGACGGTATTACATTATTTTAGCTCGTAGTGGCAGCGCCACTTACACAGACGAGCACAGTTCCCAGAAATGTTCGCGTGTAAACCGCGCAACGAGTTTATCAGAATATGTTGATAGATCTATGTTTTACCAAGCATGTGTTTAATAATGCTATCAGAATTATGTTTCAGAATGATTTGTATCGAGATTATGATGCAATACGATTTATCAAGTTACTAAAACTTGTGAACTCACTCAGTTTATACTGATTCAAATATTTTTACGTGTCTTTCAGGAGATAACTAGGTAGCGCATGGAGTCACACTTAGAGCACCTCACGCTGAACATCTAAAACTAGCTTTTTGGAAGATTTTAGTTCTATCCCTTCGATGCGCGTGGTTGTACCCGTCGCGCAAAGGGGATATGGCATGGAAATCTTCAACAGTTTTTTATACTTGGATGTTTTATGTAATCTTTAAACAATGTAATGTATTTGTATTAAACATTTCATGCGCAATGAAAATCTTTGAATGTTTTGCAATGGCCCGTGCTTAATTATCAATCCCCACTCGTGCACGCCCGGCTGTTTCCGCCGCTCAGGGCCGGGTGTGACACCTACCGTGTTGAACAACTTGCGCATCTATATGTCAAAGAAATTGTCTGCCGTCATGGTACTCCCTTGAGCATCATATCCGATCGCGATGGCCGTTTTATATCTCGCTTTTGGAAATCTCTCCAAACTGCGTTAGGAACTCGTTTGGACATGAGTACTGCATATCATCCTCAGACTGACGGACAGTCTGAGCGAACCATCCAAACCCTTGAGGATATGCTTCGATCTTGTGTTCTTGATTTTGGAGGTAATTGGGATTCACACCTACCTCTGATCGAGTTCTCTTATAATAACAGCTATCATTCCAGCATCGGTATGGCCCCATTTGAAGCACTTTACGGTCGAAAGTGCCACTCGCCGATTTGTTGGAACGAAGTGGGTGAAGTTCAAATCACAGGACCCGAACTAGTTCAAGAGACAACCGATAAAATCGCCAAGATCCGTGATCATCTGCTGACTGCCAGAAGCCGACAGAAGAGTTACGCAGATCGCAGGCGGAAGCCTCTCGAATTTCTAGTTGGTGATCTTGTTCTCCTCAAAGTGTCGCCCTGGAAGGGTGTTGTCCGCTTTGGGAAGAAAGGTAAGCTTGCACCTCGTTATGTTGGTCCGTTCAAGATTCTCGCGAGAGTGGGAAAAGTTGCCTACAAACTGGACCTGCCGCCCGCGCTCAGCAATGTGCATCCAACTTTCCATATATCCAATCTCAAGAAATGTTTAGCTGACGAGAACCTCCACATACCACTTGATGAAGTTCAAGTTGATGAGTCTATGCATTTCGTTGAGAAGCCTGTTGAGATTATGGATCGCGAGGTAAAGCAAACCAAGCGCAGTCACATCCCTATTGTCAAAGTTCGTTGGCAGTCCAAGCGCGGAGCCGAGTTCACTTGGGAAAGGGAAGATCAGTTGAAGATCAAGTACCCGCACCTTTTCTCTGCGCAACCTACTTCGAGATAAATTTCGGGACGAAATTTCTTAAAGTAGGGGAGACTGTGACAACTGCCCAATCCGACCCGACCCAGGTACCCGTTTTCGAATCCGATTCTTTTTATGATTTAAAAATTTGATTATTAATCTTTGTAATTTCAACATTAAATAAATCATATATATATTTTTATATTACTTACTAATAATAATAATTTCTTTTCCGCCGATCCGTCCCTTTCTTCCTTCTCTCCGCCGTCCCGCCTCCCTTTTTCTCTCTTGTCGCCATCCCGCCCCTCTGCTTAACCCTTAAGCCTGGAACCCCTTTTTTTCTCTTAACTCTTTGCTTGTCCTTTGGTTCTTCCCGCCTAAGGATGTCTGCGCAGCTCCACGCGCCAGACTCCTTACAAGGAAGCCTGCGCGAAGACCAACTGTTCCTGCGATACGCGAGGCGAACTGTTCCCGCGGCGCGCTAAGAATTGTAGTTCTTCCTGCGACGCGCTAAGGATTGTAGTTCTTCCCGCGGCGCGCTAAGGATTGTTCTCTGTCTGCCTTCGCCCTCGCGCGCGCTCGAGTCTTCTCGCGCTAGACCTTAAGTCTTTTCTTCAGTTAAGTCAGCCTGTATGCTTTTGAAATATATTATCTTTTGTATGAGCACTGTAGGTCAGTTCCGACATCTGTCCGAAAAGCCACTTTCGGCGCAGCATGCGCACCAATCCTATTGGTTGACAGAAAAAGTGACTGACATAATCTTTTGAAATCTTCTGTTGCATGTCTTGAACAGTGCTTTATCTGACACCTCCCATGCTTTGATCTGTAACCTGTCAGCTTTTCCCCATCCCCTGCAGCTGCCGGCATATCTTTTGATATCTTTTGCTTTTGGTTTCTTGTGCTTTTTAATATCTTTTGCTTGATTTGATAAGATCTTTTCCCCTTTCAAGGGATTGTGTTCCCTTGGGTTTTCCTATAAATTAAGCTAATTTCTTGTTTATTAACACTACACACACTACACTTAAACACTCCCCAAATCTCTCTCCCTTTGCTCTCTGTCGTAGTTCCTCAGCAACGCCACTCCTCTCTTTGCCTCCGTCTTCTCTTCTGTTCTGCCCAGAATCTCGGTAAATATATAAATATATATATTTTGTTTTAATTTGTTTAACTAACAAAAATCGATACTTACTGCATATATTCAAGACATAAAAACCAATCGTTAAACCAATAACCTCTTATTTATAGGTTAACTTGTGCTTGTTTAAAAATTGGATTCTTGCATTATCTTTCAACGCACCGTTTACAAGTGAGTAATCTCGTACTTAATCCCCTTTTATTTTTAACGTTTTGGGATGTTCATGTGTTCGTACAACTTGAGTCTTAAACTTGTTTATGAAATTTATGTGCGCAAAACCCCATTTGTTATGGACGTTTACTTGGCTGTTTATTTGTATGTGTGAATCATTAACCGCTTTGTTCGGCCTATTCCGAAGTTTTCATGGATCCATTAGATGAACACGGGAGACCTATCGTTTACGGTTTTCTTGTTTTGTTTACACATGCACGTATGATTATTTGTTTTTGTGCTCGTTTGGGAGCACGGATTGAACTATGAGCTATGATCTATTTAGGCTTGATCACAATCTGATTACACCCTATGTTAAACCCCAGTTAAGCACATGTTGCGCGCAGTGTTTGTTATTATCTATTTATATCTATTAAACTTGATTTCTCACCGACACGCAAGTGTTGACGTTTTATTTTAACACATGTTCAGGTTTGCTGTAGCTGCTTTTGGGAATCTCAAGGACACGTAGGATGTTTTCTTTTTCTTTGGACCTAGATTAAAATGTAACAAGACAAATTATGTTATTTGAATATTTTGAGTTATGATATGATTTATGTTACTTTACGATTTGTGTTCGCGCGCGTGTGCAATGAAAATGTATTTATTAAATATTGACACCCAAATAGTGTCACGAGTAATGAAACAATACGTGGCGCCCCGATGTATAATCCGCCATCGGTCGGGGTGTTACAATAAATTCTTAAATAGTTACATTTTAAACCTTGAACTTTAATTGATTAGTTTTTGCAACAATTATTTTATTTAAAGATCTTCAAGACAACCTTTCTAAATCCAAGACTTTCTTTTATTTAGGCTTCATACGTTAAACTCGTCGTTCCGGCAAATCTCCAAATAATCAATCTTTCAAGTTTATTACTTGAACGTGAGTAACTTCATACCCCGTTTTCTATCTTTTATTTTGGGGGTGACATTTCAACTTATCTAAACTTAATGTTTTATACTTGGGTCTTAAACCACAAACGTTGTTGTATACCTTACTTGAATAATTGCTCGATTTGGTGTTCTATGCTTATTTGACTATGTATTTATCGCTTTTGGATGGTGGAACTATAAATCCTAGACCATTTGGCAACCCCTCATGGCAAGGTGTCGTTAACGTAATGCAATTAACGATAACTATAAAATCCTAAACTATTTGGCAACCCCTTATAGTTGGGTGTTGCTAACTTGTTAGCGATAACTATTTATCCAAGTTTATAGCTATTATTTATGGTTTTGTATACTAGTTTTGTGGCTTTTCATACTATATATCTATTGTTCAAACTTATGAATTGCTCACCAACCTTTGTGTTGATAAATTTTATTTTATGAAATGTTACAGGTTTGCATCTAGGTTGATTATGGAGTTCGGTGAAGAAAACATCACAAATACCGTCAGGATATTAGCAAAAATGAACAATATTTGATTTGCTATATTTTGTTATATTTTGTTGTATTTGAGTTATGAATATTTGGTTATGTGACATTTTCGATGTTGTGAAATGAAACGAGTTTGTTAAATATTGTCGCTTTAAATAGTGTCATGCGCTTATGAGCAATCGTTGCACCCCGGTGCAACGATTGCTCATAAGCGCATGACACTATTAAAGTTCAAAACAATAAAACGAGAACTTCATAATTTGATGTATCTTCTCGTTAGACGTGCTCTCGCACTTATGCTGCTTCGGTCCATATACCAGGGGCGGGGCTATTATAGGACGAGAAGGAATCTTGTCCCATTGTCCTACCCTTTATTTTCAAATAAAAAATTACACTAAAATTTATTATATTTTTTCTTTCTATTTCAATTAAATAATATTTATTTATACATTTATTATTATCTTTTCTTTTTCTCTTACTTAAAACCCTTTTCAAAATATATTAAAAAATTATAGTAGGTGAACATCTAGTTTTTCAAATATAAAAAAAGTGCACTATATTTTTTAATTTTAAATTCTTTTTCACTCACAACACTCTAAACCACTTTATAAATTAAAAACATCTCTCATGTAAAATAGGAGGTTGGATGAAGTTTTATCACTCTGATGTAAAAGTTGATGCTCCCACTCATTCCCTTCTTCTATGATCTATCTCAAAATTTGGATGCAGCTGACGCTGTTGCATCTTTTCTTCCCTCATTTGCACCATGAGAAATTTTCTTGCTATCATCTTTGACGTATTTCGTCCACCCTAAACTTACATAATAACCTTTTTTTTTCTTTCAAATATATGCTTTAAATGCATAATGTATAAATCTCTTTTGCAAGATTTAATAGATATATATAAAATTGATATAATAATAAAGACTTCCTCATTTGCAAAGGATAATTTTTTTTATTTTTTTTTGAGAAAATATTGATCCTTTTATATATAACACAAACCGAACTACATCTGGATAATAGGTAAGCGAGCAACAAGCTGCGCCGCCATCACCTATTTTATTTTTAATTGAAATAAATAAAATGCCGCCTAAATTTATTTCATTCCATGTACAAGCCTACAACATTAAATTGTAGGGCATGCGACTTCAACTAATATGGTGTGCAGTTGGGGGTGCCGACGCCACCTCACCAACATTACACCACCAAACCATAACAAGGAATTACAGAGGGGTGTTGAGGCTTGTACCTCTTTGGGCGTTACTTTGTTTACATGCACGAGGGTGTAGCGAGTGGGGCTCCACCAATTTTTTATTGATCACATTCACACACTTTACTTATTTTTTTATTTTATTTAATTACCCAGTTAAATCATTACTTATATAAGTAAAAAAAAAGTGAGTGAGCCCTCTACCTAAGTGTCGATTACGTTTTTACTTTTTAGTTAAATCATTACGTGTGATTTAATAAACCAAACCATAAAATATATTGAATGAATCTAAGCAAAACAAACATGTTAAGTTAATATTTAATAAGACAGCTATAACTATAGAGGCCATGACCGCGTATATGTATTACGTGGATGAAAATTGGTAGTCTATATTCCACATGAAAAAACAAAATAAATCGCTATCTTAGTCAATGATTGCCGACTTAAATTTCCCCTGTTTTCTCTGCTAATTGTTTTAGACGCGTACCTTAAGTGGATTTTTGACTCTGTAGTCAAACGTTTTTAAGAGTCAAATCATTAAAATTTTGTGGTTTTAAATTTAATTCACAAATTATTGGTCAATGTCATATCAAGAAGGGAATGTCTATATTGCGGGAACTAAATTTCAATTCCAATTGAATTTATGACATATGTTTGACAAATATTTTAATATTCCAATTAAATAGAGTAATAACGACATTTATCTCAAAGTAATACTAGGTTAGTGTCACGTGTAATATATGGTCAAATAATCTAGAAAACATCAAATATACGTATATGAATTACATAATGAACATTTTAATTTTATAAATTATAAGGTATTACATAACAAATATTAATGAATGGGTAATTACATATTTTTTAAATATATAAATTAGTAAGAACAATTTGTATTCGTATTTATAAAAATCAAATAAAAGGTTGTAAATTCAAACATATTAAGGAAAAGAAAGATAAGGTTAGCATCAAATCATCTTAGATAGGTTGGTACGCCGCAAACATTTGAAAATCAATGTAGTGAGATTCAATTCTCATCAATAAAATATTTTTCATCTAACTTTAATTAAACCAAATAGATAATGAAGTGAAATTTGTTAAATTAAAAACTTGTACACTTGACATCCTATTTAAAGGCTTACCAGAATTTCATGTAGGCAATAAATATTCTTTTAATAATATACTTAGATAAGTTATGTACTCAATGTAAGGTATTGGTTAATTTTGAATTCAACTGAATATTAAAATATTAATTAAAAGTCTATATGAATTCTTCAAACGCGGAAAGACGGAAACTATAAATGTTATGTTAAAGAAATTGTAATAAATCATATGACATGAGTTTTTCTTAGGGTTGGAATCAGGGGAGGGTCAAGACTCAAGAGGGTTCATTGACCATCTAGTCATCGGAATTTGCTAAAAAAATTTGTATATAGAGTTTATTTTTTTTTAATTTTTTCTTAAAGAAAACCATGAGTTGGGCCACGCAATTGTAGTTGAATGACAAAAACACATTGTTATGACCATCTGACTAGAAAGATTGGGTTTCGTCACTGGTTTTTCTTCGTATGATTCTTCATGGAGACCATATAATACGCTAAATGTTAAAATGTGCAAATCACATGTATTAGAGTTAAAGTTAAAAAAAAAGAAAAAAAATCATTTGTAATAAGTTTAAACACACAACAATATCAATCTACTACAATTATAGTACTTGAATGTAATAAATAACTGAAAAAACTAGGTGGATTACATTCAAGAATTTAAATTAGGACAAAAACCATTATTAACTACTTTCACTCATCCTAAACGTAGCATACCAACTGAGCGATCCAGTGACCTTAGATGGTTTGTGTCGCAATTTTCGGATGAAATGTCAACCAATGTTGTTGCCCATTTGTCCATCTGGTGTTATCATTTAAATCCAGCAAAATTTTTGAAAGTGAGAGAGAACTTGGCCAGTTATGACCGGAGAGAATGAACCAATCATACAATAGTACTGGATTCAAACTTAGTCAAATAATTAAAAATCTTAGACACTAAATATGGGCCACAAACATCAAATTATACCTAACTAATTAGAGCATTTACAACGGGGTGTGAAACCCAAGGTCTGGATCTACGTGGCGTACTTAGGACTTAGTTGTTACAAACTTCTTTGTTGTGGAACAAAGTCCACGGGCCAAAGTTTGTTCATGCAAACTAGTGGCAAACTAGTGAGGTGGACCACCTTTTCTCCTCCATCTCACATACACATATAGATATATTATATACATATATATTATATATTACTTTAATGAGGTTTGTAGAGTTTTGTTGTTGTGGAATAAATGAAGGTTTTTGAGAAAAGTTGAAAATCTGACGTAGAGCTGATCTGCAATTTATACAAATTTGTTGTTATAGATGTTCTAATAAAGTGAAAAGGTGGTAAAATCTTTCTCACAGCCTAAATGTTAGCTAGGGCTAAACTAAACATAGTCTTTTAAAAATTCTTATTTTTATACACTCTCGCATGAAGCATGTCACAACATGAAGCTTAAAGCATGTCACAACATGAAGCTTATGCAATAGGTGTTAGTTAGCTTGGTAACCTTGGTTAATGGTTTGTTGACTGCGTGTTTAAGTAGAACGACCAGAAGTGAACTATTGTCATAGTTTATATAAGCGTATAAAGAGTTTGGTGCAGAGGACGTCAAGTTGTCTAAAGCAGAGGGACTATATATGTCAACATGTAAATAAGTTTGTTATTGAGACATTACTAGCCGTTAACTATATGATTGTGGAAGAACAGTTTTAACGATTCCATTCTGTAATCACTTTCAATCCAATTCCTTCTTGTAATCCATTCGTTTCATAATATAGATTGAAGTTCTTGATTTTCTCGTTCTTAACTTCTGATTCACTTACGTTTAGTTTCATAACACTAGGGACACAAATTTGGGATTGGTCATGAAAACTGTCGAAGCACGAAATGGAATCTGACCTGACCCATGACGGAGCTTCCACGGATTTCGAGATGAATGAACCGCATCCTGGTCTGCTGATCCTCTCCTCCGGCTGCTCGCGATCTGCAGTGGCGTTTTGGGGGTGTGGAGGTGACCGCTAAGATGATCTTGAAGATCTCTTGTTCACAGACACAAAAACTGGTGGTGGCACCTACTGAGCATGACCCATATAGAGTCTCATGGCCACCATCATGATACCCTAATGGGCCTAGCCCAATTAGGGCTACCTCCACAAACCTCCTCAGCCCAATAACAAATGTATTAGCCCATATAATAAAACAAACCAAATATAATAAATTTAGGATTGTAAACCAGGTTTAATACCATACCCCTACAAATAACAATTTGGACTTTGTTGGAGCTTCTAATGTGGCACTTTTTCAGAGAAATGTGGAAGACATTTTATGCATGTTCGGTGCATGCATGAAACACTAGAATTCAATAATGTAGAGTTGAGACAATAGAATAATGATGAATGAACTGAAATGTGACACGACTTTTAATATGAATTCTATCTCTAGAGAATGAGTCATGTCATAAGAAACAAATGTGTAAAACTAATTAAATACGGAGTAGTAAAGTAGGAGTGTGCAAAATAACCGAAACCAAAAGAAAAAAAAAATCTAAACCAAACCATATCCAAATAAACCAATGCGAATTATGAATTCAGTTTTCGGATCGGATATTAACTGCATCCGAATTTCCAATTTGGTTTTCAAATCTGGAAAGTTTTGAATTTTGGTTGTTCGAATAACTGAATAATCTAATCTATATCATGTATATATTTTTCAATATATATAATTTTACTAGTTTTATGTTATGAGTCCAACTCCCAAAACCCAACCCGGTTTTCTTACTATACGGAAGTTTAACTCTATATCCAAGTTTCCGGTTCAAAACCCTAAAGTGCATAATCACTTTCATAACACTAAAGGTGTGTTTGGGATTCCTTATTTTACCTCCTTATGACTTATATAAGTCATAAGTTATAAGTTATAAAGTTGTAATTTATGACTTATACACTCACAAAATCTAATTTTCTTAAATAACTTATAATTTATAACATATAAGTTATAAGGAGATATAGTGTGGGACTTGGGAATTTTTTAACAGGGTCATTGTTAGAAAATTAAGGTGAGTCAGTGCTGATCGTTTGACAGACACTTATATAATAAACAAATATAAAAACGTCTATAAGAGATATCGTATAACATAAAAAAAAATGTATTGGTGTCATATGACATGTGTAAAATGCATGGGTCCTCCTCTAGTCATGGGTGAATGTGCGATTAGAAGGTTGAAGGCGTTATTGATAAGAGGGTGGTAGTGGTGTGATCTTCCTAAATACTTATATACTGATAAATGCAATAAAGAACAAATGCATACGTACTAGTGAAAGACATAGAATGATTAAAAAAAATAAAATGATAATTACTTAAAACAGTTAACTTACATCTTAGACTCAAGACAATTCAAACAAGAAATGATTTCATACGGATTATAATTTAGAAATTTACAAAAACTTTAAAATTCCAAATTAAATGTTATACATATAAATGATCTCTCATATAATACACGTACAAAAGTAAAGTTATGATATTGTATTACAATCTCTTATCGTGTGAAATCTAGTTATCATACATCAATCCACTCGGTGGCATAATTGTTAACATGGAACCTAACTTACGCACAAAAAATATATACTTATGCATGAATTAAACTAATTACGAATGAAGAAAAATAATTATGAATTAAGAAACATAAACACGCATGAAGAAATGTAATTACGCATGAAGAAGCATGCTTGTGCATGAACAATCATAGTTACGCACAAAGAAAATTCTATAACTTATGAACTAATAACGCATGCTATATGTTATGATTTTATCCATGTTTTTAGATGACCACTTTTTCAACGTATGATTTTATCTATGTTTTTGGATGACCAATTTTCAAAGAAATCATATACGTTTGTTCCCCAAATAGTCACCTCAATAGTAGTTTGCAATAGTAAAGCTTGTACTATAAATATCAACGTATGTAATGGATATACCAACGAAGTTACTGAATCATATATTCTATCTTCTTTAAAGATTACATAAATAATATTGTTACAGATAGTGGTGACTTCTTTATTATCTTCAAGTTCTCACATTATCCTAATAATCTTATTATAGTTAGGGCTAATATTATAGCACGTTATCAGCACGAACCGCTTATATCCTAATCAATAAAGGTAATCGACACAAAGGTATCTACATAAGCATCATAAACACTTCTTTAATTATGTACATTGAAAATATATCTATGCATATACATATACTAAGTAATAACAATAATGTGTATAAACATTGTTTTTAAAATTTGATAACCATTCTAATTTTTATATGCACACTAATATATCATTTAAAAGTTAGATTTATTTACACTAACAATTTTAATCTTATTATTATGCATAATAATTATATATTTTATAAAATAAATGTATTTATTATCTTACTTTAAAATAATTAATATTATATATAGACACACACACACACATACAAACGGTAATGTTACCGTTATAAAACGGTAATATAGCCGTTGTAAAACGGTTATAAATTTTCACTATAAATAACCAATTATTAACCCCATTTCATTTACAACAAACATTCTTCTTATTAAATTTATCCAAGATAAAGTTTTCAAAATGATTCACCCGGTTTTGCTGTTGGTCACTATAATGCTTATACTACTTCTCATTCTAATTTTTAATCTCCCATCTGAAGATTTCGGCATTTTCTTATTCTTTTATATGTTTATAGCTCTACCAATATATTGTATCTCATTGTTGATTGATATATATGGATTCTGATATTTATCTTATTATTTGCTCTATTATGTTTAGCAACAAAACGTCAAATATAGCAAAACTCGAATTCTCTGCACTCAACATTTCTGGAGAAAACTATATGTCTTGGACAGCAAATGTCAAAAGACATTTAAAATCTATGGATGTCTTAGAAACAATCCAAGAATACAGTGATTGCTCTGACCAGGATAAAGTAAGAGCTGATGTTTTCATCCATAAACATATTGATGAATTACTACAGCATGAGTATTTTAATTATGATAACCCATATATGATATGGGAAGATTTGAAAAGCAGATTCGGTCATCTAAGGGAAGTTTTACTTCCTACTTCTAAAGATGAATGGAACAGTCTTAGGTTCCAAGATTTTAAGAGGGTAAATGATTACACCTCTGCTTTATACCTAATTTGCTCAAAGCTAGAATTTTGTGGGTATCCCGTAACAGAGGAAGAAAAGTTAGAGAAAACTTTCTCCACGTTTCATGCATCAAACATAAACTTGCTAACACATTATCGTTTGCAGAATTTTAGGAGATAATCTGATCTAAATGCATTGCTCCTTGTAGCAGAAAAAAATAATGAATTATTGATGAAAAATCATCAATCACGTCCCACGGGTTCATTAGCAATACCAGAAGCACATGTTGCTCACAAAAGTTCTCATAAAAATTCTGGTCATAAATGGGAACAAAGTCATTTTAATGATCGTAAGCTTTCATTCAAATGGAACAATAATTCTTACGGTCGTGGTCGTGGCCGTGGTCGTAACCAGAGAACCAATAATTATCATGTCCCACACAATACCAATTCCAACCACCAAAATAAATGGAATGAAGCTGGTAGGTCCGAAAACAATGGCATTTCATGTTTTAGATGTGGAAGTACAAACCACTGGGCAAAGGCTTGTCGCACAGCTCCACATCTGTGTGAACTGTACCAAGCCTCCATAAAAGGAAAAGAGAAAGAAGTGGACCATGTTGATAACTTTAATAATATCAATGCTGAGCTGAGCGTTGAAGACTTTGAGGTGGAACTTTGAAATAAAGTTGCTTGACTACTATAATTAGATGCAATTATTAAGTGTGTTCTCATTATCTTTAATTATGTAGTTCCTCTTTCATGTACTACTTGTGTTTCAATTAAATAAAGTTCTTATTAAAATATCATATGTCTTCGTTATACACTTATTATTTTTCTTAATATTTTTCAAGATTTAAAATGAAAATCGCCGGAGCACAAGATCAAACAAATGAAGAAGATATATGTATAGCGGATAGTGGAGCCACGCATACTATACTTAGATCTAAAAAATATTTTTATAAACTGAAACCAACAAAAGGGATCATCAATACAATATCAGGTCCTACAAACTTGATAGAAGGAGTGGGAAAAGCTAATTTAGCATTACCAAATGGTACACAGCTCAAAATAGAAAATGCTTTATTTTCCCCAAAATCAACAAGAAATTTGTTGAGTTTCAGAAACATATATCATAATAGATATGATACTCAGTCAAGGACTGTTAGTAATGAAAAATGTTTGCATATCATAAGCAAAGATCAAATATTGGAAAAATTGCCAATGCTTCATTCTGGTTTGCATTATACATATATAAATGTGCCTCAAGCACATATAGCAGTCAAAGAAAATTGTTGCGATTCTGGTATCATAAACTTATGGCATGACAGATTAAGCCATCCAAGATCCACAATGATGAAAAGGATCATTGAAAATACACATGGGCATCCACTGAAAGGTCAAAAGATCCACAAAATAGATAAAATGTCTCAATGTACATCTTGTTCTCTTGGAAAATTAATTACAATGCCTTCGCCATTAAAAGTCGATAAAGAAACACCAATGTTTCTTGAAAGAATTCAAGGTGACATATGTGGACCAATTCATCCACCATGTGGACCATTTAGATACTTCATGGTCTTAATAGACGCATCCAGCAGATGGTCTAATATCTCTTTATTATCTACTCGTAATGTTGCTTTTGCAAAATTTCTTGCTCAAATTATCAAATTACGTGCACATTTTCCGGATTATACCATTAAAAGAGTAAGGCTTGATAATGCGGGAGAATTTACATCACATGCTTTTGATGATGATTATTGCATGTCTGTGGGGATTGTTGTAGAACACCCTGTTGCTCATGTACACACACAAAATGGCTTAGCCCAGTCGTTGATCAAACGCCTACAGCTAATAGCTAGACCATTAATAATGAGGACAAAACTCCCTGTTTCTATTTGGGGTCATGCAATTATGCATGCTGGATCATTAATCCGTGTGAGACCAAGTGCAAATCATAAATACTCTCCCACACAACTTGTTTATGGAAATGAGCCAAATATCTCTCATCTTAGAATTTTTGGGTGTGCTGTGTATGTTCCTATTGTACCGCCACAACGCACAAAAATGGGTCCCCAAAGAAGGTTGGGAATATATGTTGGATATGAAACGTCTTCCATCATAAGATACCTCGAACCTTTAACAGGTGATGTATTTACAGCACGTTTTGCTGATTGTCATTTTAACGAGACAATGTTCCCGGCATTAGGGGGAGAAATGAAAAAGAAAGAAAGAGATATATCATGGTGTGTGCCATCATTGTTACACCTAGACTCAAGATCAAAACAAAGTGAGACAGAGGTTAAAAAAATAATACATCTACAAGAAATTGCAAATCAGTTACCTGATGCATTTAATGATATATACAGGGTCACTAAATCTCATATACCAGCTGCTAATGCTCCAGCTCGAGTTGAGATTCCAAGCAAGCAAAACCATAATAATGCACCTCATGAATCTCAAAAACGTTTAAAACGTGGAAGGCCAATCGGTTCAAAGGATAAAAATCCTCGAAAAAGAAAGGGCTCTGAAAAGGATACTGACCCTAAGGAAGGAATGATTGACAAAACCTTCCCTCAGGAAAGAATAAATGATATAGCATTTCCTCGGGAAGGAATAGATGATTCCAGTAAAGAATTGTCAATCAACTATAGTCAATCACATATAATGTGGGATCGAGATGAAATGGAAAATATTGATGATATATTTTCTTATTCTGTGGCAAGTGATATCATGGAAGAAAATGATGACCCTGAACCAAAATCTGTAGCTGATTGTAAAAATCGACAAGACTGGAACAAATGGAAAGATGCCATGCAAGCTGAATTAAATTCCCTAAATAATCGAAAGGTTTTTGGACCTATTGTCATTACATCAAAGTCAATGAAACCTGTAGGATATAAATGGGTTTTTGTGAGAAAACGAAATGAGAAAAATGAAGTTACAAGATATAAAGCAAGACTTGTAGCTCAAGGTTTTTCTCAGAGGCCAGGAATTGACTATGAAGAAACGTATTCTCCTGTCATAGATGCTATTACGTTTAGATATTTAATCAGCTTAGCAGTCTCTAACAATTTAGAGATGCGTCTTATGGATGTTGTCACAGCTTACTTGTATGGATCACTAGATAGTGACATCTATATGAAAATTCCCGAAGGATTAAACTCCCCGAAGCTATAAGCTCAAAGCCTAAGGAAATGTATTCCATTAAGTTACAAAGATCCTTGTATGGACTGAAACAATCTGGAAGGATGTGGTACAATCGTTTGAGTGATTATTTGATAAGCAAAGGATACACAAATAATCTTATTTGTCCATGCGTCTTCATCAAGAAGACAACATCAGGGTATGTGATCATAGCTGTGTATGTTGATGATCTCAATTTAATTGGGACACAAAAAGAAATTAATGAAGCGATTGCTCTTTTAAAGAAAGAATTTGAAGTGAAAGACCTTGGAAAAACCAAATATTGTCTTGGTTTACAAATTGAGCATATGCACAATGGAATACTTGTGCATCAGTCAACTTATACTGAGAAACTCTTAAAACGTTTCAATATGGACAAAGCAAACCCTTTAAGCACACCAATGGTTGTTAGATCACTCAATGTTGACAATGATCCATTTCGTCCTTACGAAGATAATGAAGAGATTCTTGGTCCCGAAGTACCATACCTCAGTGCAATTGGAGCACTTATGTATCTTACTAACTGTACAAGACCTGACATTTCTTTTGCAGTTAACTTATTGGCAAGATTCAGTTCATCCCCTACTAAAAGACATTGGAATGGCATTAAACATATTTTTCGGTATCTAAAAGGAACTGCTGATTTAGGTTTATTTTATCCTAACGATTCAAAAGAAGGGTTAGTTGGTTATGCAGATGCAGGTTATTTATCTGATCCCCATAAAGCAAAATCTCAAACTGGATACGTATTTAAGAATGGAGGAACTGCGATTTCATGGCTTTCTCAGAAACAAATACTCATTGCAACATCTTCAAATCATGCTGAAGTCATTGCATTGCATGAAGCTTCAAGAGAATGTGTATAGTTAAGATCTATGTCACGACACATATTGATTCTTGTGGACTAGAGAAAGATCGAATTCCAACTCCTATCTATGAAGATAATGCAGCTTGTGTCTCGCAAATGAATGAAGGGTATATCAAAAGTGATAGAACAAAGCATATACCACCAAGATACTTTGAGTATACTCGGGACCTTATTAAAGACAATAAGGTTGAAATGAGATATGTCCAATCGAGCAACAACTCGGCTGATCTTTTCACAAAAGCACTTCCCACAGCAACATTCAGAAAACATGTCCATGATATTAGCATGCGCCATGTACGGACAATGTAATGACCTGCAACTTGAGGGGGAGCTATCCACTGCACTCTTTTTCCCTTAGCTAAAGCTTTTTCCCATTGGGTTTTTCTTTAGCAAGGTTTTTAATGAGGCAGTACTGCAAATCTCCGAAGTTTTGAAAAGTGTCATCCAGGGGGAGTGTTATGATTTTATCCATGTTTTTGGATGACCATTTTTTCAACGTATGATTTTATCTATGTTTTTGGATGACCAATTTTCAAAGCAATCATATACGTTTGTTCCCCAAATAGTCACCTCAATAGTAGTTTGCAATAGTAAAGTTTGTACTATAAATATCAACGTATGTAATGGATATATCAACGAAGTTACTGAATCATATATTCTATCTTCTTCAAAGATTACATAAATAATATTGTTACAGATAGTGATGACTTCTTTATTATCTTCAAGTTCTCATATTATCCTAATAATCTTGTTATAGTTAGGGCTAATATTATAACACTATATTTTTTTTCATTTATTTACAATTATACCACAATGTTTTTTTAAGAGAAATCAAGGGTCGTTCTCTCTAAATTTTTGCACGATAATGAATTAGTGTATTTTATCATTTTCCTATAATAAATAGTCCCAAAAAATCACATTTATGCTTACATAAAGTTAAAAATGTTAATAAATTTTCTTCTAAGAGTAAATAAAATAAGATTTTTTTACTATTTTATTTTCGTGTCATAAATAAGCCGTATAGACACCACATTTATGCAATGCAAACAACTATCTGTCTTTTTATTATTATTATTTTCCCTTAAAGATCTTGACACACTTTAACGTGCGCGCACAAAACATAATTACCATCAACAAAAGTAAACAAGAAATATTTTGTTGGTTTAAATTTTCATCTAAATGGTTGTAAATAATTGTAATTAGCGTTTATAAAAAAGAAAATGAAAACAAAGTTAATTAAACTTTATAATCAGTAGTGAACAAAAACATAAGGTTTTTTTTTTGTTAAGTGTTTTTACCATAATTTTAGAATTGAGAGACAAACTTGGAAAGTTTCAAAGTATGGGAGTGGGACTGCAAAAATTAAACCTGTTATTCCAGTAATATTAATTAATTAACTTTGAATTGTTGCATATGACAATACGAGCCCACGTCACATAACTCATGGACCCACACCACACCACACCACCCTAAATATTTATATTTGTGAATCGCACATTCCATAAGTGGAATATATACTTTACCCTTTCCATACTTGGAAAGATGCATAGAAATCCTACCCATTCAAATTCTTTTATTATATCCACATTGTGTTACCTACATACCATATACATACACACAATAGTACTCGAGCGATACGTTGGGAACGCACACTGGCAGTCACATATCATGCTGATGTTTACTTAAATTTTTTTTTTTAAATACAAAAGAAGTTTTATATTTCATAGAAACATCCAAACGATTTACAATGAAGTGGCAGGTAAGCGGGCAACAAGCTGCGCCGCAACCCCCTTTTGGATAACAATACATACTCAAAATAAATAGAATTATCATGCTCGTCTTCATAGTTTTTTTTAGATATTAATACATAAAAATGTTATGATTATTTAAAATTAATGGAATAAAGTTAGTTTAAAAATGAAATTAAAAGAAATATATGATAAAAGGAAAAAAGTGTAAGTCGTTATAAAATAATCAAAGTTAGGTAAAGATATGAAGACAAAAGTGTTGTACCATTAGTAATAAATGTTGTACTCCGTATTACTTAAAATTTTAGATGCCTATAGGTGCTTTATTATTATACAAGATGTGTGTATTAATAATAAAAGTCTATATTACAAGGGTAGTTCATTGGGGAAGTGAATGGACTGCTTTGTAATAGAACAATGGCTATGAATTACAATAAACACCACTTGTTATAAGATAAGTAAAACGACACGAGAGCGGTTTCATGGCTAATAGCAAATGGATTTTTTAAAAATTGGCATGTCATATGCAACTTTTAGTGAGAAATTGCATGAAAAAAAAACCTCACGTGTGTATATATATCAGCATATTCCACTTTTGAGACTTAAATACATGTGAAAAGTTTGCTACATATATAAACATGAAACATGATCAAAGACTAATATATCGTCGTCAAACATGTTACACGAACGCCTTGATTGTCGGATACAAAAATCGTTAAGCTTTGGTTTTAGCATGTGGACACAGATTTGTATTGTTAAGGTGTGAATACAAGGACTCATGAAGCAAAGCTTTTGGTGCTCAAAAGACTTTGGTGTTCAACGATACTTTTTAGACCAACAAGATCTTGTTTGGTACAAACTCATTCTGCTAGAAACCAACATAGTAACTTTCTTCTACTATACTTTGTAGACTCATGAAGCGTGCGTAAATAAAATATATTTCAAATTAAGGTAGAAAAAAAGGTCCCTATGTGTTAAAATAACACTACAGGAAAATAATGATAATAATAATAATAATATTATTATTATTATAATGATTATCATTTTTCTTTTATATATATATATTAAAAGAGACACTAATTAAGTGTATTACATCACATGTTTGTTTTTTTTTGTTGTTTTTTTCCAAGGCAGAGCTTATTACCAGTATGAAGAAGCCAGCTCGATGAGTGCTTAGGCACTACTCCTCTCTGGCTCTGCATATACGACATTTAAACGCAGATCAATGGTGAGCCCCATCTTTTATTTTATCTTTTAAATTCTGTCTTCATCTTTTATTTTCTTAAATTCAATCTTTTAGTTAACAAATCGTTTTAACATTTCATAAATATCTATGTAATTTACAAAATTCTTAATTAGTTACTTGAATATTTACTTTTGATAAGTTTGTTAATAACTTTTCAGTTAATGCAATATTAAACAAACTCCGTATAACTTAAGTTACATGTGATTAGGAATAAATGACAAGTTATTAGTTCAAAATAGTATGATATTTATAACGGCTTAATGTGACACTCTACATAGATTGAACGCTTGAACTCTTATTCTACCTCCACCATACTGGATCATACCGATACCACCTACATGCTCTATTTCATTGCTATTGAAGATCCTACGATGCCGAGACGCGACTAAATGTAAGGCCCCGAACCCGGTGGCCCTACTTTCGTGTCGGATTTACTCATAAACACAGTTCTTCAAATAAGAGTTTATTAAAACTTTTCGCGGAATATAAAACATCAATCATTTGTTACAAAACATTAAATCTTTTCTTGATACCATAACACAAAACTTTATTTTTAAAACATCTTTACTTCTTTCTTCAGATGCCAGCCGTTCAATCCATGCCGTGTGTCATCCTCATGCTAGCTCTGTAATCAGCTCACCTGCGTGCATACTAAAAGTCAGCTACGCTGAGTGAGTTCTAGTTAATCGAATGCCATACAATACATACACATACATACATATCTGTAGATACATATCCATACTTCACTAGTTGCCCTTCTGTTCTACCTACATACTTGCTACCATACATACAATTTATTCCCATATATTTCTTCCCGTATCCGAAGACACATATTACTATCTTAACCTCGTATAAATATCCATAGGAGGATCGTCACGTAATATCTATTAAAAGAACCATTACCATTACCATACTATATATAATTTCCATAGGAGAAACACTCTGTATACTTTCCATAGAAGGAACACTTTACTATCCATAGAAGGAACACTATACTTTCCATAAAATGAACACTATACTTTCCATAAAAGGAACACTATACTTTCCATAAGAGGAACACTATACTTTCCATAAGAGGAACACTATACTTTCCATAATAGGAACACCATACTTTCCATAAAAGGAACACTATACTTTCCATAAAAGGAACACTATCTATACGTTATTATTTAATATCCATGTAAGGAGCTAATCACTTCCCTTGACGATACGTGCAATATCCGAAGATCGTTCACGTACCGACAAGCTTTCATTCATAATGTTCATACATCATCCTTACATTACATGCAATATTAATATCTTTATTTATATCCTGACAGTACGTGCAATATCTGAAGATCATTCACGTACCGTCAGACAATCAATCGTATCTATCACATATGTCATACACGGCATACACCTCTTTTCTCGGATATTGGTATGGTTCGGTTCCCTAGTTCCCAAATATTAGTATGGTTCGATTCCCTCTTCGTTACCATACAACCATACATCATACCTCGAGTTTTAGTAGGGCTCGGTACCCTTTTCGTAACCATACAACCATACATTATCATTTCTTTCTTCTATTATCTCCATCATGTTCATACACATAAACATACCTAACATACTTACCTTATACATAGCGTTACAACCTGACAGTACGTGCAATATCCGAAGATCGTTCACGTACCATCAAGCAATCATTCATACATTTCACATTATCCACATAAGGCATACACTTATCTCTTAGGATAAGTGTATTAACTATCACATTGAGTATGCACACAGCCCCGAAAACATAACAAGGAATGGGGCTAGAAACTCACCTGAACACGGTTACGTTCACCGTTAATCGTAATCCCTTTCTTCAGTTGTGCACGGCTGACTGTATAACAAGTATACGTATCAATTAACTATCACTTCTCATAATGTATTTCTATCTTTATATGACCCACAACGAACGGGGGTCCGGGGGCAGCGCCCCTGGCAACGGGGTCTAGGGGCGGCAGCCCCTAGCAGGGTCCAAGGGGCAGAGCCCCTGGCTGGGGTCGAGCTGCCAGGTCAGCTTGGAAAAATTTTATTTCCATTAACTGTCTTAACACATTTTTCATTAGATTTTTAATTTATTTTCTAATCGAACTTGACTTTAGGCGAAGTTAACCTTAGGCGAACTTAGCTTTAGGCGAAGTTACCAGCTAGGCGAACTTAGCTTTACAGCGAAGTTGCCATCAGGCGAACTTGGCTTCAGGCGAAGTTGTCATCAGGCGAACTTGGCCTCAGGCGAAGTTACCAGTTAGGCGAACTTAACTTTACAGCGAAGTTGCCATCAGGCGAACTTAGCTTGCAGGCGAAGTTCATCAGGCGAACTTAGCTTGCAGGCGAAGTTCGTCGCTTTGAAGGCGAAGTTGCCCAGATGAAGGCGAAGTTGCCCAGACAGCCGCTGTTTTAGTTTCTGATCGGCATTTTGAGCGATTTTAACACCCTTGCTATGGTTCAATATTACCCACTACGCTTCCCGACCATTTTTGGTCGCTTATACACTAAAAAGCTTGGATCTTTAAACCTCAAAGATCAAGAATCATACATTTTTGAGCTTGTTTGGATCTCATTTAACTTGCTAGCACACTAATCGCCCTCTCTCGGACCTGCCCGATTCTTCCCTTGGCTCGGCCGGCGAAGTTGTGGCGTGTGTGTGGGTGTGTGTGTGTGTTTGGATAATGATAGAAATGAAGATATTTTGGGGTGTTAGGGTATTTATATCCCTGAAATCCCATGGACCTAAGGCCCATTCTCATTTAACCCATCTCTATTAATCCAAGTCCATAACCCACATCCATTACCCGACACTAGCCCGACCCATACCAACTCCTATTCTTTTATTTATTTCCTGATAACCCGAGTAAACTTTCCCTCTATTATTAGGTAATATAATTGATATTATTTTGGAAATTTCGGGATGTTACACTAAACTCATAGAATCTCACCCGAAAATGTAAAGTTTGTAACGATTTCAGTTTATCATGTAACTAAGAATGTTTATGTATAATTGTTTATGGTTATTGATGTTTAGTATGTATGTGTGTTTAATCGGTTTAGGTTTACGTTGATCTGAACGATTAGTTACCAGTTGCTATAATAATTGACCGTAGGGTTGTTTGATTAGGTTGAATACGATAAAACATATAATTGCCCTTAACTGAGTCACACTGGCAATGACTGTTTTATAACCAGTGTCGTGTGTAAAGTGATTATTGATGCCTAAGGTTTTATCTAGTTGATAAGTCTGTAGTTAATCGTTAATGATTAATTTGTTAGGTTGCATGAAAGTATTGTAAGTTACTTACTTGAAGTCCCAGGTGCGATTTGCTTTTACTATTTGATTGAAAATTGTTTGCTTGTTCGTTTGCTTAATTTTACATTAAAACTATTTGCTTGTGTGATCAGCACTAAAACTTGCTACTTCATATTATTGAAACTTGTTTACACGATTTGCATTGACAACATACTCCTGATGGATACGATACTCTACTTATCCTAGCTACTTAGGTTAATTAGGTTTTTGCATAACTCAAACGACGGTCATCATTCATTTAAAAATTTAATTGCTTAAATCAAACAAAAAACCAATTTACATAAGGCCTATTTTTTTTTTTTTTTGCTTATAATATTTCGCTACTCGTTAGAGTTTACGGGCCTTTTTATTTCGGCTCGGCCGAGACATATAAATTCTCATCGACGGCCTTGCTAATCGCCTTACCACCGCATCAAAATGAGAATGACTTCAAAGTAATATGCGAGGGAAATTTGTTGAAATTTAATAATTTATTTAAAAAAAAGTGTCATTAGTTTTCGTTCGGAGTCTTTTTCAAGATTTAAAGCATTAAGACCAAATCAACAAATCGAAAAACCATAAACAATAACCCCATATGATAGTGGAGTAAACAAAGTATGTGAACATAAAGAGAAAAGTAAGATCCATGTTGAATACTAATGTGAAAAATGCATGTTAGTTGGCATCATTAGGTTAATTATGATTAAGCATTAGAATTTGATTATACTTGCTGTAAATTATATGATTAGTTCATTAATTTCGACTGATTAAAAAAGGATTTGTTGACAAACATTACATAGCTACTTTTCAACTCATAATCAGTTTGCAAGATTTCATTCGGTTAATTATGGTTAAAGTTTGATCATGTTGATGTAAATTAAATTATATGACTAATTTACACATTTCAACTGAAAAGGGATTTGTTGACAAACACTATAGCTCCTTTTTCAACTCATAATCAAGTTGCAAGATTCGCATGCTACCTTAAAATTTAAAAAATGGTGTGGTGGTTCCATGTTCCTTTAACTATTTTGATCGAGTCGTACAAGCTTATTCAATCCTAACAAATCAATCGAGTCGGTATTATGTTTCAAAAATTCAATCAAATGGTCGTAACAAGAATTTAACTCATGACCTTATAAGTAAACAATATTGAACCACCTTCACACTAATTAATTTCTTCTCTAAATAATCTACCAGTATATATACATACGTAAACTAAAATCATACCGCTTAATTAGTACATATACACAAACATATATCATGCATTCATGTATAAAATCACATGCATACATATGTTTCCACATATACATAAAAATAGACATATACTAACGTGCACGTACATGTATAAATCAATATGTTTTTAAGCTATGTGATTGTTTTTGTTACCGCGTCATTCTTTATTATTTATTAATTATGCTTCTCCTTTAAAAACGCTGATATCGTTTTATGGTCAAAAAGAAAAATGAGGATTGCTTTCAAAAACAATTTGCTTTTGTTGGTTTATATACTCTTTGATTAATGTGTATGCTTATAATTATGAAATTTGGACATTTTAGCATCTGAATTGTCCATTTCAACAAAGCCAATTTCATTTATTTGTCTTGTTTACACACTACCAATCCTATAATCCATATTTGAGTCTTGGATGGGAATCTTAATTAGTGTATACATTAATATCACAATCTCTTTCAAAGAAACACCGGCACATGTTTCTTTTGACGCATATCACATTATGTTGTACCGAAAATGTCTTAAACTTTCTTGTTTACGCATATGCGCTCAATGCCAAAACTACTCCAATTCTCGAAAAATTAAATATGGTTTTTTTATTGTAGATTTTGGGCAAGTTATTCCTTTTAAGTAGATCATTTTTAGCTAATTCGTCTAAGACTACTTCTCTATCTTGTCATTTAACAATAAAATAACCCATAATCAGATATGTATCACATATATTCATCAGAAAATCAATATGTCGAATATAATCATCAGTTGTAGATTTTAGCATCATGCGACTTACTATGATATTTTAGAACTATAAGAAAAGACGAATAACAACACGACTACTTTACTAGCCCACTAAAATGAATAGAAGTTTACATTATTGTGGTCCAGTTTTGTAAGAGTTAATTGAGGTGTAGACCATAGGTTAGAAAAAAACAAGTAAACATGCACCCATTCTTCTTTGAGTTCGAAACGTGTCTCTAGAATGACGAAAACAGTTCGTACATTGACACCACCACCTCCAAGATCTTTGGTTCCGTCTTATTCATACTGTGAATTGGACTCCGTGTCATGCCCTGATTGCTCAAATTAACTGTGTTAAAATTGAATCCTATTGGGTACTTTTCAACCAAGGGAAATCAACATCATGTGTGTAGATATATATTTGTTTGTTTATATATTCTTTATGATTGTACATTTGTTATATCTTATAACACTAGAAGAGTGCCCGCACGATTCAGCGGGAAACACATACTTTAGTAATCATGTAACAAATAAATAGATGTTCATTATTTCGTTTGAAACTATGAGACCATTCATACGTTTGGTTTCACGGTTGAAAACAGAGCTGACCGTAAATAGTGAAATGCTAATTTTAATCATGTACTTGTTTAATATTAGATATGTTTTACAATATTTATTAGATATTATTAAAAGATAGTTAAACAAAGTTTTACTTAATACGATTAAACGTGTCTATTACAATTTTAATTTAGCCAAATTTCCATTATGACTTTTGTAATCTTTATTCTTGTTATGATTTTGTCTTCTATTTATTCTAATAAGGTTTATCATTTATGTGACCAAAGTTATCTTTGTTCATATTATGATTCTTTTAAGTAATTTATAAGTTGGTGCTTAGTTTGAAGTGAATGTATAGACAAATTAATAATTCTTATTTTAAACTCAATTTATTATCGAAGCACAAACTACATAGGAAACTAATCATTGGTATTGGTTCGGTTTAGTTGAGTTTAATTTAAAACAATTCAGTTTCGGTCTTCGACAACAACAAAAAAAACGTGTAGTTAGCTCATGGTTTAATTTAAAACCATCAAAATCGAACCATAAACACTTCTACAAAAAAATGTTTTTTTTTACTTCGAAAACTATAACAATATTATACTCAAATTAAAGATAATAAAATGCTCGTTTTTATGATGCCATTTATTCTAAAAAATATTAAAGTATGAAAAAGTTATAAACGTTTAAAAATCGTGGGGGTAGTTGGGCTAAAAGTGAAAATAAATATATATATATATATATATATATATATAAAAGATTAAGGATTAATATTGTAACTTTTAGGGATGCAAATTGTAAAGATTTTGAATAAGTTTCAAATATACATAATATTTAGTGTGTTAATAACACTTTTATCCTTGTTATAAGTGTACATAATGCATGAGTGTTGTAATTTACTTAAAAAAATGTGTCTTAATTTACCCTTGTTTGCTACATTATATATAGTAAAGATAAAGATATATATATACGTTTATGATAATTTTATTTGTATCTAATAAGAATCAAATTATTAAATTCATTTAGACCCAAATAAGAACCTTAACTCATTTAAACCTTATAAATAGAAATGAGATGTGACTCAAAAGTTGCAAAGAGGGGAGTGTGGTGAAGTGGAAATGGGTTATTAACAACAAATCTTTAATATATGTACTATACTATTTGATACATGACAAGTGGGGAACCCAGGATTTATTTTCTCTTGAGGGCGATATCGAAACTTAACACTAATTTTATAGGGGGCGATCGAAATTTTCACATACAATTAACACTAAAAAAATTTAAGATGGGCGGTCGCCCCCTAACAGACACATAGGTCCACACCTGTACATGACGTGGTTATTCAATTTACACATGCAATTTATTTGTATAATTAACACAAATAAATTTACACTGTGGTGGTGCAATTTACACGTGAAAATAAAGATGAAATTAAAAAAACATTTATTTGTATACATTTTTTTTAATTTCTTAGTTAGTTTACTTATAACCTAATAACATATAAAAGTCAATATGTTTTTTTTTTCTGAATTTACTTGCCCATTTATTTTGTATATCATTAATTAACTTTTTAACTTTTAATAAGCTTTTGTTATATATATATATATATATATATGAATATCAAATGAGATGGTGTTATAACTAGATGCCCAAAAAAAACTTATAAAAAGAAATAAATATATTATATTTTAATTATGCATAACTAATGACGTATCATGTATTTTTTTTTTGGTTATATGATAACATGGTATGTTGTTTGATTATTTTTTTTATATGACCCGACTTAAACGATCAAACCGAATCTAATAAGAAATTAAATATCGATTTGACCCAACCTATGCGACCGAACCGCACCAAAGAAAAACTTACATAGCGATAAGCAACTAAGTGCCGACTTGAAAAATTTATGACTCATGTAAAAAAATTTTCTGGATCCGTCATTGATTGAGACATGTAAAACAATGGGCCCGAAAATAAAAACTTAATGACTCATGTATAATTCTAATAATTGTAATAATAATAATAAACGAAACAAAAGTAGCAAATGATCTAACCAAAATACTTTAATGAAAAGTGAAGCCCATCTAGCATATTTGGAAGCAAATCTCTAATGAAGTCTTTGTTAGACTATCATCAATGGTGGTTGCCCTTCTCTTTAGCCCTTCTCCCCTGCCCCTTGACACATCATCTGCCCAACCCTTCTTCTCATTCTATGTATAAGGCTTCTAATATGTGGGACCCTCATCTTCTCTCACAAAACATCAAGGGCACCTTTATTATGCCCTTAACTAGAGGTGCACAAACCGGTTTTTTTTTAAAAACCGGTTCGGTTATTAACCGGACCGGTTTTTTTTTGTCCGGAAAAAAACCGGTTCGGTTAATAACCGGACCGGTTAATAACCGGTTTTTTTCTGTCAAAACCCTAAGCGGTCTAACCGGTTAGGACCGGTTTAGAAACCGGTTAGAACCGGTTAATAAACCGGTTTTTTTTATTAACCGGTTTTTTTTTTTTTTTTTTTTTAAATTTCGCGGTTTCAAATAAGAATATTTGTTTTTTATATTTTGTACTTAATGAAGACCATTATTTTTTCACAGTATAAACAAACACGTAACTACAAGGCAAACCGGTAACTACAAGGCAAAACGGACTGACCGAAGCCATTCTTTGCTTTCGTTGTTAGGGTTCTTTGCTTGAAAGATGAGTATGAGTGTGTGTTGGTGAATGTGTTTTCAACAAACCAAAGATTAAAAACACATAACTTTCATTTATAATTTTTACATTAAAAATACAAACATTAAATCGTTATCGCATATTCGTAACTCAAAAATACAAACATTAAATCATTAACACTGAAGAAATCTCTGCCAAGAACTGTTGTTCATGATTTAACTCAAAAATACAAACATTAAATCGTGAACTAGCAGATGCTCCTGTTGTTCCTAATCGCAGTTTGTTCATGATTTGCCTCCATGTTTGCTGTTTCTTTAACTAAATTAGAAAAATCCAAATCAACAAGTAAATAAGAGCACATATTAGGAAAAAGAATGCTTAGACACGATTACATGAACAACTTGCTGTTTCTTACTCATGATTTGCCTCCATGTTTGCTGTTTCTTTAACTAATTTTCTTCGCTACCCGATCCCAAGCTATTTCTTAGGTAATCGTCGTACGCGGCTTCTTCATCGGTCATTGGTTGAGTGTGTCCTTCATTGACCTCGTCTTCATACAAGCCCGCTTCATACTCCATTTCCCCCTCAAGTGAGCGTTGATGTTGTGCCCTATCTAAAGAGTCCAAGTAATCCTTGTAGCAAATCGACATCTCTATAGCTGGTGCAGTGAGTCGAGTCCTCCTAATCGATATAACCCTGCCAGAAACAGAAAAAGCAGACTCCGAAGCTACCGTGGAAGCTTGGACCGTTAGTAAATCTTTGGCCATGGCGGCGAGGATCGGAAACTCATCCTCCTTACCTCTCCACCAAGCCAGCAAATCAAGACTTCTAAATTCATCCGGAGTCATGTGTTTCACAAAGTTGGTACCACCATACCTTCCAAGTTCACTGCTTGGGGTGTTTACCCTTTGACGTTTACCGGCGTCTTCCCAAATCATGTAGTACATCCCCATTTCAAGGTCGGTTTGGGATTGGGATTGGGCAACAGCTCTTAACGAGTCATGAATTTGGGAAGACGACCCGTATTTTGTAAGGTAGACATCATACATGTTTGACAAGGTGGTGTTGAAAGCATTCTTTAAAGTTTGGCTATAATAGGGGTTTTGATCGTCGTTTAACCCAAGCTCATCACAAATTTTTTCTATTAAAGCTTCAACACCACCAACATTGATGCAAGGGTTTAACGCAGCAGCACATGTCAAAACAGCGGGTAGTTGTTGAAAATATTTTCTAAATTTTTCTTTCATTTTTACACCCATATCAAAATAAGGTGCACCCCTACAATCAAGTTCACTCAACTTTGTGCACATGACAGCAATTTTTGGTAAAGCAATGGGGCTTGTTGGATAGTAAACCCCGGATAAATTAGTTGTGCAAGATTTAAAAATTTGAAGGACCTCCGTAACGATCTCAATCAATAACCAGTTTCTAGGATCATATGGTGCACATTTACCCCTACTTGACAAAATTTGATGAAACGCAATTAATGATTCTTTTTGTTGGATGGCTTTCTCAAACATATTACAAGTCGAGTTCCATCTTGTTGGACAATCCCAATTTGGCCCCAACCATTGACAATTAGCTTCTACACAAAATTTTTTGTATCTTGAAAATGTTTTATTGTTGCTAAAAACATCTCGTAACATTCTTTTAAAACTGTTTCTTTGCGTTTCGATCACGTTTAACCCATCTTGCACGGCCAAGTTGATAATATGTGCAATGCATCGGCTATGAAAAAACGCTCCATCACAAATAGGTTTATACTTTAATTTTAAATGGCCAACCGCGGCCGTATTGTTGGACGCGTTATCAAACGAAATTGAAAAGATTTTATCTTCAATTTTGTATTGTCGAATGACTTTATCCAAGATTTGAAAAATATTTCTACCCGTGTGCGGGTAATCAAACAATTGAAACGCAACGGTTCGTTTCATCATTTGCCATGACTCGGGGTCAACCCAATGAGCCGTCACACAAATGTATGAGTCGGGCGAACCATGAGGTACCGACCAAACATCCGTTGTTAAGTTTACACCAGTTTGTAAGTTTGAAAAGTATGAAATTAGTTCGGATTTAGCGTTTTTCCATGCTTTAAGACAATCTCTTCTAAGGGTCGAACGACTTACGTGTTGGTAGCGTGGTTGAACATAGTTTTGCATCATCTCCGTGAATTGAGGGTTGTCGAAGTGGTTGAAAGGAAGTGTTTGTTGAATCACAAAGTTTGAAAACTGTTGACGTACCGCTTCAACGTCGTACGTAAACACCCCTCCTTGATTCGTTATCTCCGGCTGCGAACTACTTCCCGCTTCGTCCTTCAAGGCCTTGCAAAAGCGCTGTTGTATATGCGCTTTTAAAGTGGAGTTTGCATCTTTGGCATAGAACTTCAAACAGTGCTTGCATCGAGCTTTTTGGCGACCGTTAGACAGTTCGCATAGGTCGAAACGTTGCCACACATCTTGGTTTCGTTTCGTGGGGATGATCCGAACGACCGTTATGTCTGTGTTCGAGGCACCCATGTTGACGGATGAAGCAGCACTTTGGGAGGCCATGATAATAAGAGCGTATAATCGAGTATGAAATAAACGAGTACGAGTATGAAATAAACGACTACGAAATAAGAGCGTATGGAGTGGTAATGTGGTATAATTGAGTGTGAGATAACAAAATAATCGCGTATGAAATAAACGTTTAGAGCTAGTAGAGTTGTATAATCGAGTGTGAGCTAACCTACCCAACCTAAACTATATATAATTGTTTGTGGGGGTAAAATGTTAAAAAAAACGGCTAGAAATCAAGAAAAAACGGGCAAAAAAGGACCCAAACGGTCATATGGCCGTTTTATAACGGTCAAAAACCGGTTAACCTAAAAACCGGTTATAACGGTCAAAAACCGGTTAACCTAAAAACCGGTTAACCGGTTTTTAGGTTAACCGGTTTTTAGGTTAACCGGTTTTTTAATAACCGGTTTTTAAATTTAACCGGTTTTTTTACTAACCGGTTCAATAACCGGTTTTTGTCCACGAATGAGTAACCGAAGTACTAACCGGCGGTTCAATAACCGGTCTAACCGGTTTTTTAATAACCGGTTTTTCTATTAACCGGTTTTCGGTTAAACCGACCAAACCGGTTCTATAACCGGTTTTTTTGAACACCTCTACCCTTAACCAAGGGCATCCTTCACTCTCTCTCTCTTCCATGTCACTAGCCACATCTTCAAAACATTCTAAGGGCTTCTTTTTTCATCTACCATTGGAGATAGTCTTATCCATGTTTTCTAACATTTTGCTCTCAATAGCAATAATTGTCAATCCGTTACTTTTTTGGACATTTTTAGTTCTCTCTTTCACTCTACTTTATAAACACCATCACTTAACTAACTTCACCAACACCTAATCAACATCACCATTGTCGATGCCCCATCAACACCACCGGACTACTAACACTGTCATAACCTGAACACCAATAGCATTACAACTTGACATCTATCACCATCACCATAGCTACCGCCACCACTACCACCATCGCCACTGATGCAACCACCACCATCATCATTGCAGGCACCACTACCTTTGTCACCATAACCACTGTCACCACCACCGTCACAATTGCCACTATCGTTGCTACCACCACCAAAGCCATCGTTGCCATCACCACTGTTTCCAATTTTTGCTATATTGGTAAACTTTGTTATTTTGAGGCCAACGTATTTTTGTCATTTGTTATTATTTTGTTTTCTTTCAACCTATCAAATAACACATAGTAATGACTCATTCATTCATATAAGTTTGCTAAAACATAGTGAGAGAAAAATAAACAAAATATTCAAGAAGTAAAACATAGTTAGTACTATAAACTAAAACACATTGTTAAATTAAGACAACTGAAATTCGTAAATGATCGCTTTTCCATCAATTGAAGCGATCCAAATTCAACAATTCTCAACAACCGATTTAACATCTCTTAAACACATACTAATAAGATAAGTTTAATGTACATATAGATCCAAGAATGTAAAGAAGATATTAATTGCATTTTTTTAGTAAAAGATAAATAAAATCAAAACATCATATTTCACATTTAATGAAAAGAAATATTAAAAGAAAATTTTTATTAGTTAAAATGACTTATTGTATTTTTCACACTAAGATCATGAGGTACGGACCATTTTAGGTCATTAGGATGCTGACATAGCGGCAATGATGCCATTAGAACACTAAACCCTACCCCGTTAACTAGTAACGTGAAGGGAATGATCACCCTCACGCCGGTCATTAGAGCATGATCAATTTATTTTTTTTCATTCTTTTCATTTCTTTATGCTATTAAATAATTTAAATAAAAGGAATGATATAGAATGATAGAGAACGAGTTTAGTGATGGAACTGAATGATGGAAGGAAAGTTGAGGTGATATTGGCGTAACAAATAATGAAAAATGAGAGGAGTGGCACAATAACGGATAGACTTGGATCACTTCCAAATTTATACACACAAATGCCAAGAAATATATGTTATTAAAGTCTCTCTGTCCATTCTATCCGACACCCATATTGATTGTCCCTCGTCTGGCAACAGCAAGATCAGCTGCTGCTCGATCACCAACTTAATGAAGTGGTGGCGGAAGCATGATGACAGATTGCACTCAAGCTTTGGACTTCTTACCTATAAATGTGGCCACTACTATAAATGGATCAAAAAAGTAATACAAAATTCTTAATAGCAATAATTATATTGAATAAACTATTTTTCAATTCTCAGGCTATTAAATAAACTTTAACCATCTTCTCTCTTTACTAAAAACAATTTGTTCTTAATATTATATGAAGAAACGTGGATCTACTCACTGGTAGCAGATCTACTTTCCTCGGGTCTTGATTGTACTATTTCACCGATGGTTCTTCTGGATCTGTGTTCTTCCACCTACAAAATGAACAACGCCGTTAACTTACCCCTCAGAAAGGGACAGAGGGGTCCTCTTTGGGGTAACCCTCCGGCGTGAGAATAAGTATGTGTAGGAGAAGATAATAATGTGAGAGTAAGGGAATCTCAAGAGTATTGCTTAATAGCTGAATACTGTATGATTGTGTGACTGTGTGTTTGTATGTAACTGACTGTGAGTGAATGTAATTCAATATGATTGAATGTGATATCACTACCTGTAACTGTCAATGATTGAGTATGAATGTGTCCATCAAAGTGGAGTTGATGCTGTATTTATAGTGCTAGGGTTTCCACTGATTGGGCTCAACCTCGTTGGCCTCCTCCAATCGCACTGCGCCACGTGTCCTCTGGGACACCTGGCGCTTTCTCGTTGGTTGTAATCACGTGGTAGCACATGTGTCATGCTGAATTGTCGACCTTTCATTTGGCAGCTGTCAACATCAGCATATTCTTACTCCTTAAAAAGATGCCTTCTGGAAGGTTGTCTGACGTGCACAATCAAGGTTGCCCTAATCCTGATTTGGATAAGGACGAGGTCGATTATGTGCATGTGTGATATGCGCCAATCCTGAGGATGCGCGAGGTCTTCTCTTTATTCTCACGCGCAGATATTTCATGCGCAGATGTGATACGCACAAGCATGTGATATGCGCCGCGCGCGCATATGTGATGCGCGAGCATATGTGTGCCTGGGCATATGATGCCTGAGCATGTTTTGTATGCGCCATGCGCATAGGTTTTGGCTTTGTGCCTTCATAATGTCTTTATCTTGTGGGTTGACCCGCCTTGCTCGGTGTTGAGGCGGGTACATACCTCTTCAAGCCCCCCCAGTCTAATGTGTGTCTTATCTCGCGCTAGCGCGGTAAGATAGATATTAGACTTACTGATTTGGTCTTTTTAATGGGGTTTTGTCGTTTTCTTGGTTGTTTCCATCGTTGCGCGAAGTTCTATCCATTCGGTTGAAACGAAGGGTCCAAACACGTGGTTGGTTGGTGGTGACGTGCGCCGTAAACGTGTCAGACGTTTCGTGTGCTCGAGGTGCTACAGTTGCCTTTCATGTCCCCTCGCACAGCTGTCTGGAACACGTGTCGCGCTCGCATTGGTTTGCACCTGTGAGTGGGGGCGCGTCTCTGCTCCGTGGCAGGTCCGTTACGTTTTTATGTCCCCTCAACAGTGTTAGGGACACGTGCCGCGCCCTCGTTGGCTTACACCTGCGAGTGGGGGCGCGTGAAATCCGATCAGTTGCCACTTTTCTCTCTCCTGGGCCTATAAAAGCAGGCCCTTAGCAAAAAATTTTTATCTTCATCTTCATTGTTGTTTTCTCCAAAGCTTCTATCTTTTCGATTTTCTGGTTAGTGCTTCCAAATACCCTGTTATCTGTTGCTGTTGTTATTGTATGTCTGATAACTCAGACTCCTCTAACCCCTCAATCACCTCTATTGCCTCTCGAAGACGTCGTGTGAAATCTGTGGTGATGTCGACATTGAAGCAAAAGGGCAAGGGGAAGAGGGTTGTTGAGACCACATCGGAGGAAGTAGGGAGGACCAAGGCCACGAAAAGGTGGAATGAAATCCCCTGCAAACTGAGGCAGGCCGATCTCGACAGCCTCATCTCGTCACAGGGTTTTCTCCCTGTGTTTGGCTGCATGTTGCCTGTGGCCGGGCAAACGGCGGCGGACCCGCCTCCCGGCTATATTTCACTGTACACCCATTTTTTCACCCATTGCAACCTTCGTCTTCCGATGACAAGGTTTGTAGGCGCGGTGTTACGGTTTTTTGGGATACATATATCCCAAGTCCATCCGTTTGGACTTGTGCGCATGACTCATTTCGAGTTCATGTGCAAATCACAGCGCGAGGAGCTCACCCCTCGTCGCTTTCAATTTTTTTACAAGCCCAAGATCCAAGATTCTTGGATCTCCTTTATTCCTCGCAGTCAGAAGGTTAAGTGCAGCACCGTGTCATTCAAGAGCCTTCATGACTGGTCTGAGAGGTTCTTCTACATCAGGGCTGGTGTAATCCCCATCCGCATGACGATGCGCGCGATCGATTCTGCGCCCGCGGATGCGGATGTTATTAAGAACCCAACCGGCGCCTGGGTTAAGAAACTGACCGTCGAACCATCCCCCGCCAAGAAAATTCGCGAGGAGGCGCTGGTGGGGGTCGGCATGAGTAAGCTGTGGGCCGACAGCGCGGCGGAGCCTGTCATCCAAGTGGACGGCTTGCGTAAGTTGTCGCATTGCTTTATTTCCGCGCTAATAAAATTTGCCTTTGCTGATATTATTTGTCTTGTTTTTGCGCAGTAACCAAGGAGTTTGTCCACGCCGCATACGACGATCAAGTGGAGGGTGGCTCCTCCCGCTGGGCGCTGGGGAGGTGGGCTTCCCAGATCGCTTCGATGACATGTTCATCCCTGTGGATCTGGAATTTGACTTTGATAGCGACGCGCCTGGTAAGCCTTCGCACTTATGCTTATTCCTTAGAATACCAAATTTTGCTAACACTTGTGTTGCATGTATTGTAGATGCGCTGGAGAACTACGAGCTGGAGCTCGCGGAGGAGGAAGAGGAGGCGCCCCTACTAAAGCGCAAAGCTAAGGGGAAATCTGGCGCAGGGGGCAGTAAGAGACAGAAGAAAAATGACACCCCTGTCGCTCATCCCCATGCTCAAACGAAGGGACCTGAGGAAACCCAGGTGTTCACCACCAAGGTTTCTTTAGCTTCCCTGCCTGTGAAAGTGGGCAGACCTCCTGTCCACTTGAGGTATGGTGGCGTGACCTCCTCCCTTCGCGCGACTGAAGAGAGAAGCAGTGTCGCGCCTGCGAAAGGTATACTTTGCTTACCCATAATGGTTCAATGAGGGCGATTCTGATTGAATTATTATTAAATCTTTTCGCATTTGAATGTTTGCAGGACCGGCGACGGTAGCAGATCAGCCGCAGGCGCAACAAGGTGCTGAGGCTGCGCCGGGGGCTGCTTCGAAGTCCCCTGTTCTACCCTCAGAAAAGGGTAGAATGAACTTTATGGCGATGTTCGCCGCGCGAACAGAATTGCGCGAAGGTATGTTTTGCGCCATTGTCTTCTGAATTTTTTGTTTTGATCAAATCATAAACCATTTTTTGTTGTTGATTTGTTCATAGGAGTTGTAGCTGGCGTACCAGCTGCTGGTGACACTCCTGTCGCCGTTGCCGGCGCCGCTAGTTCTGCTCCTGCTCCTGCTAGTGCTGAGTCTCCCCTTATTGGGATTACAAAGGAGCAGGAAGCCGTATTGCGCGCCGAACTGGCGGCGTCGAGACCTCCCTCGCCTCCTCCTACGCGCAGCCCTCTCCGCGAGGCTGGTTTGGGGCCCTCCAGGTCGCAGGAGAAGAGGCCGATTGAAGAAGATGAGGAGGATGAGGGAGCTCAAGCTGAAGACTCCTTCGGAGTCCGTGCCAGCCCTGCGATGCCACAAGACTTCGCAGCGCATACTTCTGGTGGGGCTGGCGCTGACTTTTCTGCTTCATCCCCGCAGGTATGTTTTAATTTATTGCTCCGCTGCGCGTACTTCCATATAAGTATGTTTTTATGACTTAGAACATTTCTTGTGTTTTGCAGGAAGGTGACCACGTTTACCGCCCGAGATGGAATATTAACGAAGACAGTTCCTTCCAATCCATGGGTGTATGCGAGGACTTCTGGGCTCATGCCGTGCCTCCTACTGAAAGGAGGTATCAGGAGGGGCGCACTCGCGCTGACTTGCTCAACGATCACATTTTCGCTGGGTCGGCCTTCTTTTCTGCCTCCCAAGAGCTTCATCGTGATTATATTAAAGTACGCGATGCTCTTGTGGAAGCCCAGCAAGAGGCTAAGGTGGCTGCCTGGAACCTTTCTGATGCTCGCGCACGAGCTGAGAAACTCCAGGCGGAGCTCAGCGAAAACCGAGCAAGTGCCAACACCGCCTTTATTAAGCGCGGGCATGAGCTCAAAGCTGCGCGGGAGAAGCAGCAGGTGGCGGAGGCCGAAGTTGCCAAGTACGCGCGGAGAGTGCGTGACTTGGAACTGGAGGCGGAGGCGCGTGACCAAGCTATCGTCCAGAGTATCACTGAGAAATCATCACTGGAGAGCGAGGTTGCGCGCCTGAAGAAGTATTTGGCGGCCGCGCAGGCCGATAGAGATGAGGCCTTGGCGACGGCAGCGTCCAGCCGGGAAGCACTTGATGCTGCGCAGGCGGAGAAAGAAGAAATTTTGGCGGCAGCAGCGTCTGATAAAGAGGAGCTAAAAAAGACCAAGGAAACTGTTGAGTTATTAAACTCCCAGGTTCCTGCCCTCGAGACGTCTGTTGCTGGCCTCGCGCAGGATCGCCAATGGCTGGTGTCACAGGGCATGACTCGTTGCGCTTTGGCGATGAAATATTCTGGCGAGTTTCAGGCCCTTGTGATGGACTGCAATGCTGCCGCGCGCTTGGTCGGTCGAGCTGAAGGGTTTACGGATGGTTACGAATATGGGATGTTGAAGAAGAACCCATCCGAGTACCCTTACAAGAGCGACGCGGCCTGCGCGGACATGGCCGCGGTGGGGGAGAAGTATATGAATACTCCCATCCCCATCCTTGTGCAGGTACCTTGACCTTAATGAGTTTTTCTTGATTAATTTTCCAAGTGTTTTGTACTCAATACTTTTCTAATGATTTGCAGATAGCTGCGCTTGCTGACCAGCCCGACCTCGGCGCGCTAAAGAAGTTGCTCGATGAATGCGAGGGGGCTGGTGGCGATGTTGGTGGCGCGGGGGATGTTGCCCCTGCCAGCGGCTCTGGCGCGGCGAAAGAATCTGCTCCTGACACCGTCGTGATAGAAGACTCCATTGAGGAGGAAGAACTTGACTATGGTCAGTTTGGAGATGAGGAGCGGGCCGCGTCAGATGCTGCGGGAGATGATGAGGGTGATGAAGTGGCTGACGTCGACGTGGAGACTTGAGAAGCCCTTCATCTTTCTAATTTTTTTTTTGTTTTTGGTTATACTTGTAATTTGTAACTCATCACCCTTGTAAATTTCAATGCTATGGAATGAAATTTGTTTTCCCTTTTTCACATCTTGCGCATTTCCATTCATCTCTTCATGTTTGCTTGTATAGATATAAGATATGCTTGCACGTTAAAATAAGAACAAGGTTGTAAGGAAATTATTTACTTAACCATAATCTTATTTTGTAAGTGGTTTCGCAGTATCTTGTTTATGCTGACACGCGCGATGACTTTTCACTATTCCTTTTTTGCGCGTCGTTGTCGCGCGTTTTTTATATGGAATTATGAGTTTTAGCCATTACATGTCAGCATGTGTTACTCAGATATCCACTATGATTCCGCGCGCGACCTCGACCTGAGACCTTAACAACTATGATTTGGCATGTACTTTGCCTTAGTTGTGTTTAGGGATTTTTATGATCAGGCTGCGCGGGATGTAAGATGGATGTTTGTGAGTGTTTTGAGCTAAGGCTCTTTGTTTTGGGCTAAGGCCCTGACGTTTTTAGAGTTAAGACTCGTTAACGTGTTTGAGCTAAGGCTCGCGCATGTATGTTTTACTTCGTTTTATTTTGTTTTGAAGTCAATATAGTGTTGTCATATTGCTCCAAATTAATAAAGGAAGTGTGAAACATGTATGCAAAGGTAATAAAACAAATATTGAAAGATAGTGCGAATCATCATTCATGATGGCTTAAAAGCCTTGATTACATATTTGAATTTTTACATGAAGCATTTTCTAAGCTGTGCTGCGTTCCACGCGCGCGGTATCTTTTTTCCATTCAAATCTTTTAAAGTGTACGCGCCTTTCCCCAATTCTTCTGAGATTTGATAAGGTCCTTCCCAATTGGGGGACATTTTTCCTGGGGGTATTGCGCGGCTAGCTTCATTGTTTCGAAGGACAAAATCATTTTTCTTGAAGTGGCATTCTTTAACGCGCTGATTATAATATTTTTCCAGCTTTTTCTTGTACTTGGCTTCATTGATGATAGCCGCTTCTCTGCGCCCTTCAAGCAAGTTGAGGTCCAATCTTCTTTCGCGCTCGTTATCAGTCTTGCTCATCATGAGTACCATATGGGATGGGCATCCAATTTCTGCTGGGATCATAGCCTCTGTCCCATAGGTTAGGCTGAACGGGGATTCGCCATTGCTAGTTTTGCTTAATGTCCTGTGCGCCCACAGGACATTAGGTAACTCCTCGACCCAAGAATGGGTTTCTCCCTCCAACCTTTTCTTCAGCCCATTTAACAAACTTTGATTCGCGAGCTCCACTTGGCCATTCCCCTGAGGGTGGTAGACCGAAGTGAAGATTTGGTTGATGTGCAATTCTTTGAGCCAGCTGGATATCTTTCTGTCAGTGAATTGTTTGCCATTGTCGCTCACAATTTCCATAGGAAGGCCAAAACGGCAAATGATGTGGCTCCAGATAAATTGCTTCATCGCCTCAGATGTGATTTTTGCTAGTGGCTTGGCCTCAACCCATTTTGTGAAATAGTCTATCGCCACTACCAAAAATTTCACTCGCCCTTGCGCTTGCGGCAGGGGCCCCACAATATCAATGGCCCATTTGTGGAAAGGCCATGCGGAGGTCACTGGAATCAAGTTGTTCTTTGGCCGCATGGTGTTTGGCGCGTAGCTCTGACATGCCTTGCATTTTTGGATTTCTTTTAGCGCATCCAAGTACATGCCTGGCCAATAGTAGCCTGAGCTCATTGCCTTGGCAACCACCATGCGCGGTCCAGCGTGTATTCCGCAGATTCCTTCGTGAATTTCCCTAATCACATAGCTTGCTTCTTCAGCATCCAGGCATTTCATGAGCGGTCCAAGATAAGAGCGTCGATATAATGTACCATCAAGTAGTTCATAGTTCTGCGCCTTGTGTCTTATCTTTCTCGCCTGTGTGCGATCGTCCGGTAACTTCCCCTCCTTCAGGAATTCCATTATTGGAGTTATCCAGGATGAAGGGGTTGTATGAATTACAAGGACAGATTGTGTTTGCACTGACGGGTTGCTCATCACTTCCACCCTGACATCTTTGCCAAAGTGGTCAAAATTAGTTGATGCCATCTTACTCAACGCGTCAGCGGCCTTGTTTTCGCTGCGCGAGATGTGTATGATTTTGAAGAAGTCAAACTGCTCAACGAGCTTTTTTGCCTGCTCTAAATATAGAGGCATGGTGTTCTCCTTGGCATCATAAAGGCCATTGACCTGTGCAGCTATCAAGTAAGAATCCACATGGGCCTCTAGCCTTTTAACTCCAAACTTGCGCGCAATGTGCAGACCAGCCAGCAGGGCTTCTTACTCAGCCTCATTGTTGGTACTCTTGAAGTCCAACCTAATAGCATAAGTATATTCATGATTATCAGGGTCCACCAGTTTGAGGCCTGCGCCGGACCCTTCGCTGTTGGAGGCTCCATCAGTGAATAGCCTCCAAACATCTTCTTCATCATTTGCTCGCGGAGGGTCTACCTCGCGCTGAGCTTCTTCAATCTTTCCCTCTGGGATTTCCGTGATGAAATCCGCTAAAACTTGACCCTTTATTGCTGGACGGGGCTTATAGGTGATCGTGTGTTCACCTAATTCCAGCGCCCACTTTGTCAGCCTTCCGGAGAGCGCGGGGCGTCGCAAGACTTGCTGGATGTTGTAACCTGTCAGAACTTCAATAGGATGACCATTGAAGTATCTATGAAGCTTTCGCGACGCGTGTGTTAGTGACAAAACTAACTTTTCCATGATGGAATAGCGCGTCTCAGGGTCTGTCAGCACCCGACTCACATAGTATATTGGCGTTTGGATCCCCTTGCGATCCACCAATAATACTGCGCCGATGGCGCGTTCTCCAGCTGACAAGTACAATGTAAGGGTTTCGCCAGGAAGTGGAGCTGTGAGCGCGGGCAGCTTTATGAGACATTCTTTTATCTCACTGAAAGCTTGCTCAGCCTCAGGCGTCCACTTGAATTGGCTCTTCTTCAAGCAGTTCCTCAAAGTGTTAACGAATGGAGTAGATTTGCTGGCGTGGTTCGCTAGGAACCTGTTGATTGACACCAATCTACCATTCAGCTTCTGAACCTCTTTCATGGTGGATGGTGAAGGCATGTCAAGGATGGCTTCCACCTTTTCAGGGTTCACCTTGAAACCATCCTTAGTGACCATTACACCAAGAAATTTCCCCTCTTCCGCGCCGAAAGTACATTTGCTCGGGTTGAGCTTCATGTTGACTTCCGTTAGGCGCTGAAGAGTTTCCTCGATGTCTTTGAGCATTTGTCTCTCCTCCCTGCTCTTGATCACCAAATCATCAACGTAGACCTCTAGATTTCTTCCGATTTGTTCACTGAAAACCGAATCCATAAGTCTCTGATAAGTGGCGCCCGCATTCTTTAAACCAAAGGGCATTTTTGTGTAACAAAAAACACCCTTGTCGGTTCTGAAAGCAGTCTTGTCTTCGTCTTGTGGTGCCATTTGAATCTGGTGATAGCCTTTGTAGGCATCCAGGAAACATTTGAGCTTGAATGGCGCCACGGAGTCCACCTTTGCGTCGATGTTTGGGAGGGGGTAACAATCTTTCGGACATGCTTTGTTGAGGTCCTTGAAGTCAATACACATCCTCCATGACCCGTTGCTTTTCTTTACCATCACAGGATTGGCTACCCACGTCTGGTATCGGATCGGGCGGATGATGTTTGCGCGCAACAGGTCCTCAACTTGCTCATTCATGGCCTTCGCCTTTTCATCCCCCATGATTCTCTTTTTCTGAGCAATTGGCTCCACCGACTTGAAAGTGTTGAGAGAATGTTGCGCCAAGTCTCGCGGGACCCCAGTCATATCGGAGTGTTGCCACGCGAAGACCGACGTGTATTTTGTGAGCAACCTTTTCATTCTCAATCTCGTTTCGTCTGAAATGGTAGCGCCAATTGTGACCGTTTGCTCTGGGAATTTTGGGTTTAAAATCCACTTCTCTGGCGCATTGTCCGCCATTGGAAGTTTCATTCTCCCTTCCCGCGGCGTACTTGTCACTGCGCACAAATGATCGCGGTAAACAAATGTTACGCCTGTTGGTGTAGGGAACCCCAATGCGCCGTGCGCTGGCGACGGTATAGCATTAAATTGGGCAATCGTTCCCCTACCCAGGATCATATTGTGGCATGACGTGGTGGGCAAGACCAAGAAGTTGACAACTTCGGCTCGCTTGTGCTCATCATCCCCCATAGTTAGTTCAAACTGAATTTGACCTAGGGGATGGATGATTTCATTTGAAACACCACAGATTGGTGCGTTCACCATCTCGAGCCGCGCTTGGTCTGCCGGGTCTAACTTTCTGAAACATTGCTCATACATAATGTCAGATTCGCTTCCAGTGTCCACCAGGACCTTTGACACTTCGTAATGAGCAATGTGTGTGGTGATGACGAGAGGGCTGCTGATTGAAGGGCCTCCCCTGATTCTTGGGAAGATAACTTGCTGCTCGCGCCAATCTCCGCTGATTTGCGCGCTTCTCTTTTTTGACGTCTGCCCTTGTCGTCCCCCCTCAGCCACACAGATTCTTTTGTATTTCTTGCTGGCAGAGGCTCCTTCCGGTTGCTCGTCTTCTATTCTTGTGTTTTTCACCAAGTGAGCCAGCCTGCCTGCTTTTACATCCTTCTCGATCGCATCCTTTAAATGATGGCATGCGTCGGTGTTGTGGCCCGGGGACCTGTGAAATTCACAATATTTGCCACTGTTTTGCGGTCCCTTGTAATGTAGTTGCTTGGGGGGCTTGAATTGGACATTCTCAGTACTTAACACCTGTGAAGGTGTTTTAGTGAGGGGAGTCCATATTCTTGGCAGAGGTCTGCTAGGATCTCTGCCGCCCTCCCTCTTGTCACCCTCCCCGCGATTACGAACATCTTTTTGGGGCTGGGGTGAGCTTGGTTGCGTTTGCTTTTCTGCGGAAGAAAAACTTGTCGGTTGCAACCTGGACCATACAGAGTTCTGTTTGGCCCTCTTCTCTTTGCTGCGCGGTGATTCAGCCTGATGCGCTCTTTCTCTTGCCCTATCTTGGGCAATCTGTTTTTCATTTCTCGCGAAGACTCGCGATGCTTCCATTAGTTTTGCCCAAGTGGTGGGCATACCATCTCTGCTTACGAGAGCTCGGTGGAGTTGATCACTGCGCGCGCCTTGTATAAAAGCCACGCGCAGGAGTTGCTCAGTTATACCCCCGATTGCCAGAGACTCCTGATTGAAACGAGTGATGTAGTCCTCAATCGTTTCATCATTCCTGCGCACGCAGTGCATGATGTCATCAGGATCGCGCGTGTGTCTGCGCTGCTGTACGAAGTGGGCTTGGAACTTTTCCAATAGTTCCTCGAACCCATCAATTTGCCCAGTCGGCAAGCTCTCGAACCAGACACGCGCCGCGCCCGTAAGGCAGCGGGCAAACATGTGACACCATGTTGGCATCGTCCAGCTCTCTAGGTTTCCCGTGTTATAGAAACCTTGCAAAAAGTCATCTGGATCTGTGGTGCCATCATATTTGCCCAGACCACTTGGCATCTTGGTCTTGTGCTGGATGGGGGCCTTAGCGATGCGCTCAGTAAATTTTGAGTGCTTCACTAAGATGGCCGGCCTGTACGGCGTGGTTACGTCCACTTGCCCCCTCCCTGGCGGGCTGTACGGCATGTGCAGATCCAGATCTGCTCTGGCTCCAGGCGCCATGTTCACAGGCGCGCGGAGTTGTGAGCCTCCTGCATGAGTATCTCGCGTCTTCCTCATGCTATGCACTTCTTCATCACTGAACTCAGTGTGTGCAGTGTGAACAGAATGTCCGTCTTCCGGCGCGCGCGGCCTTTTTGTAGTCTGCTTATCAAACGCTTGCCTTTGTGTTTGGTCGGCTAGCTTTTTCTGTTTGACCATTTCATTGTACTTTTCCATTAGACGCCGCTGCTCGTTTATGAGCCATTCATTCGGATCATTTGTTTCTTCTTCTGGACCCATTGGTCCTTTCAGTTTCGCACCGGCAAGATTTTGTAACGTGAGATCGTCTGGAGGAGTTTCAGTCTGGCCGTGAGGGGTTGTGATGAAGGGACGGTTACTGGTGGCGCGCGTAGAATCACGCGGCACCCTCAGAAACTGCTGTCCCTCATTGACACCCTCACGTTCAATATCCTCCAGAGCTTGATCAGCGTTACGAACGCCAGAAACCATGGTGATTGATTTTTTTTATGTAGATCTGATGAGATCTGATTGCCGTTTGTAACAGTGGATGGCGCCAATGAAGAAACGTGGATCTACTCACTGGTAGCAGATCTACTTTCCTCGGGTCTTGATTGTACTATTTCACCGATGGTTCTTCTAGATCTGTGTTCTTCCACCTACAAAATGAACAACGTCGTTAACTTACCCCTCAGAAAGGGACAGAGGGGTCCTCTTTGGGGGTAACCCTCCGGCGTGAGAATAAGTATGTGTAGGAGAAGATAATAATGTGAGAGTAAGGGAATCTCAAGAGTATTGCTTAATAGCTGAATACTGTATGATTGTGTGACTGTGTGTTTGTATGTAACTGACTGTGAGTGAATGTAATTCAATATGATTGAATGTGATATCACTGCCTGTAACTGTCAATGATTGAGTATGAATGTGTCCATCAAAGTGGAGTTGATGTTGTATTTATAGTGCTAGGGTTTCCACTGATTGGGCTCAACCTCGTTGGCCTCCTCCAATCGCACTGCGCCACGTGTCCTCTGGGACACCTGGCGCTTTCTCGTTGGTTGTAATCACGTGGTAGCACATGTGTCATGCTGAGTTGTCGACCTTTCATTTGGCAGCTGTCAACATCAGCATATTCTTACTCCTTAAAAAGATGCCTTCTGGAAGGTTGTCTGACGTGCACAATCAAGGTTGCCCTAATCCTGATTTGGATAAGGACGAGGTCGATTATGTGCATGTGTGATATGCGCCAATCCTGAGGATGCGCGAGGTCTTCTCTTTATTCTCACGCGCAGATATTTCATGCGCAGATGTGATACGCACAAGCATGTGATATGCGCCGCGCGCTGATGCGCCGCGCGCATATGTGATGCGCGAGCATATGTGTGCCTGGGCATATGATGCCTGAGCATGTTTTGTATGCGCCATGCGCATAGGTTTTGGCTTTGTGCCTTCATAATGTCTTTATCTTGTGGGTTGACCCGCCTTGCTCGGTGTTGAGGCGGGTACATACCTCTTCATTATAAATACTTAATAATTTTATAAGTTATTTAATATCAGAAATTCATATACTATTATGAACCTAACCAGAGCCAATTAACAAAATTGTGGTGGCCCAACACCAGGAAGAAACTTCATAAATATAAATTAACGAGTGAGCAATAGGGTTAACGAATATGAATGAATTACGTGTTGCTTGTTCTCCCACCTCGTACTATGTAAAACCTCTAATTTCTCATCTTCTTTCTGAACGGGTCGTCTTGATTGTAATTATTCCGTCTTGTATAATTGAATTTTTTCAGTTGTAATCTTACATTGAATCAATAGAAACCAGCTGGTTAATTACTTATTCGATTATCTTCCAGTTGTGTTAAAATCATATCACAACTGATACCTTAAGCTTAAATTTGATTATACAGTTGCTTAGCTTCAAATATTAGGTTAATTATTTAATTTATTTTTATTGTCGGTGAAGTTAATTATTTGCGCGGTTTATTATTGGTATGTTTAATCCTATGATCACCCTCGGCCCAATTCTCTCGTCACATTAATCAAGGAACCTGAATCACGGCCCAATTTTCCAATATAGTTTTTTTTTTTTTTTTTTATTTCTTTCCTCGGGTCAACCGATACTAACCCAAATCATTTTACTTTAGGCCCTTTTAGCCTTTTGATTTATTAGGCTTAGGTATTTAGGTGGGACGGTGGGTTGAGTTTAAGGGTGGCAATCGACCCATAGGTTGAATGAGTTGTATCAAAGTGTATCAGATGGGTCAAACTAAAAAGAGAAAATGATTGAAACGGGTCAAAACAAGTTGACATTTCTCGGGTGGTTTTTTTTTTTTTTTTTTTTTTTTTATGGAACGAGAAAAACGGAGGAAACTTTTTGGTAATTTTACTTTTTAAGTTTGCGATTTATATTTTGAGTTATAATTTTTTAATTTTTTTTTTGAATTTTTTGGTGAGTGGTTTTGAAATGGGCCAAAATGGGTTGAGATTTCAAAACTCATAAAAAATCTCTTACCAAAAAATTCAAAAAAAAAATAGTTAAAAAATTATAACTCGAAATATAAATCAAAAACTTAAAAAGTAAAAATACCAAAAAGTTTCCTCTGTTTTTCTCGTTCCATAAAAAAACCCGAGAAATGTCAACCCGTTTTGACCCGTTTCAATCATTTTCTTTTTTTAGCTTGACCCATTCTGACCCATCTTATATATTTTGATACAACTCTTTCAACTTATGGGTCAAGATTGTCACCCCTAGTTGAGTTCATTTAAATGAAACCCAATTTCATTTTAGTTTTGGCGATGCTCCTGCTTTCACCTTCGCTTATGAGTTATGTCCCCTCCCCATCTCTTTACTTTTACCAACTTAGCTTGAAATTTTGTCAAAAACAGCCTAAATAATAAGTTTAGATTAAAAAGTATAGATTACATCGAAACAGAAGGTAAACAAACAACAAGTTACATTATTGTCCGTTTTTTTATTGTTTTATTATTTAATTGTTTAAAAAACTTGTAACTAATATTGTCCTCAAAAACTTGTTAGGAATAGAACATGTTATTGATCCTAACCAGTTTTAACCAAATAAACATGTCTAATTTATAATGATGGCTCATAAACTTAGTAACCGGTATTTGAAACATCTACATCCCATGTGGGAGCAAAACCTTTATAATGAGGATTGACGGAGTATCCTTCCTTTCATTCTCTATCATTCATACACTCTCTTCGCTATACCAACATTACATCATTTTATCTCTAACCATCATTCATCCCAATCCATCATTCAACCATTTTATGTTCTTTTCAAAAACTAAATTAACTTAACCTTTTTAAAATAAAAATAACATAATATTAAATTAGATTAGCATACTAATAAAATTAAAAAAGGCACATTTAAAAAAAAAAAGATAAACACTAAAAAACGAACATAAATAAAACATTCATCCTAGCATAAAAAACTAAATTCTCTCTCTCTGAATTCGAAACACGTCGCGTTTTAGTGGGAGGCATCGATCCATGGGAACAAATATGAGCATGTTGAAAGAGAGCTCTAGCAGGCCTTGGAGGACCGAACCCACCTATGTGGCAAACACTCCCCCCACCCACACCTTTCTCCCTCCCTCCCTCTCTCTCCAAATTCGCTTTTTTTGTTGGGCTATTAACGCCCAATGTTGTTCTTCCAAATTGGTATTGTGCGGTTTTGTTTTTAGCAGTTTTACTTTCATCAAGCTTGGCGAATCTTTCCTTGTAATAACTTATGAATTCAGTTATCACTTCTATTAAATTCGAATAGCCGCTTGAGAACATTTCTTTTTTTTTTTTTTCCATTTGTGGGTTGGTCTTTTCAGCTTTGGCGGGAAAGGGTCTTGTGAGAAAGGATATTGCGAAAAAGGGCCATCATCATCGACTTGTAAGTTGATGTTGATGTTGATGTTTGGATATTTGACTTCAAAAGAACTTGTGTACGTGTTGGAAGACGATGTTTTTGTTCGTTTCAGACGATTGACTTTCATTTCAGGAACAGGACTTCATTTCATATGAGTCCTAAAAACCTCCCACAAATTTACATAATGAAAACCCTTTTGTTGTGTTCTTTCCTATACTTAGTGAGTGACGCCTTAAAGAAATTTATCTTGTCTTGACAATTCCTTCGACGTGACAGCCATTTGTTAAAGATGTTGTTGAATTTGTTACTTTTTGGGCATATCCTTCTATTTTGAATTAACTTGATGGACATTGCGCTTCGTTGAACCAAGTTGAACGGCGAAGTGATCAAAAGTTGATTTCCAAATGAAGTGTGTTTTTGTTGATTTCCAATCTTGGAGTCCTCCGATATTGCGCACCGAGCTCTAGCTAACACACATTTTTCAAGCTCTAATCATGGTGTCGACTTCCTTTTTATCGTAGTTTATTCAAATTTTCAAGGTGCTGGTCTGGTGACCCGGGATTCTTCATTTTCTGAATTGTCTCACCTTTGATTTTCGTTTTGGTTGGATTCATCATACTTTTGTTATTGGTGGTAGTTAGAGTAGTTTGGGGTGTTAGAATTCTCACGGAGAAATGGTGAGGGAGTTGATATTGTTGCAGGTTGTACGGGTCGAACGTAGAGTTCCCCAGACGGTTGACGAATCCCAAAGGTTGGTTTTGGGGAGTTGCAATTGGTTGCACATTATGGTATTGGGGCGGCATTTGGCTCGCAAACACACTGAACCCCATTGAGACGACATTTTTTTTTATTTGATTTGGGAACCCATTGAGACGACATTTTTTTTTATTTGATTTGGGTTAAAGAGAAGTACCGGCTCTTGTTTTCTTCAAAACTCTAGGTCTTCGTGAATGGTTCATATTTTTTAAAAGAATATCTAGGTGCGTAGAGGGAAGAGAATATATGTTAATTAGTTAGGTATATATAAATCAAAATTAGATATTTTTTATTTTTTATACATGAATGTGGAAACGGTCATATGGCCATTGAGAGGGAGTGTGTGCTCACTCAGGCACCATCCGAGCAGGTCCAAAACGGGATGGTGTTCCGGCTGGCACCGAGCTGCACCGCCCCCACCAGCTTGTACTCCATCCTCCCTTGGCAAACCCTTTCCGTGCGACGTAAGGAATGACGATGGATGGATTTGGGTCATCTAGAGTAGTCCGTTTGCAACACACAGTAATCGAATAGGCTGCACACATATATTGTAAATATAGACCCTTGGTATTACATACAAATATCACATTTCTCCCTGTAAAGGCTATGTGAAGTGGAGGGGCTACAAAATAGGGAGTTTTGCGTCATGTGACGCCCAGTCTGCAAAGAGTGTGTTTTGTTTTTAGGGTGTAATGGTGTTGCATCCCCATATATATATATATATATATATATACTTTGATTTCTTATCTTTGTGATAACATGATCATATCTTACATGGCATACATGCTAATTTAAATTAATTTACTAATTTAAATTAATTTATGAAAATGATAATGTGATAATTTATATTATAATATTACTTATTCAATAAATTTGATTGATTTATACGAGTTGATTTTCTGAATTATCATACAAAAAAATTTATAAAAAACGTTAGTTTTTAAGGGTTCTTTCAAGTTCTTAAATAATTTAGCAGTTCTGTAATGATACTCATCTTATATATATATATCACACATATATAATAATAATAACACACACACACATATATATATATCACACATATATAATAATAATAACACACACACACACATATATATAATAATAATATACACACACAACACAAGGCGATAAATTCCTCTCCCCCACCCCCACATTTCGTCCAGGAGACGGTGTTGTAGCCCCTTTTTGCCCAAAATCGCCCAAACTTCATGCCCACTACGGGTAGTCTTAATAACTATGGTAAGTAGAAAGTACATAACAAATTCTTCTTGTTTAAATACGAGATATTAAAAATTCAAACCCCCTCATGTTACGGCAACGCAATAACGCAAATTTGGTTGGTATTGATTATATATGTAACGCTAACTCTAAAAAGAAAATGCCCAGAGTAGCATTGACGCTCATATAGTTTATGATAGAAAAACATTTTTAGAATGACGTGTAGTCAATTGGTAATAGTCGCATGATGGGGCAGCCCAAGTCGATGCGAGCTCGGTTGATATCGGGTCACAGCACCGGGAGTGAACAAAAAAAAAGTTAATACCCAATCACAACAAATTAACATATTTAAAACAAAAATAAGATTAAAAATTATGTTTTAACGGACGTGAATTCGGTTAAAATTGACAATAAAAAAACACTTACGCGATGGAAGCGAACCGACAGTAATTCATTAAGTATCAACGGTACAGACACTTAATAGTGAAAATAAACTAATAAGCCACAAAAAAAAAGTTAACAAAAAAAATATCTTAAGCCAAAAAGAAAAAAGAAAAAAAGCTTGTGAAAATTAAACCCTGTTGCATAGGGGAGTTGAACATGCATTTTTAATTGAACTGTGTGTCTGTGTCTTAAGCCCGTTATAAGCCTTTATAATCAAAGATCTTTTGTCCTTACGCCATAATATGTGACTTGATTCGTTTAAGCTTAAAGTGGTCCAAAAGGTCGTTATAGAATCTATAATGAAGTGTTGGTATTTTTGAGAAACTTGCAATGAAATTATATTTGAAGGTAAAAGGCCCTATAATAAAATACTGTAGAGGAGACAAAAGTGTAGCTTTATTTGAGTCAAATATAAGGGTAAAATTAAGTTTCTAGATTTAAAAAATTGATGTGCTTTTAATTTGTAAATGGTTGTCGTATTTTGGTGTTTTGGCTAGCTAGCTAATTGCTTGAACTTTGTTAGAGAAAATCTTGTATACAATTTTTTAAAACACATTTATATTATTTTATAAACTGTAGTAATATAAAGTGTGAATAAAATGCATTATGTTTTCTACACATTTTTTAAATGTGTACATCACGTTGTGAATGTTCATAGTCTATCTATGTATACCCAGTCTGTCTATGATTAATCATAAGTTTATTTTTGTAATCGATTAATTAGCCCAATCCATTTGACCCACACGTTTATTATAATCATTTCCACTTCGTAAATCAAACATTATATAACTAAAGTGACGCTTCATACTATAATTTAATAATAATAAAAAAAGACATACTGAAACATAACTATTAAATAAATAAGGGTGTTGTATGCATTATTATTTTTTTCTTTTTTCACATAATAGCTGGTCTATAACGTTTCCAGTTACCACCGACAGAATCTATTCGTATATTAATATCTCTAAAATCCATCCAATGAGATTGCATGGCTGACCGTCGAAGCCGGAACTCGAACTCGAACTCTGCTGATGACAGCAACCCTTCTCCTACTGTCGGCGCCGGTGGCTCCTCCACCCGACACCCAGTTTACCACGGCATTCGAAACCAATCCGGGAAATGGGTGTCAGAAATTCGGGAACCAAACAAGTCCAGCCGTATCTGGCTAGGCACATATCCTACGCCAGATATGGCTGCTGCCGCGTATGACGTGGCAGCATTGGCACTAAAAGGAAAGTATGCTGTACTGAACTTTCCTGACTCTGTTCATTACAGCACACTTCCTGAGTGCCGCACCGCTGATGAAGTCCGTGCAGCAGCCTCAAGGGCTGCCATTGCACGAGCTTTGGATAATGAAACTAGTGGTGCCAGCACTACCGGGACACAAAGCACAAGTACAAGAGAAGTTGTAGGTGATGATCAAAGAGTGTTTGGGATCAGCCGACAGTATATGTTACCCGACATGAATGAGGAAGTTAATTCCGATGGAGAGAATATAGGGGACGAATGAGAACAAGTTTAGTGTCGGCCAACAGCCGGTAAGTTTGAAGATCTGGAATATTCTTTTTCGAATGTTCTATAAAGTTGGTGGTGTTTAATAGGTAAATGCAACGTTGTACGAAAGCTTGTGATGTTCCGTAGGTAATAAGTTGTTTGTGTTTTATTAAGTTGTTGGATCCATTTTCATTTTATTTATTTTCTTAATATATATCAAGAAATATATTTAAAGATCAGCTCCATTAGCTAGTGTATGACAAATGAATGACTATACTTGTGAACTTGTAATGGATAAAACCGTCGCAAATACCTTTTTATAGAAAGGATTTGCCATGAAATTTGTCGGTTAGACTGTCTAACCAACGCGGGTGTTGTAACCCGCTCATCGCCGACATTGATTTCATCTGCCTTACATGCGGCGTTTTTGCCATCTGCAGCTTCCGCACGTAGGTAAGAGCTAGCGCCAGTCTTGGTTTTTTATATATATATATATATATATATTTTTTCTCACAAATAAAATAATTAAATGTTAGAAAGTATGTTGAATGTGAGAAAGATGGATATTTTGTGGGACGAATGTGTGGTAAGTTGATACGGCATGCTGAGTAGACCTGCATATATAAATAATGGTCTTACAAGAAATTTTGTTCGTTAACGATTTTGTGAATTGTGACATTAAAAAGTAAAAATCATTTTCATCACGATACTAACTCCGCTGTTGACTGTGATGAAATGATTTGTGGCAGATGAACTTATTTAGTGGCAACAAATGTTATTCGGGAAGGATTTTCTGTAGCTTTTTAGTGTTTCCTTTTATTAAGTCAGTCATTTATCATCATAATGGCAATTGAAATATGGAAGTCAGAATGTCTTTCTGGATTACTGGATACCAAACACTTACCAAATGTATTGTTCATCTATTAGTCTGGAAACAAATTAAGCATTAAAGATATTTGAAGCGACAAAAGAAATGTATAAAGTTGCATGTGATTTGAGAGAATTGCAATCGAAAAGTAATTTCATCCTCTTAGGATAAATCATTACTTCATCAACTATTGCTATGTTTTTACAAACATTTTATAATATCATACATTTGTTATCATGAACTCTAACTACGTATATGTTACATCGGCTTTAAATGCAATGGAAGAGTAACTAGAATTGGGTATGATATATGTTAAAACATTTACATAAACAGGATTGTGTCACACTTGACATTGACGACATCTCTAAACAAATTTAAATTAAAAAAAATGAAAATACTAATTTTTTTCAAAATTACACACTTTCAAATTAACCTTCCACCTCTGATGGAATGGTTATGCTAATGATGGATAAGTGTCTATCCTTTTTGAAGGGTTCGAACTTGAAGCCCCCGAGTTTTCTATTACAGTGTATTTACTCCAGAGAGGCTTCTCTTGTGGAGGTACACCATCTGTCTAGTTACAGGTGACTGACTGGAAATTTTCTCGGGGTACGCCAAGCCAAACTCGAATGCCAGCATGGGCCCGGTTAAGACAACATAGTCTGGCCTAAGTGGGGATGGTGGGGCTCCTCAGTAAGGAGTTGCGGTCTAACTTAACTGTGAAATTCGTTGTTAAAAAAAAACATTTCAATATCCATAAAGGGACCAAAACTTTCCAAATAGAGAGGAATCTAGAGTTACGGGGTGAAGAGGGGCCACTAAAGTTAATGTTAACACTAGCAAGCCCCTTCTTAAATACTATTTAAGAGGCCCATGATAAAGGAGTGGTGAGGGAACGAAGAAGAGAGATTATGGAGCTTCAGTCGGCCGCAATGGACCGTATAGTTTAAATCTGATTAATATTTATTATTATTTTGGTAAGTTTTAAAGTTATAAAAGTTAAAGCAATATCATATAGTTTTCTTATATCTACATTATCCATACATGTTTGGGTTTAATCAAAAGATGTAGTCAAGTCATTATGTAAAGTGTGAGTTATTTTAAAATAAACAAATATACATCAATCGGTTTTATCCAATCTAGTTTGACCCGGCTAGTTCTGACTCTTACCAATTTTTTTCTCTTACTCGCGAAAATGTATTGACCTGTTATAGGTTTAGCGCAAGACCGACGCAAATAGAAAGTTGGATTTGTAGTGGCCTAAGTTGTTAGAAAACTATTTATTGTTTGAAAGTATCAAATACTCGAACGTAAGAAAGTTTGCAGTATACTTAGACTTAGTTTGATCAATTTATGTTCATTTTTGAATGCATCATCTATTTTATTTTTATATTTGTTCGTTTGTGTATTAGTGTGTTTATATCCGTTTGTGTAAACAAACACATATGTTTGACGATGATAACTGATGCATGAGATGGGAGGTTGACAATGGTGGGTGGTAATCGAAAGTTAATAACGATGGAGATTATTGACAGACATCGGAAAATATGTCGAGGAGATAAATTAAGTTAGTGTTTGATGATGAAAGAATGTCACAAATAAATTAAATGTTATAATCCGTTTATTAGCCCAGGTTTGGTGTGACCCATAACCTGTGAAAATTAATGTTCGATTATAAAGGAGTTTCACAAATATATAAGATGTTATAGCCATTTTAAGGTCTATCCGGATTTGGTGAGGCCCATGACCCGTTTATTATTTATCTTAAATGAGATGTTATAACTCGTTTAAGGGCTATACGGGTTTGATGAGATCCTTGACCCGCGGAAATTATTGTTTGATTATGAAATTATTTCACAAATAAATGAGATGTAATCAGTTTAAAGACTACATGGGTTTGATGAGACTAATGACCCGTTAATTTTTTAACTTAAACGGGTCAAACACATAGGATTTCACTATTCAAGAATAAAACAATTTGGTGGTGTTATACTGTTATAAGAGGGATTGATCAGAGAGTGACACATAAGATTTTTTTAGTAGGTAATTATATAGAATATAGATATACACGTAAGAAAACGATTTATAAATAGATTCTCAAGTTTTGAAGTCAAAAGCTTTCATATATTTTAGGTATATATATTATAGATTCAGATTTAACTTGATGCATCCCTCGTGATCTCGGTTGTAACTTGCAAGTACTTTCACATGTGTGGATAACTGGATATATATGTCTCATAAAACATATACAAATGCCTAAACAGTAGACCAGGCCCACACGTAATACACTGCATGGCCCAAAGATTTAAAATAATATCATTTTGGTACACATGTCACTCTATCTTTGGCGGAAATTAATTGTGAAGTTTTGTTTTAAGAGAAGATATTTAGCTTGACAGTCTTCTTGTGAAGTTTTGGTACACATGTGGCTCTCAACTATCGTATTCGTATGTTTGATAGTGACGGAAAAATATGTAATCCAACTGAGTAATTAGTAAAGGATGTATATTAGTAACTAGTTGGGTAGGGTTTAAACAAAAATGACTATCTTGGAAACCAAACCGGCTTGAAACTAACCCAAACTGTAGGATTGAAATCAGGTTGCAACCATATGCATTAAAACCGGCTGAACCTGGTCAAACCCGGCCTGGTTTAACCAGAACCGGTTATGACTTTGTCGACTTAACTCAACTCGTTTATAAATTAAACCGGTTTGGGCCTAGAATTTATTCGTAAACTTTTAAGGTAAACTTATTACATGGGCTCTTACTTTAGCCTAGCCTAATGGGCTTTAGATATCTAAAATACGGAATACCCCATCACTTTGCATTTTGCAATTTGATTTGAAATATTCTTTTATCCATTTAATGTTTGTGATTTTGAAAGATATACGAAAACATTCAATCTTGATTGCAATTTAAAACACGTGATGGCATAAATATACATAACCAATCAATCGATGAGGTGGCAGCATAAATATAAATAACCAATCAATCCATCCATGGCCATGAGGTGGCATATTTGTAACTATGGACTTAAATACACATAATTTACAATCCGATGGGTTTCCACGCGATGCAACGGGAAACAAAGACCATTGGTAATGGTTTGTTTTCAATTATCAACGGTTTGGTTTTGGTTTTGGTTTTCGATAGCAAAAAACCATTTCTAATGTTTTGGCTCACGGTTTAATTTAAAAACTATCAAAACCGGATTGCAAACACCGCTAAGTAATATATTAATTCTTTTTAACCAAAAAAAATACAGCAATACCATACTCGCATTAAAGAGAACATAATGCGTGTTTTTATGGTGCATTTTAAAAAAATATATATATAAAACATATGAACAAATTATGATCGTTTAAAAATTGTGGGTGAAAGTTAGTTTAAAAATGAAATTTAAAAGAATATATGTTAAAATTTAAAAAGTCAAGGTTGTAACTATTTCTTAAATTTACAAAAATTAGTAAAGTTTAAGGGACAATATTGTAACTAAACTACATTATTTATTAGGTGTACATCATACTTTAAATGTTGTAAATTATTTGGAAACTTATATCTTAATTTGCCCAAAAGCTTTATATTATATACAGTATAAATAATTACATATCATAAGAAAAAAGTAATAATACATGAAGAAAATAATAAGACATTAACTAAAATAATTACGCATGGACATAATCACGCACACATATATGGGTTTCTTTTAAATACACAAATAAAGACACATATTTCTTCGAAAAGTATAATATTAGGGTACCTGAATGAAAGAGAATAAAATTCTTAAATTTATAGCATAGCTTTGTTTTGTTTTTGTTTCTGGATAATTTCGAATAACAAAGTTACCCATGTTTTAAAAATGTGAGTTATAGTGTAATTTTTTTTATTTTATTATGTTAATAATTTCTAATAACAAAGGTACCCACACAAAAACACACACACACACAAAAAAAACACGACTTGGTTAGACCCAACCCAAACTGATTTGCTTAATTTTTAGAGCGTAAGTTAAAAAGTGAAAAGGTGAAATTGATTTTTAGAAACACGAAATTCACACGCGATACGGGTGACGTTTGGTTTAGATAAGGGCCAACCAGCCAACTTGCAAGTTGCAACATAACCAGCCTGTCTCCTTATCATTCACCACATCTTTAAACATTCAAACGAAGACTAATGTATTATCCACAAGGTCATGGTTTTTGTCTATTTATTATAAACAAATCAGTATTGTTTTTATCTTATAATAAAATAAGAAAATTAAATTTATTTAATAAAAACAAGTTTAATTTACATGTCAAATATGTGTATTAGTCGTCTAAATGTAACGTTTGATCAACTTCGCGGTCATTTTACCGAAATCTAACCCCAAAAAACATATACATGAAACCGAACAAACTGAACCCGAGAAAAAACTAACCCAAATCGATGTAATTCAGGTTGGTCCTCGGATCTGATTTATAGGTTTCGGGTTAACCCGAATAAACTCTTAGTTTTAAAACCAAATATTTTTTTATGTATAATGGTCTATAAGTCTTAGCCACTAAAGCTGCCTAAATCGATTGTTGTCATTTCACCTATTATAGGTTGATAGTTTATTGTTTATCTATGTTTTTCGTTTATGACTAATAGCAACCGTAATCGAACATCCTAATCATGCTTGATTGAAGACAATTATGGTTGAAGTTTGTTTTACTCTTCTTTAGAATTGTTTTATCGGATTATGCTGGTTTATTATTTGGTTATTCACATTACGAGCAAAGAATAATATGTTGTTTTAATATTAGCATTGTGGTTTTTTTAGAATACTCGAAATCCGATTAACCAAACTCGAAAAAAACCGAACCCAAATTACCCGAATATAAAAATAACCAGATAATAAACCAACATAACATGATGACTTTCCTTTTGGGAGTTGTGGGTTCGAGTCTTGACTTAAGCAATTTATTCTAGGTTGAGTTAGGTTTTGTTCTTTAGGCAGAAGGGTGTTCCATTTGTTATGGTGATCCCGGACAAACGTAAGAGAACTTTGATCAAATATGTATTTTTTTCATCAAAATCTGATCGGTGTTGTATTAACATTATCTACCCAATTTTCTTGACACATCCTCATTTTACTTTGTTTATATTTAATCTATATTTATATTATATATAAAGCATGAGTTACGGACCTTTTAAATTTTAAGAGATATTAAACTCATTGTTTTATTTACAACACACAATGCATATAAAATATAGTTATTGGGGGTAATTAAGTCTTTAGTCACAAGTATTACGTAACTTCTATTCTTTCAAAATACACTTACACCTTTAGTCCATCAACTTCACTACTTTTTTGTTAATTTAAATAATAATTAAACATATACTCCCTAATTCAAAACCAACTACCCTCACACATTTTTAACGGTCATTACTTTCATATGTTAATATTTTTTCAAAAACATTGCATCATACAAACGGACATTTTATTCTCTTTAATTTGAGTATGATATTGCTATAGTTTTTTAGTTTTTTTTAAATATCAGGTTACGTGATTACCAATTTATAACCGGCAACATGGCGAGTCGAGCGAGCTCGGGTCATTTATTTGAAATTATTGTATATTTCAGCTTTGCTTCTTGATTTTAGTCACTGGTTACACAAATGTCTTTGTTTGCATGTACTAGGACCGATAAATGCGTGTCTAACACCACGTAATGCACATAGTCCAATCTTGGTAAGGGCTAAACCCAACGCCCCACATCGGTAATCGGCATGAATTACACGTCTGGTGTTGGTTAATCATGCTGTAATGATAGTAGCGTGCATTCCGGTCCGGCTACGCGTGTTCAATATTCGGTTACACGCACCTGGCTTTGCATGAGCAACATGTCCAATTTCGGTCTATCAGTCATCAGATGATGTATGTACTGACAATGAATATGCATATAATGTCAAGTTGCGTGTACACTCCGCCGTATCACGCGGGCACCCATCTAGTATTAACATATACGCCAATATGCTAGTTTTAAAGTTGTATTTTATTCACATATTTAATTGGCGTACACTTAAGAAAATAAACGTTCTAGCGATCATTCTATATTAACCTTTTAATGCAACAATTAAACTCGAATAACTTACATGCAACTTGACTCTTTTACCTTTCAATGATCGATTATGGTTTTTTGCTGTCAAAAGTTGCAAATAAAAATATTGAGTTAGGCAAAAAGTAACATCATGTATATTTAACAAATTAAATTGGACAAGATTACATCACCGAAAAGAAACAAAGCATGATCTGAGGATAATATTTCTAGCTAGCATGAAGAATCTTAGATTCGATCATGATTCCATCAACTTAGCTTTTAGATTGAAAAGCAATGAGGGATACAGCCGTACACAATAATCACCTGATTTTACATATGCAACAGAAATAAGAAAATCAAATTAAGCATATGCTACATTTCGTTAGAGCATTCACACCATGATATTATCTAATCTCTTAGATGTCCTTAAAGCAATATAGTGGTGGTAAAGTTGCGTGCTCTCCAACTAAGTGGTTCCGAGTTTAATACCTACAAAGTGCACGTGTGATGATTTTAATGGTAAATATGCGGAGTAAAAGTAAAAAAGTGATCAAATAAAATACTTATCTAATAAAATTAAAATTAGTTTATTATGTATATTTCCTTAATATCTAGTTGATGATAAAGTGTACAATATAAAAGAACTGAATTTTCGTATAGCATCATAAAATACAATCTCAGGTTTATTATAAACGAAAAAAACAAAACGGCTGTAACGATTTTACTTTTTTTTATACTATCTATACTATATATAATACATCAAACAAGGGCAAATTAAGACACTCATTACTAAGTAATTTAAAACACTTAAAGCATGAATTACATGTGTAATTAAGGGTAAACTTGTATTTTAAACACAATTCACTCAACTTACAAGTTTGCCCCTCGTCTTTAAACATATCATGTTTTTAGTTTCAACTTTAAACCACATTCTCACCCACGATTTTTAAACGACAATAAGTTTTTCATACGTTAATATATTTTTGTAAAAATATTGCACCATAAAAACGAGTATTTTATTCTCTTTAATTTGTATATAATATTATTATAAATTTTTCAGTTGAAAAAATTAATATGTTACGTAGGGGTGTTCAATGCCGGTTTTAACTGTTTTTAAATGAAAACTAAACCATTAAAGATTGAAACCAAACTGTTATTAATGGTCTGGTTCTGATTTGGTTTAAAAGTTTAAGCTTTGGTAATAAAATTTGCTTAAAATGATTATTAATATAACTGTATCATCAATTCCAACTAAGTCAAAATATAATACTTGAAAGGATAAAGGAAGTAAAAAAACGACTGAAAGTAAACAACCCAGTCGGTAAACCAAACCGATAACCAGTTTAAACGGTTTCAAGGTTTTAAACTGAACCATGAACACTCATAATTGTTACGTGATTAATAGATACCGCGTTCAAAGACCCGCTGTATCGCGCGGGCACTCGTCTAGTATATGTATATACAAACAAAATACAAAAAAGATGCATGTTACGAAGTTGGGTCATAATATCCTTGGTGAATAGGGGTGTACACGGACCAGACCGAACCGGACGAGAGCATGTCCGTGTCCATCCGTTAAGCTTTTGACGGACAAACGGACGGTTCACGAACACTCTACCGAACGAAAATTCATGTCCGTGTCCGTCCATTAAGAAATTGAGTTTGTCCGTGTCCGTCCATGTCCGTCCGTTAATATTTTAAACGGACGTTAACGGACAATAATGGGAAAACGGACACTAATGGACATTAATGGACAAACAAACATTTGAACATTAATGGACAACGAACACTAATGGACAAATATAAACGGTTGCATATTGACACCAAGCATATATCTAAACAACTTCACATACAAATTAGGAATTACACCATATAACATCCAAATATACTTAACACTTAATATATTAACATAAAGTGGATCACTGTAATATAAGAGACATCAAACATGTGTAGTAATATAAAAGTGTTATTAATAACACTAGAAATTCTGCAGTTAAATTACAATACTGGATGGATATAAACACTAACGATACCTAACGGACATTACCGGACGTAATCGGATGAACGTTACCGGACGTTCACGAACACTATCGAACGGACTTGGCCATTGTCCGTGTTCGTCCGTTAAGCTTACCGAACGAAATTTTTGTGTCCATGTCCGGTTCGTTTATTAAACGGGTGAACATAAACGAACTTCTTGCCGAACGGACGCCCGGACGTCCGCCGGACGTCCGGTTCGCTTACAGCCCTATTGGTGAATCTCGTAAAGATTACTATGATATTAACTTTTTTGTTGATATTCACAAATGTTCAATCAATAATTCACATAAAGTAACAATATAGGAAACGAACAATCCTAACGTTTTAGTTTGCGGGAATACGTACATCGTCTGTAGTTAGATAGTTACATTAGTAAAAAACCATATGTAAAAACTCTAATAAAAATAACTTAATTAATGACTAATGACGACCGAATTACCATTAATGCCCACTTACCACTCCTCCAAGTTACTATTTATCTGTACTAATTTACTACGTACTAATTGTTATTTTCATACCATTTTTCATCAAATATGACAATCCAAAACAACTATAAAGGTATTTCCAAACAACTTCCATTAGTCATCGAATCCCCAACTAGTGTCATATACGAGCATCCACTTCACACTTTCTAATAGTAATGGTATCCTTAACAACGGTAAAAAAAATGCCTCACCATTGACTAGTATCGCACCATGCAAACACCACTCCTGATGGGGGAAGGTATTAGAATTACGCTCCGCCATATTTACTAATAACGATCTTTTTAATATGATAGTGGGAGGCAAGGCCGGCCCATAGGGGTGGCGGGGTGGTCGACGTCCACAGGCCCGACACCCGTTAGGCCCGAATTTTTTTTTTAAATTATATTTATTTTTATTAAAAAAATATTTATATTTAATGTTTAAACTCAATTACATGACCACTAGTTTGGTCTAGTGGTAAAGGGCTATTACTCTCAACCAAAAGGTTATAGGTTATAGTCTCATTTTAGACATATTTAATCTTATTTTTATATAATTTTTTTACACAACCCAAATTATGACCAAGTAAACCTATATAAAAATTTAATTGTTTAAACCAATAAAATACACATTTAAATTAAAGCCTAAACAAATTTCGTCTTCGACCCAAATTTTTTTTACTTTATCGAAGTCGGGCCTGATGGGAGGGAGAGAGAGGTATGGCGGTCTCCGTGGGCGAGACCATTCTCACCTCACCATTCATGAAATGGAAATTTTGTACTAATTACTATCACTATTACTAATTACAAATAAAAATTTTAGTGTTGCATACCCCCCCCCCTTCCTCCCATTAGGCCACTTTGCGGTACCCTATAAGTTCTCGTCATTTTGCGTTTTTATTTTTCAGTCTCGTTACTGTAACGAACGTAATGAAAACTGATCATATGCCTTTTTTTTGTTCGGGCACAATCTCGAATGTGACAGAAATTGATCGAATTTACGTAGACATTTTGCCTTTTGTTTTAGTTCTGTTACCTTAAAGAACGCAATGAAAACCGACCGAATGCCAATTTTGTTTTTTTTAGTAATGGTACCGTACCAAAGTGAAAAAAAACCGATCGAATTTTCGTAGACTCACCTCCACAGCCCTGAATATCGGGGGATCAACAACGCTCAGGTTATACCAACGCTCGAGTTTACCGGCTGAAGTTACCTCATTGGTCCACCTCAATTTTATTATTTTTTAGTTTTATTTATGGTTTTAGTTTCGATACCATAACGTTGGTAACTAAAATCGACCGAACTCGCATCGACTTACCGCCTACACACCCGAAACCAATAATGCGTGAGTTTTACTATCGTCCGAGTTATACTGTATTACCATAGATAAAACACTAATTAGAAGCATGTAGAATTTATTGGAGTTGCAGCAAGTGGGAAGAATAAAAAAACAAAATATTAGTCAAAGTCACCCAAGTGGCCAAGTTACCCATATCTCACTATCAAACCCAACTTTCCCATAACTTTCATCCCCAGCTGTGTTCTTATCACTCCGTGTACAGTAAGTAGTACTTCACTTAACCCATACCCATACCCATATATATATATAAACAATTTCACATTAATTCACTCAAAACTATAATCCTCTCATCAGTTAATAATAACAACAGCAATAATAATAATAATAATGACTACCTTTATCCAATTCAACTCACTATCACCTGAAACTGAATCTTCTTCTTCTTCTTCTTCTTCAAGTTCCGATGATGTCATGTTGGCTTCAAGAAACCCCAAGAAGCGAGCTGGCAGGAAGAAGTTTAGAGAGACACGTCACCCGGTTTACCGTGGAGTAAGACGGCGTGATTCCGGCAACTGGGTGTGTGAGGTCCGAGAACCCAACACCAAAACCCGGGTGTGGTTGGGAACATATCCCACTGCTGACATGGCAGCACGTGCTCATGACGTGGCGGCTTTGGCCATGCGTGGCCGGTCAGCGTGTTTGAATTTTGCTGACTCGGTGTGGCGGCTGCCCGTCCCGAGTTCGGGCAGTGTGAAGGATATTCAAAAGGCGGCCGTGAAGGCAGCTCAGGGGTTCCGGCAGTTGGAGGAAGAGGAAGACAGTGAGTGTACGAGGATTAATGTGGGTTATGTTGACGAGGATGTGGTTTTTGAGATGCCAAGGTTGCTGGATGACATGGCGGAAGGATTGATGCTACCGCCACCTCGGATGGTTGGGTATGACACGTGTCATGATGACTTGGAATGGTCTTTTGATGTGTCATTGTGGAGTTTCTGAATTTAGAATGTAGATATGTTAAATTTAGATAGAATAATAATATTGTAGTACAATATTTAGCCCTTAATAGGCTTATACAAAATCGGTTAAAAATATAAAAATGAGAATCAATCTTTTTGCCCCTAAACTGAAATTTTATTGTTGTACTTGACGTAGAAACTTGACCTGTTAAAATTGTTAATATTGATTGAGTCGTCTAGATAATGACGGATTCAAGATTTCTCATTGAGCAAAAAAGTGTTAAGAATGAGCCGGTCAAGAAACAGACAATTGACAAAGAATGAGCAATGATAAGCAAACAACATAAGTAAATTTGACATGATATAAACAAATAAATAGATTCACAAGAAGTTTAGAGAAATAGTTAAATAGTATTAATATCTTGTAAAAAGGACTATGCCTATTGTGATTCACTATTGAAACTAAAGTTCAGTTTTGTTGTTTGGCAAGTTGCAGAGATGAAAAAGAACTTTTGTTGTTTGGCAAGTAGCAAGTTGCAACAAATCAACAATGGCAACGTGGGCCATAGTTAATGGACTAAAGTCCGCCAAGTTGGTAGTTAATAGTTAAATATACTTAAATAACCAAAATGCCTACTAAGTTAATAGTTACATACTTACATAACCCCTCAAGTTGATTGTTACATTAAAAATTTGCCCCCAAATTGTTACATGAGTAAACCGAAACAAGGCTAACTAGTATGAGATTCAAACAATTCAATTCACGCTTTGGTTTCAGGTTTGGTAGTTTAACCTTATTATTGGCATATATTTATTTTTCAATTTTTTGAATATATACTTATATAGTGTTGTACTATAACCATGAATACATATTCAATACCAACTAATGATTTAAAAAGATTATATCAAACCATCAAACCTGTCTGCCTTGCCAATCCACCAAAACTGGTCAGCTTGATTTGTCGTTTTTCGAAACTTAGTAAACATGTTGATCCAAAGTTTCCATCAAATTAACAAAACCAGACTGTAAACACCTCTAATAGAAACAAGAGACATTCCAAAAGAATTACAATCATGCTAAACATAGTTAAAACATAAAAAAAGTGATAAAAGTGTGATTCAGTTGTGACAAACCTTTTATGGAATCCAATAAAAGATAGGAATAGGTACACAATTTTAAACACAACAAAACACCAGTCCTCAAATTAAGACCATCACCATCCATCCAATCCAAAAATCAAAAGTCAAGACAACCAAAGTGACTAATATTAGTAATGCACATAACAGTCCATCTAGTCTAAACATGCTACATCATCTTTAGTAACTAACAGGTCAACTAACATACATTTCACCAAACCCACAAACCACTTCCAAACAACACACATTATGGCCACACTCTCAACAAACAAAATCAGACCTCAAAGCCGTCGATAGATGCGTGCAAGACGCCCACCGGATGACCGACTCCGCAACCACCACATCCAACGGCTCAAACTCCCCGAGCCCGATCGTTCGGTTCCGCTTGTTATAACTCCCCCATATTCTAGACCCACTTCCCCGTTTCACCTCACCCGATTTCTGCTCTTTCAAGTCTCTCGTTTCCTCCGATATGCTTACAACCAAAGACCCGTTTTCAGCCTCGGGCCCGACTCCAAAAAATGCAAAACTCAGACTCGAGTGGATCGGTGTGCAGAAATCGAGAGTGGCGGTTGATGACCCGCCACTGCTACGGAATGAAAACCCGCAAGCGTTCACCAGAGGTGTCACGGGCTCCATAAGAAACGAAGAAAATGCTTCACGGATAATCGGTGAGCCCAGCCCGAAGCTAATGTCAGCATTCCGGGCCATTAATAAAGACGGGCTTCCGGCTATCTCCAATTCTCCAGGATTCGGGAGTGAGTCCGAGATCCGGTCCGTGCCATTAGTCCATACATGATCTACAAATAAAATCAAAGAAAGCAGTCATCAGATTTCTTGAACCGAGGAAAAACATGAATAATAATTTGATACGGGTTTTTGTTAATTACCAAGAACTTGTTGAGTGGTTAACCTAACAGAAGGATCTGTATTAAGCATTCCTCTAATTAATTCCTTTGCGGAATCAGAGATTCCATTCCAGGGATCTGACTGGAATCTCAAACTAGCGGCTCGAACAGCATCAAAGATTCGGGATTTAGTTTTCCCCCAAAACGGGGGTTTACCGCTAAGAAGGATATAGAGAATAACACCTGCACTCCAAACATCAGCTGACTGATTGTAACCGCCCGCGAGTACCTCTGGAGCTATATAAAATGGACTCCCGACTGTTCCATGTAGCCTTTGACCTGTTTCAAAATCAATTCCAAGATTTATAATATTTGGATAAATTTTGTATTATAACTCATTGCTGCTATTTTGGCACATTCACAAAGTTATCTACAAATTTTGTATCTTCACTAGTTAATAAAAGGGCATATGCTGATGATGAACACATGAACAACAACAAAAAGGACAAAACTTTAAATGTAAATTTAATAATTTATTGGTTCTTGATTTTACAAAATCCCAATTTCAGGCTTTTACAAAGTTTCCTATAAATTTTGTACCTTTTCAATAGTGAACATAAGGGCATATGCATATGATGAACATACAACCAACAACAACAAAAAGAACAAAACTTTGGATGTAAACCTAATGTTTCTTGACTTTACAAGATCCTAACTTCATAATTTAATAACAAACTTTTCAACAGATTTTGTACCTTTTCACTTGAGAAACAAAAGTGCATACGCATATGATGAGCATATGATCAATATCAGCATAAAAAAAAAACTTTAATGCAAGCCTATGGTTACTTGATTTTACAACTTACAGGATTCCAATTTCAAGATTTTACAACATAAACATAACCAATCAGACAAAACTTCTGTACATACCTAGTTTAATGTAAGTTGCAAGACCAAAATCAGCCAACTTTATATGTGAAGAAGAAGCTTTGGTTGCTAATAAAATATTTTCAGGCTTTAAGTCTCTATGAACAACACCTTTATCATGACAAAACCGCACCACTTGCATTAAATCCTTAAATAAAACTCTTGCTTCGGACTCAGAAAACCGTCCCTGTTGTTCCAACCGATGAAAAAGCTCTCCACCCGCACACAACTCCATAACCAAATGAACATAACCTTCTTCCTCATAAACAGCTTTGAGGTCAACAACATTTGGGTGCCCCGATAACCGAGTCATTATCTCAATCTCCAGTTTAATACTTCTAACATCTTCATCCGTCACAAGCCGGTTTTTTGAAATTGATTTACACGCGAGTAACTCACCGGTCAACTTATCTGAACATTCTCTGATAACCCCAAACTGCCCCCACCCTAATTGAGCTCCAAGAACATACCGATCTTTTAGATTCGATGTTTGATCGGTTTCCAATATAGTTTCGGTCAAGTTCTCAACTTTATAGCAATTGCATAGTTTGAAAGACGATTCGTAGTCGTTCTTGGCAAGAGCCATAGAAAATATTGGAAAACCCTAACTGTGATTTTCAAGATTCAAACTATTTAGCAGCCCCAAGTTGTTGAATTTAAATGTTTGACTTTAATAAAAGTATAATTTAGGTCAAACTTTCTGAACTTGGTTTCAGAAGCACATAATCCTTGGTTAACTTACAATGCAACATAAATCCAACATCTCATAAACCCCACATGGAGCTCGGATCTGAAAACAAAATCATAACAAGATTCAATTTTTATGTCCAAATTTCGAATTTTAACACTAAAAAACTCAAAAAGAAAGCAAGAAACACAACAAGATGCAAACTTTACAATCCAAAAACAAATAATAAACAAAACCCATGAGTTTCTGACACATCTCATACTTTCCCACTTGGTAAACTTCAAACTGAGTTGATCAAATCAAAAAATAAAACCTAACACTTAAACCACTTCAAAAACCCTAAGAAACCCATGAACAGAACAGCCTAAAAACACTTAAGAAAATCAAAAAACCATACAGATCAATCAAGATTTCAACTTAAACTATCACCCAGATCTAAATACCCATATCAATTCAAGAAAAAAGTTTGAAAATTGATTAATATTGAGGAGAGAGAGAGTTGAACCTGGAGAGAGAGAGGTGGATTTGGAAATCTCCCCACTAGAGGGGAGGCATATGATGTGGGCTCTTTGATTGTCTGCTGCTTCTTTAGCCTTTGCAAACTCAACCTAAAAAGAACAGAACAAGCCTCCCACTTGATTGTCTTCTTCTGTTGTGTGTTTTTGGCCAATGACTTCATTTATTGTTTCTTATTATCATTCTTTATTTTTTTTATTTATTATTATTTTTTTATTTTCTTTCCTTGTTCTTGTTGTTTAAAACATAAAAGCATACGTTCGAATTATAGTAAACAATGTATTGTTGTTGGCTGATAGTGGATGGAATACATAATACTATAAATATTCTATGGTAGAGTATATTTAATACATAACCAGATATAATGTGAATGTGGTAAGTCCTGACTCGACTAGGATTGTGCTCGACTTGATTTAACTTGCAAGAACTTGAGTTTAGCTCAGGATCGGCTCGTTTAATAATATTAATTAATTAATTAATATATATACTTTTTAACTATATTAATATATTTTGAAAAAACCTTAAATGATTCTAAACTGGCTCAAGCTCGTGGTGGTACCTAAAACGAGTCAAAGCTCGGCTCGCGCTTGGTTGTGTCATGTGAAGTAATACACAAAAATTCAAAAAATTCAAAACTTAAAAATACATAAGGCTCAACGATCTTAATTGATCTATACAACGAGCTCAGGGCTCGATAACTAGATGGGATTTATTTTAGGCACTGCTCGATTCAAGTTTTTATCGATCCAATCTCGAGTAGCTCGGCTTCTTTGCAATAGTTACTGATAATTGTATTATTACATTTTTTAATGGACGGAAGATAATGACATATCTATCTATATTATATATAAACGAAACATTTGGAAGTTATCTGGTTGCTTCCTACATTCTTTCAAGCCACTAGATTGCATTATTTGTAAATGAAGGCTTCGCATGCATTTGACCCGAATTCACGGGTATAGGTCTCACCAAACCCAGATATTCCTTAAACTGGTTATAACAACTCATTAAATTAAATATTATCTCACAAAATATTTGATATGAAAATCCTATAAAATAGGGATATACTAAAAATTAGTATCGTATTTTTTTAAAAATAACATATATATTACTTATAATTAAAGAGAAATCTGCATTTTGTCTCCCTGGTTTATATCCACGTTCGATGGGTTTACCCCTGAAAAAGATTTTGCGAAGTTTAGGCCCCTATGTTTCTCTGGCGGGTTCCTCTGACTCTTACCGTCAGTTGACCCGTCGTTGACCGTTAACGTCGAAGGGTAATATAGTCTTTTACCTATTTATACACACCTGATTCAATAAAACCCCCGAATTAGGGCTTTTTTTTTTCCAAACAACCAAATATAGGCCAACCGTTCGAACATTGAACCCCTAATTTTTCCGATCACCGTTAAAATCAAACGTAACCTGCACACATCGCAATGTCGACCTCGTATTCTATTAGGCCGGACAGTGAGTATTGTGACCCGTACGACCTATATGGTAAGGTGTTACTGTGTGTTCAAAATTTTTGTTTTATTTACTTGTGTGTTGTTAACGGGTTGAATGAACTGTTGTTATATGTGAAAATTATTCACATGCGTTCACCATAAAACTTTTCCATGGAGGGTATTTTGCTACCGAGGGTCAGCGAAGATACGAAGGGAGGAAGATCACTTACGTTGATGAAGTTCAAATTTCTGAATTTTGTAAAAGTTTGTTGCTTGGAATATTTTGTAAGTTACAATATGGTTGTGGTACAGCTTGTTGTTTTCATTACAAACATCCGCGTATTAGTTTGGATTTGGGTTTAAAGCCATTGGTTGAAGATTATCATTTTCAAGATGTTTGTGATATGATTAGAGGTAGTGATGGTATAGGTAGTCACATTGTTGAGATTTTTGTAGAACATGGTAGGACTAGTGGTACTGAAATTGTGGTTATGATTATGGATTTGTACCTGGTTTTGGTTTTGAAAGTGTTCATGAAGTGAGTGGTCAAAGTGTCCATGAAGTGAGTGGTCAAAGTGTCCATGAAGTGAGTGGTGAGAGTGTTCATGAAGTGAGTGGTGAAAGTGTCCATGAAGTGGGTGGTGAAAGTGTTGATGAAGAGAGTGCTGAAAATAGTTCTAGTGAGGAAGATGATGACAATTATGATAGTGATCGATCAGATGAAAGTGATCCTGAGTATACGGCTGCCTTTCAAACACCCTTGGAGGATGTAGAAGTTGGCATGAGGTTGTATAAAGCTATTGTAGATTTTGATGTGGTAGAAGCAGCAGGTGATCATATTAGTGATGATGATGGTTTAAATCCTTGCATGGATACCTATGAGAGCTCTGATGATGAGCGCTTGAGTGTCTTGAATAGTATGTTAAGAAAGTTCAAGGGGAAGGAAAGTAAATAATGATGATGAGTGTCCATTTTATGTTGGTCAGTTAATACCATTAAAGGAAACATTGACTGAAATGGTTAAGAGTTATGCTATTCATGCTAGAAGAGATTTGTATATCAAGAAGAATGATCCTTTAAGGTTTAGGGTGATTTGTTTGGAGACCAATCCTAATTTGGTTGCTGGTGAGGGGTCAAATGTGTCAAGTCAGGAAAAGTTGAAGGTAAAAAAAAGGGAAATGAAACCCACTTGCCCTTGGACGATGCACATCTTAAGACAATCTGTTGAGGATAATTGGTGTGTGAAGGCCATTCCAAGAAAACACGACTGTCTCAGAAGTAGAACAATTGGTTTGTACACAATGTCTACTATTGCCAAAGAGATTGAGGTTGAGCTACAACCCCCCCCCCCCCCACCAACTTATCTGCCAAGGAATTGAAGGCCAAATTCCAGCAGATGCATCAAGTACAACTTTCTGAATCCAAGATGAGAAGAGCAAAGACAACAGCCTTGCAAAGGAAGGATGTTGACCATACCAAACAATAAACCCACCTCAGATCCTATATTGATGAGCTTCTTAAAGCAAACCCATGTAGTACCATTAAATTAGATGTTGAACCATGTGCTAACCCTAACCTTAAAACAAGGCAATTTAGTATGTTGCTTTGGTTAAAGGATTTAAATTGCTTGGTAGAGAACTTCTTGGGTTGGATGGTTGTTTTATGACAGGGAAATACCCCGGACAGATTTTGACTGCTGTTGGGACGGACGGTAACAATTGCTTGTATCCTGTTACCTTTGCAATAGTGGAAGCCGAATGCACAGACTCATGGAAATGGTTCTTAGATCTCCTTGGAGATGATTTTGACTTGCCTCATGATGCCAATTTTACTTTCATAAGTGACCGACAAAAGGTATGTACACGTAGGATATATTTGAGATAGGCTAAATCATGTACACTAATTATGGTGATTTGACTGTTGTAGGGACTTATTCAAGCAGTTGAGAGTGTTTTCCCTAGGGCAGAGCATCGGTTTTGTTGTAGACACATCCATGAGAACTTGAGGCAAACCTGGAGGGTAGATTTGTATAAAGGCTTGTTTTATAGGGCAGCATCGGCCACTTCTGTCCCCTACTTCAACATGGCAATGGAGGAGATTAAGAAAACAAATCTTGATATGTTTCTCTGGCTTAGTGTGATCCCGGCAGCAAGATGGTCAAGATCACATTTTTCAGGAAGGGCAAAAAGTGATATGTTGCTGAACAATCTTTGTGAATCTTTCAACAAGCAACTTGTTGGAGCAAGAGACAAGCCGATCATTACATGCTTGGAGTATATTAAAGAGTATTTGACCATGAGGATTATGACTATGAAGAATATGCAAGCCACTGCAAGGGGCCCATTAACACCGCAAGCAACAAAAGCGTGGGATGAAATCCAAACAGAAGCAAGAAAATTGACGGTTATGATGGTTGATGAAGTGACTTACCAGGTATGAATATTTGCATGACTATGATATTACAATCAATATTTTGTTAATATGCAAATATGTTCATAGGTTAAAAGTCTGAAAAGCCAATGTGTGGTGAATGTGGGGGATAGAACTTGCACATGCAAGAGATGGGACTTGACAGGTATGCCATGAAAACATGCTGTGGCAGCCCTATATAACATGATAGAAAACAACATGTATGTCGGTCCATTGGAGAAGTGGGTTGATGAAGCTTACTGGTTAGACACTTGGAAGAAGGTGTATAATCACCAAATCAGGCCCATACTAGGCCCCGATATGTGGGCACCCTCAAAATTCCCAACAATAATAACTCCACCTAAACATTATACTCAGATTGGCAAACCGAAGAAGAGCAGGAAGAAGGCACTAGGTGAGAAGAAGAAATTGGCAGCTAGCAAGAAGAGGAAGAGGAAGATTGAAGAGGTTCAGGAAGTGTTTTCTGCAGGAGGAAGACTTACCAGGTTGGGGCATGAAAAAAGTTGTGGAAGATGTGGAGGTTACGGACACAACATCAGAACTTGCAGGGCACCAATTCAACCATAATGATGTCAACCATAAAGTTGTGTTTGAGTTAGATTGATGGTGTGTGTTTGATCTTATTTAATACTTTTGTTTGAACTTGCTGGTACCATGTGTGTGTTATCATGGTTTGTGTTTGAAACAATTTAAGACTTGTAGCATGTGTGTTTGATTTGGGACACGATGGTTTGTATGCTATTTTGACAGTATTTGTTTAATGTTTTTAAAACTAGTAGCATGTAGGCAAATCATGCAAACATTACAATAGATTTAATCATGTCAAATTAAAGTACAATTCAAATGCAAACAATACTAGAAACCAACGACAATATTACTTCCAATGACAATCATCATTTGACAAGTCAGAGTCCCACACTGGATCATCTTCATATGGATCATGATAGTAATATTCTTCCGGCTCACTAGTGTACTTGAAAGCTGCTTTCACAACCTCAGGGTCATAATCATCAACAGGATCCATTTCATGTTCTTCACTTGTTCTAAATAAGTCATCTTCTTGCACTAAATAAGCCATCAACTCATCTTCACCCAATTGATATTCCTTGTCTTCCATTTGACTTTTGTCTTGGTTAAATTGAATATTCTCATCATCCTTCCCTAACTCAACATTCTCATCATCCTTCCCTAACTCAACATTCTCAGTTTCATCATGGCTGCAACATGACTGATAATGTGGAACACAAATTTAAAGTAAATAGATGAAACAAAGACAATGTTAAAAGCTAATCAATAAAAACACACATAAACGAAGAACAAAAACCAACTAATTCCTAGCAACATCTTCAAGCTTGTTACTTCTTTGGTTTTCATTCTTGCAAAGTCATCTTTCTTGTTCATCATCTTCACCATTGCTTGAATTACCTTTTCACAACTAGGGCATGTGGGATCATCAGCCCATTTTAGCCATCCACAACTCCCCTTCTGTAACGGACTAAATATATCAACAAACAAACAACCCTAATTCGATTCACAGATTAGAGCAATTACCCCTAAAATTGACCTAAGCAACACGACAGACCAAATCATCATCGATTAACAGAGTAGAACCCTAATTCGTGAGTAATTAAAACTTACACAGCACAAGAATCGACGCCCCGGGTTTGCATCGGTCCTGGATATCCGGTAACATGTCGCGGCTAATGGCCGGTTAATTTGTATATGTTTTAGTTCGTTTATTGTTTAGTTTTAACTGTTTATTCTAGAACTTTCGATACTTCATACGTGTATTACTGGATTTCAGGTCACAGATGTTAAAGTGCTCAATATGGACCTGCTGTAGCATGGAATGAAGACCCGGGACGTGCAGCACGTGAAACGAGAAGTTTAATGATAATTGCTGGTGAGGAGACCCATCGCGATACACGATGGGCTCCCTTGAAGACCCATAGCGTATCGCCATGGGGGTTAAAAATAACTTTGACTTTCTGGTCCATCGCGATACGCGATGGACCGTTGAAGACCCCATCGCGTATCGCGATGGGTGGTGCAGACGGGTTTTTTGTTTATAACTTCTTTTTCATCAACAAAAAACTCTAACTCGGTTTTTACGGAAAAAAGGCGATTTGCAGCAGCCTTAGAGGCGATTTCCATTATCCTAGCTCGTGTCAAGACCTCCCGCATGATCCCTATCATCCGTATCGAAGATTTGATGATGTCTAGGCTCGGCTAATCTCCTAGAATCGCACCCGGGATGTATAGTTTGTAACCATTTACAGTTTCTCTCATGTGATTAAGAATTCTTATGTTTTGTTATTGATGATTGATATATGATTATTGATATTTAGTATTTCTGTGTGTTCGGTCGGTTTAGGTTTACGTTGGTCTGAACGATCTGTTACCAGTTGCTAGATAATTAGTCATATAACTGTTTGGTTAGATTGAATACGATAAAACGTACAATTACCCTTAACTGAGTCACATTGGCAAGGACTGTTTGATAACCAGTGCCGTGTGTAAAGTAATTGTTGACGTCTAAAGTTTTGTCTGGTTGACCAGTTTTCAGTTAATCGTTGATAATCAATCTGTTAGGTTGCATGAGCTACTGTTTGGTTGCTTACTTGAATTCCCGGGTGTGATTTGCTTTTTTAATTGTTTACAACTCGCTTGTTCGTTCGTTGCTTAGTTCTATAAACTCACTTTAATTGCTTGTGTGATCAGCACTAAAACCATTCACTTCATAATATTAAGTCTGTACACGAATTGCATTGACCACATACTCCTTGTGATACGATACCCTACTTGCTCTAACTATTTAGAATAATTAAGTTTTTGATTGACTCAAACGACGGTCATCAGTTGCACCACATGAACATCTCACACAAAGCTCATCTGCACGGCAAGGCTTGGAATGTGAACCCGAGGAGAATTTACTTGACTTGGATTGAGACATCCGTCAATCGGTCGCCGAATAATGAAATATTAAAGGGTTGAGAGAATCGCCGGAGATGTTAACATAAAGGGAAAGAGGGTAGATCGATTAGTTATAAAGGAATCAGAGGTAACATAGTAATTTCCTTTTTTTTAACGGGTCAACGACGGGTCAACTGATGGTAGGAGTCAGAGGAACCCGCCGGAGAAACATAAGGGCCCAAACTTCGCAAAATCTTTTTCAGGGGTAAACCCATCAAACGTGGATATAAAACAGGGAGACAAAATGCAAATTTCTCATAATTAAAAAACAGTTTTATAGTAAAAAAATAAACGGGTTATACCCATATAGCTTTTAAATCAGGTTATAACATCTTCTTTATTTGTGAAGCACTTTCATTATCAATACTATGCATATTAATTTTTATACAATAAATATAAATAAAATTAAATCCAAAAAATACATAAATATTATAAATAAATAATATATAACAACCCATGTAATACGGGGGATAAAATCTAGTGGTCTATATAGAAAAGTAGATGCTTAGCAAAAAGGTCATATATATTATTTTTAAAGCCTTTTTAAAATAATGGATGCAAGTGTTTTTATAGGTTTCTCAACTTGCATTTGATTGTGCATTAAGTATCTATGTTTTCATCATATGAAAATATCGAAAATTTATATGTTTGAGATTGATAATTTTATAAAATAAATAAATCTTTACTATCTTTTCAAAGTAATTCGCTTTACTCATAAATATTATATAAGGAATCAATATCAAATAGCTTCAAAGTTCAAAACAATTGTAAAAAAAATGTGAAAAGAAAAATTAGTTTGATAAGCAAAAGCAACCCTAAAAACCCCTAAACACCTTAAAACATGTTTTAAGTGTTCATTTGTTTATTTATTTGAATAAATTACACTTTTCATTTTAAAGTTAATCCTAGCTTACAATTTTTTTAACTATATTTGTTAATCTGTCTTGTGCCTTTTGTAAGGCTTGAATCCCAATCTTTGTTGAGCAAAACCAACTCACCAACACCTTTACCATCACACTAGAAAAGATAGAAATACAAATTCTAATACTGTTTTTAAACTTCAACAATTACATAGATCATTTATTTCAAATGACATAACACATAATGTCATTTAAAATAAATTAAAAAAGATAGAATTATAGAATTTTAAGGTCAAGCCACAACTTATATTATAATCACCCTATTGATAAGAGGGGCCGAGGCGCTTGTGTAGGTAGGCGTTATGGTTTCTTTACCATATGGCAAACTCACCCCTATATATATGGGTAATTTGTCAAATAACAATTTATGGCAAAGGTTTACCGTGAATATACTACTCTTGAGACCTTTGAAGAATTAAAAACACTCATTAATAATCAATTAATTACACATAAAGTTTTAGGATACTTGTGTGTATGTGATTTTGTTGTTACTTGAGGGTAGATATGAAATGACGATGTAGGATTGGCCGATGTATGGGTAATACCCATAAAGTGCCCCTTCTGTAAGAATAAATATATTTTATATATTTATTTATATGGCCATCATTATTATTTATATAATAATAGATCAAAATAATTAATTAAACCTTATTATATATTAGCATGGTAATTGTTGATGGGCCATATTACTCTTAATAGCTAATAAAGGGTTTTCCCTTGGGTGTATATATAGAGAGAATAAATTAACATCATAACCTAATCACACACACATTATAATTTTGTGTGCCTCCTCTCTCCTAAACCGGGTTCCTCTCAAGAACCCTAACCATCCTTAACTATACATCCTAAAGGGGAACTCGATCAAGATGACAAGCATGTCGACTACATCATACCCTGCTGCGGTTATTACTCTTCATGCTGTAACAGGTTCATAGGTTTAATATTTATTATCTTTTATATTACGTACATGAAGAACTGATCAACATGTGGCATCAGAGTGATGTTGATTAATCAGTTCTTCATGTTTTCCGTAAATCTGGAATTGAATCAGAAGACATGGACTAAAACTTGATAAACCCTACTTTTTTAGGTTTCTTTTTTTTCATGTTCTATTACGAAATCAATACATGAAACTGTTTATAATCGCTAAAATTCATATTTAGTAAACTCTAATATTTTCGAAATCTGTTAATTTCATGTTTAAAGATTTCCATTCCAAGTTTTTTTTTATGTTTAATTGTTAAAATTTTTGATGATGTTCTTCGTGTTCATCATTATTATAAAAAATTATACATATGTTGGTTCAAAATCTAGATTAAAATTTGTTAATGATTATTTAGGGAAATATATTTTCAAATCTTGGATAACTTAGAAGTTTTAATATTTTCTTAAAAGATTTGAATCCCCTTAAACTAGGGAACAAATATAATTGTTAATCATTAAAAAGATTTGAACCAAATCTTATCATTATTAATTTAGTTAATAAAGATCATGGGTTAAGGGCTTAAACCAGTTTACGGGTTCACGGGCCATTTAAAACTCATGTATTATGGGCTTATAATAGCTTATGTGTTCTAAGAGTTTATGAGTTTATAAAATGGTTTGGGGTCATAACCCATAAACCCGAAAACTCACTAATACCCGAATCAACATTTTCCATAAAACTCCATAAAATCATGTAAACACCCAAATACTGAAAAACCCACTAAAAGCCGGAAACTGCAATTCTCGGGAACCCAAAATTTCCGAGAACTAATTCAGCAAAATAAGGTCCTACCGGAAACTTAAAAATCCTTACTCTAAACATTTTCCGATATTACTAATTAAATGTTTTGTAAACCATAAATATTATAAAATTTTACAAAACATAAAGGCTTAACTTGAATGAACTTTTGATGTAACACTTCTGCCCAAAGGTGATGAGTTACATTTACCCTATCATTCAAGTATAACTGAAAAGCTTTTGTTAGTTTTTCCTAACATGATACAAATGTCTCATTTCTGCCCAAAGGTGATTTGTTACATTTTTATTTAGCAAAATTAGCCCATGCATAATTAAAATAATTGTCTCACTTCTGCCCAAAGGTGATGTGTAACAATTGTTTTGCACATATACTTAAATAAATTTTAATTCTGCCCAAAGGTGATTTATTTTTTGTTTAAGTAGAACTATTAATTATAGTCTATTAGTTTGATGTTAATAATAGACATATCACATCTTCAATAAAATATAGTGATCCTCATATTAATGATCCTTCATTAATCTAATGATCATAAATTTTAATCTATATTATTTTAATATCCCATAATATTACTCACTATTTTCTTCCATAAATAACGATCTCATCCAAATCATCCACTCTAATCTTAAAACACAATTGAATTTTGTCTCATAAAGAGTTTTAATAACATTTAGCTATTCTCAATTTTATTTATTCATTAAGACATGATATGGCTATCCTACTGCTCTTTCTAATAACAATCATTATATTAAAAACTAGAGCATAACAAATGTGATGCGTTAATCATAATGTCTCTTATAATAATGATAATTAATAATTTATTTAAATAAATGCTATCACTAGAGTTATTCTTGATTTAGTTTAACCTAATACTAATCAAAATAACTCATAAGATGCATGCATTCTTTCTTGAAAATTCTAACTATAAGGTTAAATGACATTACCGAATACATCATAATGTAAAATACCATGACCCATAAAATTAAGGGCTTACACATGGAAATAAATACATTTTTTTAGTACATTACATACTAAAATTTTCAGCAGTACAATTTGGTGCCTTACGAATCAACTATAACACTCAGAAGTACCAAAGGAAAATGAGTGTGTTGATTAGCAACATATGTACACGAAAAGAAATGTCTGGTGCTAGAAATAAGATGTTATTCAACTCACTACCACTAAAACCTAAAAGAGGATAATTATAAGGTTCATAGACAAAATACAAGTATTACTTCCAGCTTTATGTTTCTTAAGGAGAAGTCCCATTGCAAAAATATGCCATTAGATTAGGCATAGACATTACAAGACTATCCATAATTCAAAAGAACAACTAGCTAAAATTGATAGTTGTATAATAATGATATATAAGTATGCTAATCCCAATATTCCCATTAACACATGATTTGTTGAGTCTAGTTCTATATGTTTACCCGAAATCAACAAATAACTAACATGAGTGTTAGTGAGAAATTTAAATGTTAAGGTTATTAGAACCATGATAAAGTGTCTTTTAATTACACTTTATGATACCTTAAATATTCTGAAGATTAATCAGAATTTAGTATCAATACTTAAGTTACATTATGACAGTTATAAGGTTTGCATAGCCAACATAAAGTCACTCTTACCTTAAACTCTTATATTATTTTTTATTAATATCTGGATTGAAACATTTATAAAATAGAACTAGATGATAATGTATACTTTCACAACTTTTGTTATAATGCAGATAAAAATTTAACGAAAGACAAATGAGACCTATAATATTAATCTATTAAAACCAAATTTCATGAGAAATCATGACATGGTTGATGAGGGTGATTTTTCATATAATCTCATTCTCAGTGATTTTAAATCATGTGTTAAATGCCCTAAACATTACTTGGCTTAAGGAATAAGTATGGGTCCACCATAAGTTATATTTCACTGACATTCGTGAAACTTATTCAAACGTAATATTCAGACATAATTCTTTTATCATTTAAAATGCTATTTACTTGTATCTAATCAGTATTCTATGGTACGCGGTCTTAAAGAGATCCGTTCATATATACTTAATACGATTTCTTCTAAATATGTCATTTAATTTTATTATGATATTTGGACGTTAATGGAACCAAATCAAGTCTAACATATATATGACAGATTCCCACGTCATGTACATCATTGAAACTTCTCTTGTATTTTTCCTAGAGATATTAAAGATCAGTGGGAGCCTTAAGTGTCTCAATCATAACTTACAAGATTTGCAAGAGGTGAGGGAGTGAAAACTTGATATTATCTCAAATACACCTCTTGTACAAGACACTGCTCCATCATAACACTATTCCATCAAAACTTATCTCTTTAGAATTTACTACTACTCTTACAAAAGTTTCGTTGTTGCTTAAACGTGGACAAATTCAGATTTCTTACTAAATTAATCCTCACCAAGAGAAACTGCAACAACTTATATTATTAGCTTGTTTCTCTGTTAGAATCTATTGGTCTTTAAATACTGACCCTTAGTATGCTAATTTCTAAAGGTTTCTAATGTCAGTGGGAGCAGTAAAAGTCTTTATAATGACTTGTTAGAAGTACAAGAGGTGGGGGGGAGAGAGATATTAAATTTTACTCAAATTACACCTCTTGTACACCATACTGCGTCAAATCTTACACACTTAGAATCCTGAAAATGATAGCAACCTAACTAAGAGCTAATCCATAAAACTGAGACTTTTAAAATTACCCAATAATCAACTTAGGAGGCCATCTAGGTTTTAAAACCTACTAAATTTGAAGCTTATGTAACCTCCCTAACTTAAGTTGAATTGGATGTTGGAAAGTTTAATGATCATACCCCTTATAATTAAACCATTATCATCAATCATAATTGACTCCATAAGTCGCTAACGTTTTGAGATTTGGTTGAATCACCTAAAGGTGTTCATAACTAAACTAAACCCTAACACAAACGTTAAGACACTAAGTAGCATAATTGATTATTAAAGGTTAGATTCAAAAGGGAATAAATCATCAAAGAATCTTATAACCTATATTATAAAACATTTCTTTGAAGATCATCACTGTTCAAATAGCTTATAATAGTTAAAGAGCTACGTTAGAAAAACATTAAAACAACTTTCCCTAATAACTGACTTGCATATCTACATGCTCATAAAACAACCTAAATGTTATAAACTGAAGGTTAATGAACATTTAGTCTATAAGTCAATAAAATCCATATGGGTTAATGTAAACATCAAAATTTGATGAAATACTTATACAATTATTTTCATCAAAAACCAAGTGGATTAATGTACCTACCTCAAGATGAGTGGGGGCAACTAAAAACAAACTTGTCCTTATATAGATGACATTCTTCTGACAAGTATATGTTACATAAGTCAAAGCATTGTTCACACATTTTGATATGAAATATCTCAAAGATATCCCTTGCATAATAGATATCATAACATTCTGAGATAGACCCAAAGGAACATTAGTTTTGTTCTATAAGTTTTATCTTAAATGGGTCCTTACACATGTAACAAACAATATTGCTCTATTTAGAGGATAATAGGATCATTGAGATTATTACCTTATGCTTCATTAAGTAAAAGCCTTATGTAGGTTCAAGTCTATACTCGTTCAGATATTACTCAAAATTGTAACACACTAGATATGCCTAGATTAATGTGAAACATCTAAAAGAGTATTAAAACATATTTAAAAGAAACGAAAGACTATAATTTAAAAGAAGAAGTGAGAATTCAAACCAGTATATTACTCTAAACTTTGTCATATTCAGAGATAAGAAAATGTAATTTTCGGGATATATTCTTATGTCAGTAGATAAATCTATCTCATGGAGGAGTCATAATGAACTGATAACAACAACCTAAGTCATAACAACATAATATGTTGATTAATTACAACGTTGTTGTCAATAAATGTTGTTGAATATTTATTAGTGGACTCATAAGTTTTATTAAACTCCAAATAACTTATATATTGAAGACTAATTGTGATAACGTCAGCTACCATGTTTTCTCAAACAGTAACAGTTTGATAGGTGCTGCATTAAATTTTGATATGAAATTAATTATTCGTTTATGAACGAATTGAGGAATCTAAATTTTCATATCGAATACATTCATGATATGCTTAAGGATCCTATAACTAAAGGTCTATTACCCATAAGTATTATGAAAGCGCTTATAATTATGAGGGGTTTATTAATGACCACGTACAACTGCATATCGTACTATGAATGATTTGTATATTTAATTCGTCTATATGTCATTATGTATGCAGAACATATTAAGAGACATATTATGAAAGCGCTTATAACGTTTGAAAGCGCTTATAATTATGAGGGGTTTATTAATGACCACGTACAACTGCATATCGTACTATGAATGATTAACTATTAAATTTCCTCATCAGTTTTGATTTTGTATTTCTCTTAATATGTTCTGCATACATAATGACATATAGACGAATTAAATATACAAATCAAACGTTCTGAAGGGCTTACTTGAAAATTTTGATCATAACTACTTAGGTTTTAAATAAGTACTGCAGTATGATTAATGGGGGTCTTGAGCTGATGTTCAATTCAATGACTGTATTTCTCTGCTCCAGTTTGAGTTTAAAACTAAAATGAATGTTAACTCCTGATCAGGATTATCTAATACTCATAATAAATGATTACTCGGCCAAGTGGGAGAATGTAAGAATAAATATATTTTATATATTTATTTATATGGCCATCATTATCATTTATATAATAATAGATCAAAATAATTAATTAAACCTTATTATATATTAGCTTGGTAATTGTTGATGGGCCATATTACTTTTAATAGCTAATAAAGGGTTTTCCCTTGGGTGTATATATAGAGAGAATAAATTAACATCATAAGCTAATCACACACACATTATAATTTTGTGTGCCTCCTCTCTCCTAAACCGGGTTCCTCTCAAGAATTCTAACCATCTTTAACTATACATCCTAAAGGGGAACTCGATCAAGATGACAAGCATGTCGACTATATCATACCCTGCTGCGGTTACTACTCTTCATGCTGTAACAGGTTCATAGGTTTAATATTTATCATGTTTTATATTACGTACATGAAGAACTGATCAATACCTTCCCTTCTACTAATAATAATAATAATAATAATAATAATAATAATATATTTGATTGCTAATGATTTCTAGTCTAGTGGTTGATGTAAGACACTCAAAATCTTAAAATATAAAAAGAAAGAGGTTTTAACTTTTAAGTTTCATATATGAATAAAAAAAGGTTTTAGATTAGAATATGTGTTCTATTATTTATGATGGGTTTCTTTTAATGATGAATGCAGATGATCAGATGAATCGATAGTTCAATGATCAAATGGAACGATAGTCCGTTAATATTTTAAATGGTTGTTAAAAAATATAATATATTTGCATAAGTGATTTATTAAACGATACCGTTGAGGCCGCAACTTTGGAGGGTGACAAGGAGTCATGAGTAATGACATGCCATGTGCCAAACCGTGTAAACATCCAATTTGTTAATTTAATTATTATAGTGGTCCCACTAATTATTGGGAGCCACTTGAGTTTTATTCTCTACACATCAAATGCGAGGTTTTTTGTTACAAGAATCCAACAACATTTAGGAGAAATAATGTTATCGTTTTGCCACTATGTATTTTTCCGAAAATAGAATGACAATATGATATAAATATCATAAGATAATATATATTACACAAACAAGCAAAATATGATGGTTACTTATATCAAATGCAGAGAAAGTTTATATTTTCCATTACAAATTAGTAAACGACTAGTTATATATTTTTATTTTTAAAAGCATGCATATTTAGGGGGGGGGGGGGTGATGGATGTGATGACATCATTCATCACACACCCCACCCAATCAAATGGTGCCACATCACCCCCTAAATCCATCACATGTGATAGTTTTTATTAGGGGTGGTGTGATGGTGTGTGATGTTTTTTTTAATAAATACTAAAATAAATAAAAAGAAAACAATATTACATCAACTAAAAAATAAAACAAGAATACATTAAATGAAGACAACTCAATTAAAAAAACCGACAAAAAAAAAAAAAAAAACCCTACGGCCCTTCCCAACCCCACTTGTCGTATATCTCGCGTTTGCGTTGAAGTAGGAGCGATTTAAAGGGTTTCTCAAGATGTTCGTGCGGTTGTAAGATGAAAGTTAGATCGGCGTTTTTTTGTTTGTCATTCAAATGGTTGATATACGTCTCATCACGTTTCATTTTTAAAATATGAGCCTCTTTCCTTCGCTCCTTCGTCTCGGCCATTTCCTCCATCTTAGCCGACTTGTATTCGATGAAGTTTTCGGCCACCGCTTCCTTTCCAGGTCTTGACGGTTCCCCACTTTTCTTGCGATTCGGCCGTGTGGGTGTGGGTATGTCTTCGTCGGGATTGTCTTCGGGTTCCTTGTTCAAGTTCATGTTTGGCATGTTGCATGACAAGCCGCCGGTAGATGTTGTGTAGTCCCCAGACTCAGAAGTTTTTGATCTTTTGAAGAAGATCCTTTCTTCCTTGGAGCCGTTGGTCCGTTCAAATCGACCAACGAAATCGGTTCCCACTTCGCGTGATGTCTCGCAATCTCCCACGCTTCCAAGCGGGGAAAATCCCTACATTTGTAAGCTTGGACATATTCGGCCAAAGCGTTCTTTATGATAGTCGCCTCGCTCGCTCCGCTTTGTGGAGTTCGGGACTACAAAACATTTAGAAAAAATATATATATCAAATTATAAAAATAAAGTAATAGATTATAAAATAAATAAACTAAAATAGTTACCTCTTGGACGTAACAAGCATTAAATTTTGACATTTTTTTATTCAAATCTCCCCACTTGCCAATCATTTGATCCTTATTTCGTTCGGTTGCGCCGGGAAGTTTCGAGAAATGTTCTTTAATACGTTTCCAAAACGTTTCTTTTCTTTGTTGGTTTGAGTGTTTTTTTGATTCAGAGCAATGTAAATAAGCCTTGGTCAAGGCGACCTCCTCATCGGCCAACCAACGCCAAACACCTCTTTGATGCGGCTCCTCATCCGCGGATTCGTCTTCATCCAAAGTTTGCATTTCGTGAGGAAAAGCACTTGCAAATTGATATATAACATCGTTATTGTCTAGGGGATCGACGGACATTTGAGACGGTTGAGACGGTTGAGATCCAACCATTTGAAAAGCATTATTTGGGTAATTTTGGGTAGAAAAGGGGGAATAAAAGGTTGGTTTTGATACGATTGGTTTTGGGACGGTTGATAATAACGTTGTTGTTGGGAAGGTTGTTGTTGGTTTTGGGACGGTTGAAAAGGTTGTGGATAATAAGGTTGTTGTTGGGAAGGTTGGTTTGTGTCGGGTTCGTCTTGTAAGTGAAATCTCGTCGATTCGCCTAAATTTTGTCGAACCTTTGGTCGGGTTTGGGTTTTCTTTGAACCCGACCCACGTTTCTTGTTAGAACCCTCCATTTGATATGTTAAAAATGGTGTGTGTAGTAGAAGATTTTGAGTTGGATTTGTGTATGTTTTGAAGATATATTGTAGTTATTTATATAAGTAAAATATATTTTATTTATTTCCAAATCCATCCCAACGGTCATCACCACCAACGGCTCTTTTCGTTGAATTTCACCCACTTCCACGCGTGATGACCATCACTCAAACCACCCATCACTTGAGTGATAGGTCACCGGCGGCGGTGTGGGGTGAACCCATCACGCGTGATGGGGGTTCCTCACGCAGTGCCCCGGGTCCCCTAAGTACGAATGTATGGAACTAATGTTTCACTAATATCATGTAACCCATTGGTTAATTTCTTAAATGTGCTTTGTAGTTATGGTACAAGATACATTACCAGATATTAGTGATCATTATATACATTAAAGACGAAAAAGTTAAACAATAAAAGCAGCTTGATGTGACAGAGAAAAGAAAACCGTAAACTTGTGAAAACGTTGACGCTAGTCAAAACATAAATGAAAAGAGAAAATATACAACCAACTATAAAGAACTCAAAATATTAAAAAATCACTCTTGAAGCGATTCAAAAAGATCGACCTAATCAAAATAGGCTCATATGATATTCATGGTTGCAATTGTGGTTGCTTGCTTCCAAGCACCAGCACCACAATTGTCACGCCAAGAGTTCGTCATCATCATCACCCTACGTAAACCCAAAAGGTGTAGCACAATCGTTAAAGTATCTTGTCAAACACCTCATGTGCATCGTACCTAAGCTCAAAAAACCATCGCCTTTCTTAAACCCAAAGGACAGACGCGCATTTCGTCATACACCTCATGTGCACCGTATCTAACGTTACAATAAAGGCAAAGCACTGCACGCTATAGGTCCGCCACAGCCATAGACAGTCGGAGTTGTCGGCAAGGTTGGGGCAACACCACTTTGCTTTCGCTCTGTTACGCTTTAAATCTAAAGAAATACATGCAAAGAATGCAGGTGTAAAACCATCAAAGCATGAAAACAATAACAAATATATTCACCTAAAATCAGGTGAAATGGATGACATGAAAACCCTAGGTCGCCAATGGAATATTATTGACGGTCGGCTCTTGGAGCCACAACCCCCGACCTCTAAGTTGTGTGTTGCCAATGAAGGAAACTAACGTACACAGTGACTCAACGTGAGCCACTAGAGGCCGGCGACAGTAACAAACACATAGAGAAGGCATACTTGTGGAACCTAGAGGAGAGATAGGCCATGACCATCCAGCATATAATCAAACCACCGACGCTTTATATAAGGTTGTGAGCAATCAGTGATTTGCGTTTGTGTGTTTTCAAAAGAATAGAAGATGTAAATTAACAGAGGCGAGAAACACATGTAAAGCACCCATGAACACATGGAGCATTCTTACATTAATACACTAATGTTGATTATGTTACTCAAATCCTCATAGTGATTATGAAAACATGAATGATATGATATACCTGATAAGATGTGTGTACCTGTTACCGCAGAGAGAGTAGCCATAGTAAATGAGAAACCTCAATACATGATTGTCAGCTTGATCGAGTTTCTCTTTAGAATGTATTGTTAAGGATGAGGATTAAGGTTATTGAGAGAGAACATATTCGGGAGAAAAAAGGGTCACGGATTTGTGTTGTGTGTTTTATGTCTCGTGTCACCTTATGATGTTAGTTAATCTCTCTTTAAATACATCTAAGGGGAAATCCTTTGTTAGATAATGAGAGTAATATGTTCCATCAACAATTACCAAGCTAATATAATCATAAAGTATAGTTGTTTGTTATTTTAATATATTTATTATAAATGATTATAATGGTCATACGCTAAATATATGAATATATTTGTTCATACAAATTATACTCAATGTTTGGAAACTCGTTGATCCATTCAATGTGGCTTTATTTGCTTAGGTGGCAACCTTATTTCATAGAGCGTAAAGAAACAAGCTACCATTGCTCGCTCTAGTTGTTAATTTGAAAATAAGGTCATGACAAATACGATTGCTAAGATTGTTTGGGTAATACATATAGACCAGGTGTAGTGGGGCATTTTGCCTACCCAAAAAGCCCCAAAGCGTCCGGGAACACCGCCTTCCTGGGCGCTTTGGTTTGAAGTTTGGTGATGGGCGCTGTGTGGGAAGCCTCCGATGGGGGGAAGAGGGGAACATGTTGTAAGGCCCCGAACCCGGTAGCCCTACTTTTGCGTCGGATTTACTCATAAACACAGTTCTTACAAATCAGAGTTCATTAAAACTTTCGCGGAATATAAAAACTTTCTTAAAACATTTCATATCAAAACACGTCTTGTCTTAAAACATCATTTTGCCTTTCAAAATAAACGAAACATTAAACTTAAACATCTTGAGTCTTCCGATGCCAGCCTCTTATTCAGTGCCACGTGTCTCCTCAAGCGAGATGCCTCCTCCTACTCACCTGCGTGCATACTAAAAGTCAGCTACGCTGAGTGAGTTCTAGTTAATCAAGCAACTTATCTTACAACCACTACATGCATCATATACGTATCCGAAAACACGTAGTCCACTATCTAACCTGCTTACCTTACCACTTAGCCTCTTATTTACACCTACCACCTTACCACTTTGCCACTTTAATAACGTATAACGTTATGCCACTTTGCCACTTTGCCACTTTAATAACGTATAACGTTATGCCACTTTGCCACTTTAATAACGTTTAACGTTATGCCACTTTGCCACTTTAATGACGTAGTCACGTATAGGCTTACCCTACCACGTACTATCGTCATGCCTCTATCACTCTTACTACACCCTTGCCACTTCTAACACGCTCTACCTCTACTTATCTACAATATGCTTCATATCATTTACATAATAAGCAAGTCACATCATAGCATACATACACACTAATAACCACTTGGCAATCACTGTCCTTGGCGATGCGTGCAATATCCGAAGATCGTTCACGCACCAACAAGTATTATATAATAGCTACCTCGTATAACATCTATAGCATACACTTACCACTTAAGGTAAGTGTATTCACACTTCACATCGAGTATGCACACAGCCCCGAAAACATAACAAGGAAATGGGGCTAGAAACTCACTTGAACTCTGCTTCTTCCTCCGATAGTTGTAAATCCCTTCTTTAACTGAGCTCGGCTGACTGTATAAGTTACACGTATCAATACTCGCCTGATCTAATCTGGTGGCCTAATATTAGCTTACTTTTACTTATCGTTTTTAATCTATTTTCTAATCGAACTTGACTTTAGGCGAAGTTAAACCTTAGGCGAACTTGGCTTTAGGCGAAGTTGTCATCAGGCGAACTTGGCTTTAGGCGAAGTTGTCATCAGGCGAACTTGGCTTTAGGCGAAGTTGTCATCAGGCGAACTTGGCTTTAGGCGAAGTTGTCATCAGGCGAACTTGGCTTTAGGCGAAGTTGTCATCAGGCGAACTTGGCTTTAGGCGAAGTTGTCATCAGGCGAACTTAGCTTTAGGCGAAGTTAACCTTAGGCGAACTTAGCTTTGCAGGCGAAGTTCATCAGGCGAACTTAGCTTGCAGGCGAAGTTGTCGGCTGCAGCTACTGTTCGTTCTTAAATCCTTCGTTTCTTAACCAAATAACTCGATTTAGGTATCCACGGAATCGTCTGACCAGCGCCTACAAACCCCAACCATCAAATCGACCTAACATCGATGTTTAAAGGGTGCGATTTAGGCATATAGGTTACGGGTTCTTTTATCAATCGATTAACCCTTCAAATCATAACCATTTTCAGTAAGATTAGCTTTGTTGGATTCGTTTTTACCATACAAACTCAGATCTATCATTTCTCAAATCAAACCGAACCTATACGAACGATTTCTAACTATAAACGTACCTTGAACGAGTCGAACTACGAACACGGTTAAGCCTTGATGTTGTTTTGGTCCCTCACGACGTTCTAGCACCAACAAGCTCGGGTTTTCGCCTTCGGATCTTGGTTCGGGTTATAAGATGGTGTTGTGTGTGTTTTGGTGGTGTATGGAATATGTGAGAATGGTGATTAATGGTATTTATATTTAGGGATCATGGGCTTAAGCCCATGGACTCTCCTTCCTTCTTCATAACCCAAGTCCATAACCCATATTCATTACCCAACGCTAGCCCGACCCATACCAACTCCTACTCTATTTATTTATTTCCCGATAACCCGAGTAAACTTTCCCTCTATTATTAAGTAATACAATTTATATTATTTTAGAAATTTCGGGATGTTACAAGTCTTCCCTCCTTAAAGAGGTTTCGTCCCCGAAACCTAACTTATTCCCTATAAAAGGAAAACTTCTTATATTTACACACTTTATTGAATCGCCTTTGCTTTCTGGGTTATCCCTCTTACTCCTGACTTGTAGTCATCGAGCGGTGATCATGTGTTTTAGCTATTACGTTAGCTTGTCCATGAAGCCCTCGATGTACCAAGTCTCGTATCGCCTTCCCGAGGAACCTTGTTTTATATAATAACGCTAACTCCTAAGGCGACGCTTTACCATCACACAACTATTTATCATAACCAACATGCATTCAAGATAGATTCATAGGTCGATCATACAAAATCACAAGAAGTCACAAGTACTTCATAACATATAAGGAAATCATTCAAGCTTGCTAAACAAACATAGGTTCAACTGTAACATAAAACACTCTTCAACTACTAAACATAAAACAACTGTGACATGCCACTTATTCTCCTACAACCTCCTCAGCAGCTAATAGACCATCCTTTCACGCGTTTCCTCTTCCTTCCCCCACTGCCACGGCTTCTCCATACTCCCTAGCTATGTGACTTGACTTACCACACTTGTAACACTTCTGGTCCTCGGTGCATTCACGGGAGATGTGCCCCTTCCTCCCACATCGGTAGCACTGATTTGGACCAGCCTTGCATTCCCCCAAGTGCATCTTCCCGCACACCTTACATGCTTCCTTTCCTGCCATCTTCTGTGTCTTTCTCCCTGCACGCTCCACGACATCCCCAGCTCTTTTAGTTCCTTTCCCTTTTTCCTCATCTTCCACTTCCACATCATCCGCCGCCAGATCATCATAGACCATCTCCGCCAACTCGACCGCAGACTCAAAGGTAACAGGTTTGTTGGCCCTGACTAACATGCGGACCTTCTGGGGAAGTCCTCTAACGTAGCACTTGATCCGTTTCGCCTCGGTGTTCACCATGTCAGGAACCAGCCTAGACATGCGGTTGAATTCAGTGGTGTACTCACGATGTGTCATCTTGTCCGCCTTCAGATTCAGAAATTTCATCTCAGCCCTCTCAACCTCCGCATCAGCACAGAACCTTTTCATCACTAACTCCTTAACGTCATCCCACCTCATGGCCTTAATCTCCTCTCGGGTCTTCCTTTGTTCAACAGTTTCCCACCAGTACATGGCCTCATCTTCAAATGACTGAGTGGCATAACCCACTGCTTGGTCGGGGCGGCATTCGCTAATTCGGATTTTCTTGTCCATTGTGGTTATCCATTAGAGAGTAGCGATTGCGTCTCCCAACCCAGTCAGCTTTGGCGGGTCGCATCCTTTGAAGGACTTATAGTTGCACCCATCTTGGCCTCTTTTCCTGTCACCGACCTCCACAGACTTATCCTCACTCGAAGCCTCTCTTTCTCCTTCCCCATCCTTCCTACCATCACCACCCGCCCCTTCAGCAGTTCGTTCACGGCTTCCAGAAGATCTTTCGGGATTCAGGTTCTTCACAGCAGCAACTACAGCTTGAACAATGGCTGCTTGAACTGCAGGGCTAAGTTGAACCTCTTCGTTATTGTTCTGGTCTCTTCCAGCTGCGCTTCCTTCATCTTCGGTGTTGGAATCTTCTTCTACCGAGGGTTGCCGGACAGGACGAGGCCTACCACGACGTCCAGTGCGACCTCCAGCTCCAACAATGTCTCCAGCTCCAGCCATAGTATTCTAAAAGGGAAAACACAAACATCATCACTCGAGGAACTATTTAGTACAAGGATAACAAGGCTAACAGGTAATAACAGTGGCCAGCTGTGACTAGCTGATCACGGTGCTTTCCGTGTCCTATACACTTCCCTTTATGAGTCTCTTTGTGCTGGTTCTACTTAAGCAGTTAGTCAAATCAAACAATCAATTATTCCTATCCCTGCCGATCACATATCTTTTCTTTCTCATTAACATATATCATTTAATCATACACTTTACCTTTACTGATCTGCTTGAGCGACACATGGCATTCTTGAACTGGCATCTTCTTTCCTTTCTTACTTAAATCTCATTCTCTGTTCGAGTCTAAGCATGTAGGATGCTTAAATCTCTCGAACTTTGCTCTGATACCAACTTGTAAGGCCCCGAACCCGGTAGCCCTACTTTCGCGTCGGATTTACTCATAAACACAGTTCTTACAAATCAGAGTTCATTAAAACTTTCGCGGAATATAAAAACTTTCTTAAAACATTTCATATCAAAACACGTCTTGTCTTAAAACATCATTTTGCCTTTCAAAATAAACGAAACATTAAACTTAAACATCTTGAGTCTTCCGATGCCAGCCTCTTATTCAGTGCCACGTGTCTCCTCAAGCGAGATGCCTCCTCCTACTCACCTGCGTGCATACTAAAAGTCAGCTACGCTGAGTGAGTTCTAGTTAATCAAGCAACTTATCTTACAACCACTACATGCATCATATACGTATCCGAAGACACGTAGTCCACTATCTAATCTGCTTACCTTACCACTTAGCCTCTTATTTACACCTACCACCTTACCACTTTGCCACTTTAATAACGTATAACGTTATGCCACTTTGCCCCTTTAATAACGTATAACGTTATGCCACTTTGCCACTTTAATAATGTTTAACGTTATGCAACTTTGCCACTTTGCCAATTTAATAACGTTTAACGTTATGCCACTTTGCCACTTTAATGACGTAGTCACGTATAGGCTTACCCTACCACGTACTATCGTCATGCCTCTATCACTCTTACTACACCCTTGCCACTTCTAACACGCTCTACCTCTACTTATCTACAATATGCTTCATATCATTTACATAATAAGCAAGTCACATCATAGCATACATACACACTAATAACCACTTGGCAATAACTGTCCTTGGCGATGCGTGCAATATCCGAAGATCGTTCACGCACCAACAAGTATTATATAATAGCTACCTCGTATAACATCTATAGCATACACTTACCACTTAAGGTAAGTGTATTCACACTTCACATCGAGTATGCACACAGCCCCGAAAACATAACAAGGAAATGGGGCTAGAAACTCACTTGAACTCTGCTTCTTCCTCCGATAGTTGTAAATCCCTTCTTTAACTGAGCTCGGCTGACTGTATAAGTTACACGTATCAATACTCGCCTGATCTAATCTGGTGGCCTAATATTAGCTTACTTTTACTTATCGTTTTTAATCTATTTTCTAATCGAACTTGACTTTAGGCGAAGTTAAACCTTAGGCGAACTTGGCTTTAGGCGAAGTTAAACCTTAGGCGAACTTGGCTTTAGGCGAAGTTGTCATCAGGCGAACTTGGCTTTAGGCGAAGTTGTCATCAGGCGAACTTGGCTTTAGGCGAAGTTGTCATCAGGCGAACTTGGCTTTAGGCGAAGTTGTCATCAGGCGAACTTGGCTTTAGGCGAAGTTGTCATCAGGCGAACTTGGCTTTAGGCGAAGTTGTCATCAGGCGAACTTAGCTTTAGGCGAAGTTAACCTTAGGCGAACTTAGCTTTGCAGGCGAAGTTCATCAGGCGAACTTAGCTTGCAGGCGAAGTTGTCGGCTGCAGCTACTGTTCGTTCTTAAATCATTCGTTTCTTAACCAAATAACTCGATTTAGGTATCCACGGAATCGTCTGACCAGCGCCTACAAACCCCAACCATCAAATCGACCTAACATCGATGTTTAAAGGGTGCGATTTAGGCATATAGGTTACGGGTTCTTTTATCAATCGATTAACCCTTCAAATCATAACCATTTTCAGTAAGATTAGCTTTGTTGGATTCGTTTTTACCATACAAACTCAGATCTATCATTTCTCAAATCAAACCGAACCTATACGAACGATTTCTAACTATAAACGTACCTTGAACGAGTCGAACTACGAACACGGTTAAGCCTTGATGTTGTTTTGGTCCCTCACGACGTTCTAGCACCAACAAGCTCGGGTTTTCGCCTTCGGATCTTGGTTCGGGTTATAAGATGGTGTTGTGTGTGTTTTGGTGGTGTATGGAATATGTGAGAATGGTGATTAATGGTATTTATATTTAGGGATCATGGGCTTAAGCCCATGGACTCTCCTTCCTTCTTCATAACCCAAGTCCATAACCCATATCCATTACCCAACACTAGCCCGACCCATACCAACTCCTACTCTATTTATTTATTTCCCGATAACCCGAGTAAACTTTCCCTCTATTATTAAGTAATACAATTAATATTATTTTGGAAATTTCGGGATGTTACACATGTGATTGGTGGGTTTTTATTTGTTTTTTTCTTGATAATTAATAATAATAATTAAGGAAATGATTGGTTATGGCTCCATCCACTATACCCTTTTTATTCAAAACACCTCTATAGTGACGTGGCCCACATGACACAAAACGCGCCCATAGGGGCTTCATCCACTATACACGGTCTTATAACATGAGCTTCATGCATTACCTCCCAATCATCCGGTCTTATTACAGGAACTTCAATACTTCATGCACTACCTCCCAATCATCCAACCATCCTTCGTGATATTCGCATTGCCTTGTTTCTCACGCAAAAATCCGTCTCTCGCAAACGATCGAAACACATTGACCTTGACTACCATTTTATTCATGAACTATTTACATTTGGCCGGTTAAATAAAGTTTTAAGTTTATATCGACCAGGCTTCAGATGGCAAATAGTTTCACCAAAAGCCTTCCGAGTACTCAATTTAGTTACTTTCGCCAATTGCTCCACTTAGGTACACCACCGTCTCGCTTGAAGGGATATTAGATAGTCATATTGTTCATTTAACATTTTGTTATTCCTTTGTGTAATTTCTTATTCTTGTACTCATTTTAATTCGTTTATTGTAGGCACACACCTCCTCTAATTGTGGAGCATAGAATATCATCTCACCTTTTCATTAAGATGTTACGTGTGCGCTACATGATTTTTACAAGTTTATGGAAGAAAGTGTTTTGATTGCATTCATGATCATGTTTTTATAAGAAAATACTATGATATGTATGCCGGAGGGTTTTGGTTGTATCTAGAGTAAAGGTGGTCTCTTGATGGCAAGTAATAGGCCACGGGATGGGCACATGTGAAAAGGAGGGACTTCACAACGAAGCTATAGTCAATTCAAGTTCGAAACACGTAAATGTGCGTGTTGAGATGCGATAAATGAGCTTGTGACATGTCACTTTGTTTTATAAAGCGAATGATTTAAATATGTTTAAAAAAAAGAGACTTTCTAGTCAACAGTGACCATCCATGGATTCACCTATATAAGCCGCGACTAAAGTTGCAAAATAGACGTCCAACCAAAGTTGGGGACGAAGTTAGGAGAGAGATGTTAAACATGTCCAACACCAAACCAGATTGGAAGCTCCTAGAATATTTAATATAATAATTAGTTTATTATTATAATATAAGTTAGTCTTATTTTATATTAATCTTATTTGTTTTGGATTCAAATAATGTATTTGAATTAGTGTAGGATTGAAACCATGGGCTTATATATACCCTACGCTCATTGTGTTAAGTTAATTATTAAGTTTTTCTCGTTTGTCGTTTTCTTAATAAAGAGTCGATCGTGTGTTGATCAAATCTCGTGCTCGTGTTCTTGATTCACCCGCTCAAAGTTTAACAAGAGACGCCGGCCAGGGGGGGGGGGTTTGTTTACATATACATTCATCTAAAAGTGCACGTTTCGGTTACAACCTAAAACTGGTCAGAACCAGGAACTATGAAACTAGTTAGAATCGGTGGAGGACCGGTGTTTTTTCTTTTGTGCGCTTGTATTTATCTACTACACTTAACAACTATACATATCATTATAAGTATTACTGTTGATGCATTAACCTAAAGCAAACATATGAAGTGAAGATGAGCAGATGCAATGTCCATATAACATCATATCATAACCAAATATTTTTAAAAGTAAAGTTGTTTGCTTGCTTCAACCCAATCTCTTATTTCTTCTTATTCTATAATCACAAATTAAACATAACCTTGATGGCATTACCACCGCGTGCACTTGTCTCAAAAGCTTCTTCAACCTCTTTCTGTGAGAAACCATATCTATGAGTTATCAATGGCTTCACATCAATCTTTCCACTTTTGAGAAACTCCAAACACAACGGCCATGTGTTCTTGTACCGGAATATACCCACCACATCAACCTCCCTGAATGAAACAAAAAACATTCATTTTCAATTATTATATTCTAAAGGCAAAAGATGTTTCTAATAGTTGCGTCCGAAGAATTACCACTAACACTATTTACTATTTAGGTATTTAGGCACCACTGACTTGTCATACGGCCATATAATATTCATATGAATCGTATGACATGCAAAAAATAGTCATATAGGTCATATGAGAGGCAGATTATACGACCCGTGTGATGTTTTTCTTCCTATCATAAAGCATGTATGATGTGACAGACTCTAGTGTGCAAACTTGATTTGACATCATACGAATTATATGATGTGACATGCACACTAGTGTACACTTTTGTGGGTAGTGTTTGTATAACAGCCTCCTGTATAATAAAGTTACCTGGCGGCTGCCGGAGTAAGAGGGACCGTCATCTCATGGTGGCCCATTCCCACGAGACAAACCTTTCCACCAGGACGAGTGGCAGTCAGAGCGGTAGTCATTGTCTTGCTGAAACCCGCACAGTCAAAGCTCACATCCACTCCACCTCCCATGGCTTTCTGTATTAATCCCACTTCCCCATCCACATCCTAAGTATAAAAAGTAAACAAATATATATTAGTTTAAAAACTAAAAACCAGCTGAGTCAAACCCAAAGCATGACATGAAAATAATAAGGCTTTGGGTTGGAATATCTAAACCCATTTGAAAAAGGGTCATGTTTGTGGTGACCTGTTTAATTAAACGGGTCGTGTTCAGGTTGACATGTTTAACTCGTTTAGTTAAATAGGTCAACCCACTAACACGTTAACTCATTCTTTCGCAACCCCATGTTTACAACTTGATTATCACCCGCCAACCTGTTTAGATTAATGTGTTAAGCATGCCGTGTTGAAGTTACACGACTTTAAGTGTGTTTGTGCCCGAGGTTGACGCCTTTGACACAATTAAAAATACAGGTTGTGCCCGTTTAAACAATTCAACCCACCAACCGTAAACCAAACAAGATTGGCATTCTGTATATACATAATACATATGTAACAAAATATCATTAACCATTAAAAGTCATGTAACTTTAAAGGATTAAAAAGACCTGAATATTAGTGGAAACTTTGATGATCTCATCCGCACCAAGCTCTTTCGCCACAGATAACCGGCTATCCTCTACATCCACAATCACTATTCTTGGAGCACCAAAAGCCCGGGCAGCCAGCATTGTCACAAGCCCAATGGGCCTGGCCCCCATGACTAACACATTCGTCTCCGGCCCAATCTCAGCCCGCCGACAAGCATGCACACCCACACTCAACGGTTCACACATTGCCCCTTCTTCTAAACTCACATTTTCGGGCAATTTAAAACACAAATCAGCAGGATGCACCACCTGTTAGTTATAAAAAAAGTCATACCTTTTTAACACCAAACTTATAAGAAACTAATAAAAGTTTATTAATAATATAATAATAAGCTCTACTTGATTTGCAAGAGAGCCATGGACCGGGGGAGTGGCGAAAAACTTCATCTCGGGGCAAAGATTGTAACGGCCTTCTTTGCATTGAGTGCATCTCCAACAACTAATCCCGGGCTCGAGAGCTACACGATCACCAGGCACTAGATGTTTCACTTCACTCCCAATTTCTTCTATCACACCAGCACACTCGTGTCCAATAACCATTGGTTCTCACTATAAAATCCGCACATATTAGCGTCTGCAAAGTAATCAAATTGGTTAGATTCTATATAATTGTGTATCTAGTTTTGTGTTTACTAAAAATATTGATTTTTATATTGATGGTTGAAGAACCATATACCTAAGAGTTATGTCTTTTAAATTAATAAATACATAATCAAGAATCAAGATTGAATCCATGGATAATCTAAAAAATCTCAACTTTTTTTATATTATTCATCAAATACTCAACATGATCAAGAATCAAGATTGAATCCATGGATAATCTCAAAAATCTCAACTTTTTTTATATTATTCATCAAATACTCAACATGATCAAGAATCAAGATTCAATCCCCAGATTATCAGGAAAAACTTAATTTTATTTTTCATATTTATCATTAAATACTCCACACCATTAAGATTCAAGATTCAGCAGCCCCATGTTATACCAAAAATTATAACTTTTTGATACTATTAATCAAATACTCAACACCATCAAGATTAAATACTAAGATTATCCAACACATGATCATTATAAGAAGGGAATACAATGAAATGGAACCCTAAGGTTGTGTTTGCATATAATGAATTAACATAAAAGAAATTAAACAGACCTTGAGATAGTGAACATCACTCCCACAAATACCCACAGCTTTCATCCTTACTTTCACATCATGAGGCCCTAAATCAATCCAATAAACATATACTTATATTAAAAACAATTTATACTTAATTAATTACTAATATATGAAGAATATTAGGTTAGGTTATGATACCAAGTGGAGGAAGATTGAAGGGCTGAATCTTGAGAGTGTTAATGGCCACCAGCCAAGCAGCCATGTTTTGTTCTGAATCATCATCATTATTATTATTATTATTATTATTATTATTATTATTATTATTATTATTTCCACCCTTACCCATATCTCTGTGTATTGGTTTACAACTTCACTCACCAGCAATATGATATGATGATTGTGGTATGGTTTTTGTTATTTGATAATGTGTTTATTGATAATTTATTAATATGTGATGACAATAAAAAGTATGACTGGATAACTCAAATAAAATACTATATTTATTCCACCTTTCAACAGGATGACGATGATGTTGATCAGATGATGTGGTTTACACGTGTAGTGTATATCAAGTGTGTGCGTGATACTTTTGTGCAGGCCCTGCTCAGAGCTTCACAACAAACACACTACAACAGTGAACCCAGAACCTTCATTAATCATATTAATAAAATTATTAAAATAACTTGACAACTACTTGTGAAACCTGAAAAAGCTCAACTTAAATAATATTTGAATAAGCCCAACTAATAATGTGATCGGTGGTAATTCAAACTTTCAACTATGTTGCTAACAACAATCATAGTCTAACGAATCACTAACTTTTTTAGCTATATTCTATGTTGCTAACAACAATCCTAGTCTAACGAATCACTAACTTTGTTAGCTATATTCTGTTAGGTTAATGTGAAATATCCTAAATACCCCTTTTTATTTTTAGTCTATAAAAATAAAATACATACATAGATACATACATCTTCATCCTCACATTTCAACATCTGCACCTTAATCACTTGCATCCACCAAGATCGCCATCATCTCACGCCACCAACCACCGCCACCGTGTAATTCGTTAGACTAGGATTGTTTGGCAACATAATTGAAAGTTGGGATTACCACCGATCACGTTGTTAGTTGAAATTATTATTGGCCGATAGAGAATAATTGGGATTATTAAAATCCGATTTTCCTAAAAGAAAAACTTACGTGGATCGACTTCGGACATAGGTGTTAAACGTTCATTAAATTCATGCAAATTACACTATTCAAGACACATGCAAGCGTTTGTTGAACCAATTTAAAAGTCGACCCACATACAAAGAAATTTTTTCGGTTTTTTTTTGTGTGTTACTTACAAAACATGAAAAAATAAATTATTTAAAAATATTGTTAAGTGGAATTTTTTTGAGTTTTCATGGACTTGAGGGAGTGATTAGATAGTGGGGACAACCTCCTCTCTCTTTTTGCGGGTCCAAATTCACGGACTTCCTCACTGAACAAATGCTACAAACTTGCGCCACAATTGTGCTAATCTGACACCTAAGGTCTGCTCCTGTGCTACCTCATCGAGACACAACACAAAGAGACCCGTTGTGGATTCTCTAAGCCAGCTCGATCCTACAACCTAATTTGAAAAAATAATCAATGGATAAATTGATTGGGCCGAACACTTGCATACTTCTCTATTATATTGCTTAATACGTTCATAGATAATATTACTAAGTGTGGTCGATCTAATGAGATAAACGGCATTGATTGATAAATTCTTCTCTCTATCGTTTCTTTCTCGTTTGATAACTAACAGAGAATGGTATATATTATGTATATGCATATGATATTAAAGAAGTTTATAGGGTTAGATGAAGGTTCATTGGACAATGGAGAACAAGGAACCCATTCTCATAGTTAATTATAAATCATATCCATACTTGAGATGAAATTTGATTAATTAAAACACTAAAAGCATAGAATAGGAAATCATGTATGCTAAGCTGTTCTTGTACTATTGAATTTAAGATGTTAAAAAGTTCACATGACCCTTCAACATCTTTCTTGGATTTGGAATTTGGATTTAACTCTATAAAAGAAACACTTGCTTGGGTTGTTTTGTAAAACTAAAAACCGAGTTCTAAAGCTACAATCACAAAAGCTGACTCATTAGGCGACTGATCATCATCATACATAACCTTCACTGTCTCATTATCCACATCATGTAAGTATAACAGTGTGACCTATGTCTAATAACCGAAGAAAACTTTAAATCACATCCGAATTTCATCGCCTGTGTGTAATCCTTTCATCCTCAAGCGTACATCTTTTCACAGATAATCAGGTCATAGATTCCATCTTTTCATTCTACCAAAATTGTAATGTTTAGAAGAATGCGAGCCATAACTTGTGCAAAATGTTTTAAAGTTATCCCGCCTCTCCACCAACCATTAGAGCTCTTCAATCAGGTGAAACATATACTTGAATCTAATTATCTAAATACAAGTTTAAGATGTGAGTTTCGTCTTGAATTAGGCTGTCCATCATGTATAAATCGAGTGTTCAAGTTGCCTAATAATATGAGCTTGAAAGAAGGGGCCATATGTGAACCATATGGTGTTTGTGGTCGTGACAATTTCAATTTCAACCCAGATACTGGCGTTTCGATCTCAGGGGTGGGACCCACAGACCTTGTGACCATGCTGGCTGCACATGCATATGAAGCCCCGAAATACGCCAATGTCAACCCCGAAACTATAGTTTCCATCTTTGGGGCGGGACACATAGGCCTTGTGACCATACTGGCTGTACATGCATTTGGAGCCTCAAAGATGTTGAAAGATCATGATACGAACATCAGTTTGTATGTTAAACCTTTAAAATATTTGTTAGTATAATGCAATTATCCATCTTTATTTTATTCAGCTGTTTGGATGTAAAGAACTCCAACCGGTTGGTTTTAACACATCACCTTCCTTTAACAATTCTCTCATTTTCATGGCATCATCCCATCTTTCAACACCAGCATACACATTTGATGACAAAACATAATTCCCACTATTACTAGGATCTAACTCAAGAAGCTTGTTGGCTGCAATTTCAGCTACAACCATGTTTCCTTGAAGCTTACAAGAGCCCAATAATATCCTCCATATAATCACATCCGGATCTATCGGCATTTTAACCATAAACTCATACGCTCTATCAAGATTACCCGATCGGCTCAACAGATCAACCACACACCCGTAATGTTTCATTTGTGGTTCTAATTTATAATCCCTTTTCATGCTTTCAAAATATTCTAACCCTTTATCTACCATGCCAGCATGTGCACACGCAAGCAATATCCCTACAAAAGTTCCATGAGTCGGCTGCACGTTCTCTGTTAACATCTCGGAAAACAGATCAAGGGCGTAAATGGCATTTCCATTCACGGCTAGCCCTGAAATGACTGCAGTCCATGAAACCGAATCTCTTTTAGGCATTTCATTAAAGACTTGGAGTGCGTTCTCTATTGCACCACATTTGCAATACATATCTATTAAAGCATTTCCAACATATAAATCCTGTTTTATTTTGTTTTCACGAATGTAATCATGTATAGATTTGCCCATATCTATTGACCCTACACGAGCACAAGCAGAGAGCACACTGGCAACCGCGATTTCATCAGGTTTGATACCGGTTTTCATCATTTCAAGAAAAAGGCTCAGTGAATCAGAAAACCGACCACCTTGCGAGTAACCAGTGATCATACTTGTCCAAGAAACAACATCCCGTTTTGGCATTAAATCAAACAACTTCCTCGCCTCAATCAAGTCTCCGGCTTTAACATAACCCGAGATCATTGCATTCCAAGAAACCATATTCCGTTCCTTCATTCGATCGAAAACCCCTCGTCCCAACTCCACCGAACCATACCTTCCGTGCATATCAATTAACGTGTTCCCAAGGTAAACATCGATCACAATATTATTATCTTCAATGTACTTAACCATAGACTCTGCAATACTCTTGTCACCTACGTTTATACACGCTAACAAAACCTTCACCATGGTAACCGAATCCGGGATCAAACCCGCCTCACGCAAACGATTAAAAACACTTAAAACCTCCTTAAACCTGTTACACTGACTATACCCACAAATAACCGAATTCCAAGACACCAAATCTCTCTCACGCATTTCATCGAACACCTTATCCGCACACTCCAACCGCCCGCACGAAGCATACATATGGATCAAACAGTTGCTAACATAAAGATATGACATAAACCCCATCTTAAATACATGAGCATGAACTTTCCCGCCAAACCCAGAATCTCGAACACGACAACAAGCTTTCAAAACATGGATTGAAGTTATGTTATTACCCTTTAATCCTCTGTCACGCATTTCGTCGAACAGGTGGAGTGCATAACCGGGTTGATCGCTCTGCGTGAAGCATCGTATCACATTGTTCCAAATTGACAACGTGGGTCGTTCAATCTGGTTAAATACGAAGTGGGTTTTGTGTAGATTGTTTGGAAGAAGCGAGTAGGATTGGATTACGGGAAGTATTGATGATGGGTTAGTGTGAAGGTGGGTTCTGATGAGCCTAGCGTGAAGTTGTTTAATGAAAATTAATTTCTCCATTAACAGGAGATAATAATTAGGCGTCTGTAATTAATTTATTATGTCTTGGTCGGTTTGAAAAGTAGGTCACTAGTTGATTAATGACAGGTTGATGAAGGGTTTATGTGTATCACACGTTGTAAAATGGAAGAGTAGTGGTGTTGTGTTTATCACAACGTTGTAATATGGTGATAAAATGTCACTTGTATTTGTGGTTGATAAAGTCTAAAGATGTAAACAAAATGGATTTTAAATACTTTTATGCTAAAATAGTAAAATAAAAATATGTTTCTTCGACAATGAGCTGTTTGGAGAAGTGAATATTTGAGCGGGAGACTCAAATTTCATAATTTCAAATATGATCTTAAGCAATTGGTTTTTGGTCAACAGGTTTCTCTGGTACAAGAGACTGTAGGTTTAGGCCACCTAACGTTACCAGTGATCGACAACAAGCGTATGGGAACGCCTTTTGTCACTGGTTACCTGGGTAGCTGAGCTTTATTCGTTGGTCATTTAAAAATAATTTGTTTCTTAACAATCATATATCTAGTCCTTGTTTAAACTTATCAAACTTTTATGTAAAATAGGTAAATAGTGAAAAACATATAAGAAAATGTCTAAACGATAGAAACATATTTTTAATAACAAGCGAAGTTACGAAGCCCATAAGTAGCGAACGGAAAGCTCTCGAGCGACCTTAACAAACCAATTGACAGACTCAAATTGAATCATTAGGGCTCTAATTTCATCACTGAAGATTTTTCCTAATTTTAGTGGTTTCCTAATCTATTGAATTTAGCATAAAACATGTAAAATACTAGTTATTTTAATTTTCACATTCATTTATGTTTTAAGTTTCAATATTTATAACTAAAAAAATATGACAATATTCGTCAAAGGTCCTCATATACTGTTTTCATTCATCAAGTAACAAATAGTGTATCATACTACCATTTTCTTTGGGATTCTCTGTTTATAATTTGTGCCTCCACACCAAGTCATATGAGAAAGACACTATTTTGGACATGTTGTAGCAAAAGGTCCATTAAATTGACAATCTATAAGCCCAGTCTTCCCGTCCAATAAACTCCATTGACCCTATATACTTAACCATCATTCACGTTCTTTATTTAGTTAGACTTGGTCTAATTTATAAAACATCAAGAAAAGGTCATAGCGGTTTAGTTATTTTATTTAGATAATAATAAACAACCCATAACCAGTCCCATCTTAGAACCGGCTTCACCATAACCATAGTGGTTGTGGTTGTGGTTGTGGTTGTGGTTGAGTGGTTCATCCGTTTATGGTTGAAACTTAACACCTTAACCCCACTTTTTTGGTCAAACGTGGGTTGCGGTTGGCCCCATAAACCCACTATATAAAGCAACACATACACACATACATATTAATTAACACACACATATTAAATATTAAATCATGAATACTAAAGCGTTACGAACATCACTAGCAATAGCAGATGCTCTTTCTTTTTATTGTGCACTTGCACTAGCGGCTCTTATGCTCACCGGAGCTTTTAGAGATGATCACGGTTATAGCTATTCCGTTAGCACCACCGCAGGAGGGGGAAACGGGGTGCGTGTGATGAGTATACGCCCGTGCGACGAGATATACGTGGTGGGGGAGGGGGAAACACTTCATACCATAAGTGACAAGTGTGGCGACCCGTTTATAGTCGAACGAAACCCGCATATTCATGACCCGGATGATGTGTTTCCGGGTCTAGTCATCAAGATCACCCCTTCTACTTCTTCTTCTGGTATACAGTAGCTATTTTGTTTGTATTGTTTTTAGGTTTGTAAGTTTGGACTCCCTCGATCATGTGTAATAGATGTGGAGAATTGAAATCGTACTATACTAGTTATTATTTATTTTGCATTTATATATGTATACGAAATATATGATCACTTGAATACAGACATACAGTTTTATCATTTGAGGCTGGGAATATCAACTCAAGCCACGATCAATTGTTGTAGGTTGTAACAAAACAGCGAAGTAATTTGCAACGTTTAGTTTTATTCTTTTCTTTCTAGCCATTAAAGTTTACGAGGATGATTGCAAGATTCGATTTCGATTCTAAGGCGCTATTAAGTATTAACTGTTAGGAAAGACTAGTGGCAGTGTGGCACCATCTTTGGTTCTCAAAATGATACGCTTTTTGATATGATTGTTTCGGAGTTTTTTTTAACGTTTTTAGTAGGATTGACTTCGTTACTTAAAAAGAGGTTGCGGCGCAACTTGTTGACCATTTACCTATCACTTTATTGTGATGGTCTTGTAGTAACTAATTATGTTGATTTAATTGTAAGTTTATGTTGAATTGTGTAGAGTGGTTTAAATTTTTTTTATTTGTTTTTAGGTTAGGCTTTTCTAACCTGGGGTGGTTTTATATCAAGCTTGTCTTTTTTTCTTATAGAAAAAGTGTTAGTTGTTAATATGAGATATATGTGTAGCAACTAGCAAATATATTTTGCATTCTACTATTTTAGAGTTACATTTTTCTTTCCTCTTCTCGATTTTTCTTCAGCGACAATGAGTCATATAATGATTGAATAATGAATAATATCATAGGTTTGAAATAGTTGATGGCCATGGAAATCATAATAATCTAATAATTTTTAATTCCTGTACGTTGACCTTGATGTCATGTTGCCATAATTATATGATAATGCCGTATTATATAAACTATGTTGTCTTCAAGTTTCATCATCATCATCATCGTACTCAGTATATCCCACCAATAGCAAAGCTATAGTAGAGTCTGAGGAGTATAAGATGTAGACAGCCTTACCTCTACCCCATGGGGATAGAGAGGCTGCTTCCGGTGAGTTCCCCGGCTCGAATGTTGTCTTCAAGTTTAGGATTGGTAATTTTGTATCATTTGTATTCGGTTTTACGATAGTACTGGTACCGAACATATATAATTGATATGGTATATAGCTTAGAGTATCACTCATTTTTTGTACTGGTATTTTTTGGTAGGATAGAGCTAGGCACCTAACATAAAAGCAATCTTTGAAGAACATGAAAATGACTCATTTAGAGACGACGCGATTAACACAAATATCAAACATGAAAATGACTCGTTTAACAATTGATTTTGGTGGTTTGAGCATGCCAGTTATAGTGATACGTTTTATGTACAAAGAAAGAGAAATTATGTACCATAGTGTCTTAATTTTAATTATTCTAAAAATATGCAACATTATATAACACATTTTTTTTTACTTAAAAGGTCTTATCGTGTCTATACAGGTGTTCTTTATGAAAACCACATGTGCCAGAGACGCAATCCATGGTATTCTATACAATATATGTCAATGCATAATAGTTAGTCTGCTTATTATATATATAGTATAATTAAGAACTTTGGTGACACAAAAGATTTTTTATATTATTTTATCAGTTTGTTTTGTTTTTATGTAAATCATTTTGATACTTATCTAATTGTGATGTCTTGATGTGTGGTTGTTTTAAGAATTCTTAATGCTTGGAAATTAAAAAAACCATGCAAGTTTAAGCCCCATCCAACGCCAAAAAATTTCTTGGAATTTATTTACTCTTTTGTTGTGAGAACTTCTTTCTTTGAAAACATTTTTCGGTTTCTTTTTTGTTTTTTATTTGATACGTGTAATTTTTTAAATATGTTAACATAATTAAGAGTTTTACTGCCGCAAGTACGTTATTGGGCCACTTGGCTACACGTTATTGGTGCAAGAATTCTTTTTTTTGTTTTAATTTCGCTTTGTAACGAACGTAAAGAAAACCAATCGAATGTCAATTTTGTTTTGTTTTGTATATATTTTTTCTCTTTTTTAGTTCAGGTACCTTAACAAATATGTTGCAAACTGACCAATTTCACGTAGAGCATGTTTGTTTTAGTTCCAGTATCGTAACGAACGTAACAAAAACCAACCGAATGATGATTTTGTTTTTTAGTTCCGATACCGTAAGGAACATAATGGAAACTGGCCGAATTTGCGTAGACTCAACGCCTCATCACCCGGGATCGACAGTAGTCAGGTTTTACCAACGCTTATGTTTTACCAACCGACGTTACCCCATTGGTCCACCTCAAATTTATTATTATTTTTTTGTTTTATTTTTTATTTTAGTTCCGGTACAATAACGCACATAACCGAAGCCGGCCGAATTCACGTTGACTTAACGCTTTAACACTTGGAATCGATAAGGCATCGATTTTAAAACCCCTCAGTTTTACCGACTTGCCACAGCGCAACGTGTCGGGTAAAACTCTAGTTCATTCTAACAATCTAACAAAAAAGCGTTGGTTTTGAGTTTTGAGAGCTCTAATTGATATGTGTTGGCAAAGAGAACACATCATTTAGGGGGGGAGGGGTGGTGGATGTGGTGTGATCACTCATCACACACCCCACCCAATTATATTGTGCCACATCACCAACCCAAATTTCATCACATGTGATGGTTTTTTATTATGGGTGGTGGTGTGGTGTGATGGCGTGTGATGGAATTTTTTATTTTTTTTTGTAACTTTAAAAATTAAAACAATATTTAATAGAACTTAAAAATAAAAATAACAGTTTAATATAACATAATTCAACTTAAAATTTAGAAATAAAAAATAAAAGTTACAACGAACGTCTACTCCTCGTCTGAATCCGGAAATTCCAAACCTAAAGAACCTATATGCGCAACAAGATCCCATCTCAACCGATGATGAATATCTTCATCCCGCAAGTCTAATTGGACATCATCGGGAACGGGAACATGAGTCGGAGGATCCGGTACCCAATCTGGAGAAATTGCATTTCCATATTCTTTTATTAACATATTGTGTAATATGATGCATGCATACACGTAGTTAGAGATCGTGGGTTTTTTCATTGCATGAACCGGTCGACTGAGTATGCACCATCTACCCTTTAAAACATCGAAAGCTCTCTCGACATCTTTTCTTGCCGATTCTTGCAACTTCTTGAACGCCTTTTCATTGGTCTCGACAAGAAACGAAAAGGCTTTCACAAAAACAGGCCATTGCGGGTAGATACCGTCGACAAGATAGTAATCACGTCTGTAATATCTCTCGTTGACAAAGTACGGACAAAAAGGTGCGGTGCCATCTGTTACGTTCTGAAACAACGGTGATGTGTACAAAACAGTGATGTCGTTGTTTGAGACAGGAACACCAAAATAAGAATGCCAAATCCATAAATCATTTGACGCAACCGCTTCTAGTGAGATGGTCGGTCGTTTGATATCACCCCTAACATACGCCCCTCGCAACTCCCGTGGACAATTTCTCCATTTGATATGTGTACAATCGATGCTACCGAACATCCCTGGAAAATGCCATCTAGCCTCGTGTGCGGCGTAAAGACGTGTAATGTCGTGTCTTGTTGGTTTTCGTAGAAACTCTTTGGCATACAATTTTATAATCGCGTTACAAAAGAATTGTAGACATTCACGTGAAGTTCTCTCAGACATTTGTAAGTATTCATCGAATTGGTCGGGTAGGTTACCTGTCGCTAGTTGACGAATAGCGGGTGTGCATTTTTGAAACGGCGTAAAACTTCGTTTGCCTCTCGCGTCGTAAGATTCTTGAAACCATTCTTCGTTTGCTTCGACGTCGGCTACAATCTTTAAGAATAAAGATTTCGGCAAATGAAAGTGTTACCTAAACGTCTCGTCGTTGTACTTCGGCTCCTCCACAAAATAGTCGTTCATTAGCACGTCATGGACATGTATACGATCACGCTCCACCACCTTTTTCTTTGGACGGCTCGAGCCTTCAAGTTCTTTGTATAGCAACGGGAACCATTCGAGAATGTCATCGTCCGAAGACCTATTGGTGTCTAAGGGCATCAAGTGTTTCGGAAATTCCATATTTTTTTGTTATGAATGAAGGGGAAGTTTGAGAGTGTTTTTGAGTTGGATTTGGTTTATGTTTTTGTTTTGGTTTTATATTGTTTTTTTTTATTTAAACCCCCCTCCAACGGCTAGATCCCCACCCAACGGCTACATTTCTTCTTGGAAATCACACCCCACCAAGCGTGATGGCCATCACGCAAAATACCATTTTGCGCGTGACCATGGGAGCGGCGGCGGTGTGGGTTTTCTCATCACGCGTGACGGGGAGGCCACCACGCACCGCCCCGTCCGCCCTTAGTAATAGACTAACGATTATTAAGATATCTAACCCAATCCGCATCTCCATGAATAACATCTTGAAAAGTGACATGTCAATCCTTTCGGATTGGATGAGATGTTACAACTGAAGTAACCTAGCTAGCCATCTTGATAAGATACCAATAGCCCATGTAATGACAAACTCTAACACCATGACAATATCCAAATTTTAAACTCCGAAACAAACTTAACACTAATGAATGGGGTTACTAAACTCCGAAACAAACTTAACACTAACGAATAGAATTGTGTTGCATAATGTTTACTCTCACAAGCCATATTAGGGATGTTTCCTTCACACAAATTTTTTTAGTCTATTGCGTGCCCGAAAATCTAACACCCCCCCCCCCCCCCCCCAACCACCACCACCACCACCACCCACACAAACTTTAATTAAGTCCCCTGAAAAAAACATGGATCTTCCACTTTTTCACAAGATTTTTTTTTTTAATTGACGCTTGATCAAAAGCTTATGCATATTACTACACTCATTATGTTTGGACGTTTGGTGTGTGTATATATCCAAACAATCTTGCATTCAATTTTAATTTGATGATGATAAAAAAGTAGTTTAAAATTATTGATTACATTCTCTGTATCCAATAAAGAATGCCAGCAACTCACAAAAATATCATACCCGTAATCAGTTCATCGACCGTATTAAGATTAATATTATGTAATAATTCTATTGTACTTTCCTTTTTGATGGGTTATATAGTATTAAATCTGGATTGAGCCGAATATGGCGGCACCAGATCCCACCCCACCACAACAACTTTGTCAACTTTCATCATATTATTCATTATACGACGACTCTTAATAAGAATAATAATAATTTAAAACTAATCAGCCTCTTAATTTGTTTTTTTCTCTCTTTTAGTCTTGTTCCAACATAATTCAGATCAATGAATTAACTTCGATGAAAACGACATAGTATCCTCCTACGAAATAATAAAGAAACAAACACGTGGGCAAAGGCACACCTATCGTGTTTTATGACGTTTGTAGATAAACCATAAAACTATTTTTGGTCAATTTGTTGATAGGAGGCTGGCTGCTCATTCATTTCACGCAATCTTTTCCTGTCACTTTGAAAATACTTAAAACATACATAATTCAATGACTCACTGTTACTTAATTACCTTTTGTTCCTAACTTTTTTACTTTAATGAAAACAAAAGAGATAATAAAGTTGAATTTTCTTATCAAATTATGGAAATTGTACAAATGTTGAAGTTAACTAGATATGAGAAAAAGATTAAGACTTCCACCAACCATATAGCTAGGTGAGGTGAGTGCACCTTTTAGGACTTGGACCGGTAGAATGAGCATGCAACGTTGGCTTAAAGTGTCTTAGCCATCAGGTTTTACAGTTTTTATTCTTCTAATTATATTCCTTTGTTTTTCATACAATATGTTTTTTTAATCTTACAATATACAAACCAAACATAAAGTTATATGAATCAGTAACTTACTACAAATAATATGTTTCTATCCATACCGAAATATTTAACGTGTGACCAGGGTTGCAAGAGAGTTGAGCCGAACTTGATTTAGTCGGGGGGCATGTAAAGGCTTACGGTGTGGGTCAAGTGATTCTCTCGAAACTTTTTATATATCGTCTAAACGACTGAAACCTGAGGCTCCATAAATAATAAGTTGTAACATGGACATGTGTAATTTGATTGTCATTCATAAGCAATGGTATGATTGGTATCCAACAATCATATATTTACTTTGTCGTATAACACTTTTACTTTGGTCATTCTTTCACATCTATGCATTCTCACATGAGATCATTCTTTAGTACTCCATTCCACTCTTTTCATAATTAAGCTCTCGTATTATGTTTCATTGGCCACACAATATATATTATGGAAAACAATCCTAGAGTTGTGTTTATCAGAGTAACATGTCTCACCCATGGTAACTGTACGTTAACCACAGCATATGGCGTCACCCACGAAACTAGGATGATACTCACCTTATCCATGGTAGCGGTGTGATATAATCACAAGGAGCATCCGTCTAATTAGTTCTAAACATTTTTAACAACTCTTTAAACAATTCGAGTATTATCATTCATGATAATTGACCATAAGTTCCCTCTTTTGGTATAACTAACCAAAAGTTCCCAACATTTATTAACATCATTTCTAGAACATGAATTTTATATTCCAAGCAACACCACATATATGCATAGAATGTCTTGCATTAAAGCATTTCTTACTTATGGTAACTTGCTTTAGAAAGTATAAAGGCGTTGCATACACCATTTAATCATTTATCCAAGACTACCCAATAGAAGAAAATAAATAAAAGAAACCGAAAACAAGTATGAGTCTACATGAAACTGAAAAAACCGAAACAAAAACTTCCATATAGGCCTTCACTAGTCTGGTTAGCTAGTGAGTGACTAAGTGGTTCTTCCGGTCGAAAAGACCCCCCCCCCCCCCCCGGCGACATGCGGTTTGGTTCTCTGTTTTCCTAAAATTGAACTTATGTTTCGGTTTGGATTTTACATATAGTGAAAATCGAGAAAAGCAAACCATAGATTTTAGTTTTTAATTATATATATTTTTAAAATAATTTATAATGTACAAGTTAATTATCTATGTGACTAAAATATTTTCGACCAAACGTATAATCATATATAGTTATTACTTAATAAAAATAAAATGATTCAACCCAAAAAAATCGAAACCCAATGATTTTCAAAATATTCAAAACTAGCAGTTTCAATTTGGTTTTAGTCCAAAACCTACTAAAATAAAAGAAAAGCATGGATTTAGTAATATGCCGTTTGCTTTGGGGATAACCATAAGTCGTTAAAGATAACAACCGGCAAGTCAACAATAACAAAATAGTACGGCACCAGGTCGTTGAACCCAACACTCTAACGCCACATACAGGCCCAACTAACTTCCCCTGTTTCATTTGTCTATATATACACATTAATTTATCCAATTCCAATATTATCATTACCATCATCCCACAATAACAAATTCATAATAATATTTTCTGATCAGTCCGATGGCTTCATCAACTGCTACGGTGAGCTACGCGGACGCAGCTCGGTTGTACTGCATCATATACGTCGCACTTCTCGTATTATTAGGATCGGTTTCTGACGACAACTCTGTTTTCAATAAAATTAATCCCGTCGTTGGTCAAACCTGCGACGAAATTTATGTTGTCGGGGAAGGTGAAACTTTACACACGATCAGTGATAAGTGCGGTGACCCGTTTATTGTCGAAGAAAACCCGCATATCCATGACCCGGATGATGTGTTTCCTGGGCTTGTGATCAAGATCACCCCTTCTAGTCCACGTAACTAGAGAAAGTTTTACTTCTTTATATCAAATAGATGATGCTTATTATTTCATATTATTTTTCATCAATATTAACATAGTTTAGATTATGTGTTAAAAAGCGAAAACCTGTTTCCTATGTACATGAAGGCAGTGTTTTTTATGTAAACCTTGAACTTGATAAATGATACTGTTTTTGAAATATTTACAGTTGATTGGATATAGATGAATTTTTATTATTGTTATATTTATTTATTTATTTTTTTTTCTTGGAATATACTTGTAATGATGCATGTAAGATTGTTATTATCATAAAGTTATTAGATGGCGCTAGTCCAAATATCGAATCAATAGATTTTGCTTAAGTGATACAATAAAAGATAAATATTTGAGATGTTTTTAAAGTTAAACCGTGGTCTTAAATTCATTATTCAAACGTTTAAATTATAAATCCACAATAACTATGTTTTATGACCTTTGTTAGCAAGTTTTATAATCAAACCACTATTTGGTCAAGTACCGCAGTAGGTGTATTATCGTAATGACACGGGTCATCAAACCACTATTTGGTAATATAATGGGTTTTTTTTTTCTTTCTTTTTTTTCGTGCATACTTTTTATCTACAAACTTCGACCATCATTTCTAAAGACAATCAAGAGCAATGCATTTGTTACATTTATCCTAACATTTTTAAATGGGTCCCGCTATTTACACAAATATGTAACAAAAATATTCAATAAATGGCCAACATACTTTGGCCGACACTGACACTGAGAGACGAAAGTTTGGTGAGCGAATGAGATTATATACCCCAGTAGTCCTAGCCGTAAACGATGGATACTTTTACACTAATATATTTTAACATTTATTCAAGAAATAACATATACATTGAGTTACTTTTCCCACTCTTATTTTTAAAAACAAGATTATAAACACATTTTTGATTTTTGTGTGGAGGAATAGTTTTTGCAAACAGCCTATAAGATATAAGATTAGTTTGGACCTTAGGTTATGAGAAGCCCAAAATTTGCTATGGTTTTTATGTGGGCCAGGTAGGAGTATATTATACTTGAGTAGTGGTGCACAAACTAGCTTTTGGGCCAAAACAAACTGATTTGGAAATCAGTTAGGATCAAGTCAAATTTGGTTAGGCCTATTAACCGGATCGGTATAGAAACTAGTTTCCATAGGAAAATCATATCGGATCGGATCAGATTAGTTTCAAATCGGTTTCATCCCCACTTCGATTTTAAAACCATATTTCAAGTTTAGATACCCAAACCGATTTCAAACCATTGGCCTAGATCGATCGATACGATCCAGATTCACCTACATTGTTTCATATTGATTTTGGATTGTTTGGATGTGCACCTTTGATTGGTATGTACAGCATGGTATAACTTGAGTGAATCCAAAACTGACCGAGAAGGAATTGAAGTTAATCAATTCTTGTCTCATTGAGAGAGAGAGAGAGAGAGAGAGAGAGAGAGAGAGAGATGAGTGTCACCCGTAAAGATAGGGATGAGACAGGCGAACATGCCAACATGGAGGGAAGGTACACGATTCTTTGTAAAACCTTTAGCACTACATATAGTCTTAGCTAATAACATATTTAACATAATAATGATAAAAATAAACAAAAAATTAATGTAATTAGAATTTCCAAGAGAATTACCCCCCCCCCCCCCCCCCAACACCTAAAATAAAATGAAATTGTAACTAGAATAAACTTATGGTTTATCAAGATTTTATTCAATTAACCATATTTTAACCTTATCGTAACTAAAAGTATATTGCATTTATTATTACGTGTGTATACCACGTTGCTAAGTTTGCCTTAATTTACATAATATGAATGGTGTCATCACTAGAATAAAGTCTGGTTGTTCATCGACTTCCTTTATAGTCAACATCCACCCATCCTTCCCGTTCATATAATAATTCACATTTCTACATCATTCAATTTGTTAACATCAATCAAATTCACCATGGATCTCAGCTATCGGTGGACCTCCGTTATTTCTCATGCATCTTCTTTTATATTTGTCATTATCTTTATTTTTGCTTCTACTTCAACCTCCGAAAAAGGTACTTATATATATTATTAACTTCAAACGAGAGAAAGCTACGCCGTTAACCCTTTCTGATATGTTACTTGCACTTTAATTATTTTCTCTACAGCTCCATATTCCACATTTGCGAAAGACGCCACTCAAGCCCCGGCGACCACATCGTACAACTACATTGTAGTCGGCGGTGGAACGTCCGGATGTGCATTGGCTGCGACACTTTCACAAGGCGCAAATGTTCTACTCCTCGAAAGAGGCGATCTACCATACAACATCCCATCCGTCAACCACATTAACGGCTTTATCGACACACTAGCAAACCTCGATCCAACGTCAGCCTCTCAGACGTTCGTGTCCACAGACGGGGTGGTCAACCACAGGGCTCGTGTTCTGGGCGGTGGGTCCGCACTCAATGCTGGTTTTTTCACCAGGGCGAGTCCCGACTTTGTTAACAAAGCAGGGTGGGACCCGAACCTGGTGAAAGAGGCGTACGAGTGGGTGGAAAAGAAGGTTGTGTTTGAGCCAAAGGTGTTGGCATGGCAGAATGCGGTGAAAGACGGGCTGTTGGAGGCCGGAGTGCTGCCGAATAATGGGTTCACTTATGAACATGTATACGGGACTAAAGTTGGCGGAAGCATTTTTGACGAGGACGGGAAGAGACACACGGCTGCCGATTTGTTAGAGTATGCTGATCCAAGCAACATTACTGTACACTTGAATGCAACGGTGCACCAAATTTTATTCAAAGCCAATGGTAACAACATTAAATTCTACACTCGTCATATACATATATTACATATGGATAGTAAGTAGTAGATGGCATTAACTGGCATTAACCTCTTGCTTGTGCAATTTCTCAAAACGTTGTTGAAACAAATTATCCATTTTAGTATGGGTCGAAACATGTCTGGTTGGGTTAATGGACCTCCAATTTTCCGATTCATAAAAAGAATCATAAATAATTAACATGTTAGGTGTGATTAATAACAATTCAACTATAAGATCAATTAATTATAGTTTTCAAACGAAAACTATAGATTGTTGAAATGCATGAAAAAAGATTAGTGATGAAAATGTGATTATGGTAATCTCGTCTGATTGTAAAATCATGTCTTATACCATGTCCAACAGCGTTAAGTGTTTGTCACGTAATTACTGGTCATGTATTGGGTATATCAGTTTGGATTTCCAAATAGTCAAATCTGTACAATATTAACAATTTTAATATTTTTTTTATATAATTTCATCACCAAGGAAAATAAAAATATAAAAACTTAAACTAGTGAAATGGTAGATTATTTCCTCACCCAAAGAAAAGAAAAATCTACCTATACTATTAAAACTATATTACTCTTAATTTCACATGTTACTTAACTAAAGTAGCCAACTAAAATATATGCTAATAATATTACCATTTATAGAGTTATTAACAAAGTTACGGATATAACTTCAAGTGTTTTTATTCAAAGAGATTTTAGATATTTATAAATTGTAAAATTTTATTATTAATTATTTATATCTTATGAATCCATAAGTTATATGTTATTATGTATATTATTAAATTTAACTTTTTTGTTATATTTTTTAACCACCCATGTATTACACCCTAGTATAATATAAAAGGAAAATGGTTACAGGAAAAAAATGTTAAACGAATCTCATATCATATATTCTACCTGAATGCCCATCCTGATTATTTCGTGTTTGATCATTGGATTCAGGTTCTTTTTACATCTATAAAATAAACTTTGAGCAGTTTCGAGCCCGTTTAGCTTTAAACCATATATTAGTAAATATAATTAGCATATGCATTTAGATTGCAGTATAATATTTGTATTGTTATAATGATGTAGAGCTAAGAGCTACAGGAGTGTTGTACGAGGATATGCAAGGGAACAAGCATGTGGCAGTTTTAAGTGAAGGATCAATGTTTAATGAAGTTATATTATCCGCGGGCACACTTGGTAGCCCACAGTTGCTGATGTTGAGTGGTATTGGGCCTTCCAAACATCTAATAGACCAAGGAATCAAGGTGCTATTGGATCAGCCCATGGTTGGACAAGGCCTATCTGATAACCCAATGAATATAGTACTCGTCCCTTCACGCCAACCTGTAGAGATTTCACTGATTGAGGTTGTGGGTATTACCCGATTCGGGAGCTTTGTCGAAACTGCCAGTGCCAGTATTAATTTGCCATTGCTCGAAAAACTGGGTTCAAAACTTGGTCTTTTTGCTAAACAGGTGTGTAATGTACTAATGTGACATGTCCACATTTTTAAAAACAACATTTCCAAGAAGTATATAGTTAATATGTTTAATATGTATTTCAGAACACAAGTCTTGACAAGATAAAATCGATTATCGGACATCGCTTCAACTTGGATCTATCAGGACTTAACGCCGGGTTGATCCTTGAAAAGGTGATGGGTCCACTCTCATTTGGTGAGCTCGAGCTTGATACTAAAAATCCAAGTGATAACCCTAAAGTCACATTTAACTACTTTAAAGACCCTAGAGACCTTCAATCATGTGTTGACGGCATGCAAACCATTGTAAAGGTGTTGGAATCGAAACCATTGTTAAATTTTCGTGATCCTTTGCTATCGGTCGAAGATTTGCTTGCTCTAATGGTTGCTTTACCTCTGAATTTGAGACCTAGACATGTGAGTGCCCCATTTGATCTAGAGCAATATTGCAAAGACACTGTGATGACTATATGGCATTATCACGGAGGTTGTCAAGTCGCTAGAGTTGTTGATCACAACTATAAAGTTATCGGTGTCGGTGCACTGCGTGTTATTGATAGTTCAACTCTTTTGAATTCTCCTGGTACAAATCCTCAAGCTACTATGATGATGCTTGGGAGGTATTTATTAATCATATTATTCTTTTATTTTTCTATACTTTACTTTAAGAAAAGAAAGCAAACAAACTAATTTTTTTTATAATTATTTTTCAGGTATACGGGGATTAAAATGCTAGGGGAAAGATCGGCAATTCTAAGAAAGTAGGAAATGAAATATGTTCAAATTTATGTTATATTATACTATATATTTAAGTGAAGGTGGTTTAACTAATTACATCTACTACTATAAACCTTTTTGATTTTTTTATTTATTAGGTTTAAAAGTACTTGATCTGTTATCATAATTTACTTTTTTTTTTAATTTAAATCATTAAAATTTAAAGACAGTTAAGTACATGTAAAGATGTATTTTATTACAACTGTGAAGACAAACTCTAGTTGGGTTCTATTGGAATTTGTATCTCGGTTTTAAACTTGATAAGATAATACGATGAAATACTATTAAAAAATATTTAATATTTTATAAACATCTTTTATTTTTATCTTTTGCTTTTAACAAGTCAAAAAAAATCTCAGAAATTAATGCTCTAGAATCAACAGAAGAATAAATGTCATGTGAAGAATGAGAAAAAAAGTCACTTTTAGGAATGCATAAATGTCCACATTTGGGCATATACCAATTCTAAGATGGTTTATCCCATTACCAACTGCATATAAATGAAACCATAGATTGTCAAACCATCAAAAGTCATTATAAGCCTGAACTAAAATGCCAAAGAGCCAACGGAATAGATAGAAGAGGCTTGAAGCAATGATAACTTACCGGACTACTCTCTATTGGCATGTATATTGATCACTAGTTTTGCTATATTAACATGCCAAAGGAGAGTTGTCCTGTGATTGTTCATTGCTTAAACTTATATGTAAACTCATTTCAGAATTCATGATAAGATCAGGAGTTATGTATAGTGTGCTCATTCAAGAACCCTTCTTTACATCATTGAATGTATGTGCAAAACTTTGATTTAAAATATAGCGATGGGTGTATTTATAAGCAAGCAGCCATGAAGTTTCAGCGTTATGAGAACACACACCACGTTGATCAAGCTTAAATATGACTAGTCGCTTAAGTTTTCCATCAATAAGCAAGGACGTCGAGGTACGCTATTATCGTAATTTTGGCCCGCCCCAAGATATTAACTAATATAGAATTGATGAAGAACATGTATCCAACACTGTCATTCAAGAATATTTTCTTGTGAAGAAAAATCAATGTTTAAAGTAATATACTATAGTTTGCAAACAATATCATATATATAGTGATATTTTGTACTAGATTTCACCATTATATCATTACATATTTATGGAATTACAAATAACTTAAATGTAACAACTAAAAATGAAAATTATTAGTTAGAAAACTGATTTTGACTAAACTTAATAAGTTGACTTTAACCTCAACTGGCAAGCTAAAGTGTGCAACATAGTCAAGCTTGAAAAGAAGCATGTCAAATATAGCAAAAGATAATACTTTTCCTACACGATATATCAACAATCTCGACAACTATAAGCCCTTAGATAACCCTGATATATGTTAAAAGCATATCTATAGTAAAGTGTGAGACAATCTTAAGATGTATATCACACGCTGATGAAAAAGTAAAAACCGCATTTATGTTAAATATTTGGTGTAACATATTCACAATATAGAGTGGGTAAAAAAGGACGACATAGGCGTGACTTATAACTTCATGCATAACCAATAGAAAACCACATGGGTATGAGCTAAGATATGGCATTTAGCCTCATTATTTGATCGAGCAACCTTATGTTGTTTCTTAAAGTTCTAACTCATGATTAGAAGAGTCCGAAGAACATAGCATATCTAATGGGAGAACGTCGACCATTCAGACATCTTGTCCTGTATTCATCGATAAGTATGCAGATCAAGGTGACAAGATCGGCAATAGTAAACCATGAGAACTTGGCTCCAAAGATATCGAACAAAATCCGGTGTATATTTGTAACCTTGTTCTTTATAGTGTCGATATTCTAACCTTGTATAGTTGGTACATTCTTAATTACACTTTGCAAGAGTTGAATACGATATTGAAACGAACTTTATAAGTCTTTAATTCGAGTTGTGGTTTGGAAGTGGTGACTAAAACAAAGTGTCCTTTTTGCCACAGATAGATTGGGACAGAAAATATGACGTTGTCTGTCCTTGCAGTTGCTGGACTCTCACCGTCATCTTTTTAGCCAGACAAATCGGAGATAAAGACGATCAAAAGTACAATGCTTACTTTTTTAAAGGAAGGTTAAAAGATATCAAATACAACAATAGAAAGAAGTGTATGTGCTAATTTATAGACTAAACTTTTTATAATTCATAGTTAATCCAGAAATATTCCGTTTCAAACATTGCAAGATAATTACAAAACTATAGGTCAATCGACATTTTGTAACTTGTCAATCTAGCATTCATGAACGAAACAATTTACAAGTCAGTAACATCTTTAATTCAAATTACTTTAGCTTTTTTACTTGCAACATCTTCAAGGCCAATAGTTTCGGACAACAACTAATATATATATATATATATATATATATATATATATATATATATATAGGTATAAGTGATGGATCTTGTGAGAAGTGATATTACAGCGAGAAGTGCGAGAAGTGAATGTATAAGTCCATTAATCCCTAATTTCACTCCCTTTCATATGATGTTACATACATATATGTAGGTTGGTTGTATTTATGTGTTAATTACACATTCAAACCAACCTACAAACATATAAATGTACCGAACCACATTCAAACCTATGTACCTACACACATACAAACATACATACACATATACAAACATACGCACCTACACACATACATATGCACCTACACATAAGAAGTGGAGTGAAATTAGGGATTAAATGAGTTACACCTTCACTTCTCGCACTTCACGCTGTAAAAAAACTTCTGAAATGATCCAATACCTATATATATATACACATACACACGTGTACGTCATACATATCAAATTTCTAGTCATTCTTTTAAAACACACATTTTCCCTCAAAAACGTCATTTTTTTTTCCAAATTATATGTCATTTTATTTTCACGTAACCGCCACCTTTTACATTTATAACATCATATTTTATTTTGATAAATTATTTTAAAATTAAGTTTAATTATTTAAAAAGGGTTTTGCTTAAAGTAGTCTATCTTTGAACACTTACATTTTTTCAATTAAAAAGGGTTTTGCTTAAAATGGATATGTAATTGGGATTAAACATTTATGAGTTATCTTCAAAAAGTTACTGATATAACTCACTCAGTATAACTGACTTTTGCACGTATGTTAGATTGTTTGCGGGTTAGTGGGTGAAAGTCGGGAGCTCTTGGCTGGGGCGTAGGCATTCTTATGGCATGGTTGGGGCATTCGTAGAGTGTAGCTGGCTTTTGCATATATGTTAGATTTTTTTGCAGGTCAGTGGGTGAAAGCCGGGGAGCTCTTGGCCGGGGCGTAGGCATTCTTATGGCATGGTTGGGGCCTAAAATTTCAGCATGTACCTCAATGATGGCGACGATATACCCACTCGGCTTCACCTACCTATGATGAGTACCCGGGAAATGCCTCCCCCCCCCTCTTCAAATTAAATTACTTCCCAAATGAGGGAGTTAACTTAAGTAACATTGGCTGTAAACTTGAATAGCTATTTTGCACACCTTGAAAACTAATACATACGAGTTATGAACAAATTTTTTTTTTCTACTTATTTTTAAACAAGTGACTTGTGCCCATTTTATACCAAATTACAAATTACAAATGGTGGTCGATATGAACGTTACCAGACAAGTTTCTGTTACCCTGATGATCGAGGCATATGTCCTTCACTTAAGTTAACCGATTTCGAATTCCAACCCTCCATCTCCCCCCCCCCTTCGATTTCGATATGGTTTTCTTCTTTCGTTTTTTTTTTTGTAGTTTTTATTATTTTTTTCTTTTTCCTTTTTTCCTTGTTTTGTTTTTTTAGTTAGTTGTATTATTATTTTACAAAATCATTATTTTTAAATCCAATGGTTTATATTCTAATTAATAATTTTGTAGCTTGCGTTTCGTTTTGCATTCATCAAACGCCAAAGCGAATGTCGGTACCTTCCCATCATAAGAAACTGGACCGAACTAACATCGATTGAGTTCGTACCGCATTCCTCTTGAAGCGCGCAGGTTGAATGCAAATAATATAGAAGTAGTTTCAATATCTAATAACTTCTTTATTTAAAAATATTGAAAGAGGTCAAAACATAAGCATCGTGCCCACCACAAAACCTTTTCGAAATTTGAATAGTCGACACACACACAAAGAGTCAGGAATATTTGTGTAGGTAAGAATCTGAACCTGATACCTTTCCCTCAAATTATTTAGTACTCTTTTATTTCAATAAACAACTCAATTATAGATTTTACTAAATTGCAAATCAAATCAAATTATATATATGGATATCAAACTACTGTTTTTACGTTTGAGACCAGTGATTCAGTGATGCAAAAGCTACACTTCAGAATAATAATTTCCTTAAGGCTTTAATTATTTATTAAATTATATGTGTAGATGTCACACCCTCAAAATCCGCTAACGGAGTTTTACTGTCAGAGGGTGTGAACTAACAGGATCGGAATCATTAGTTACAATCAAACCATAAAAACATATAAGTGAAAATAAGTGCGGAAGCGTAAAAACATAAACCAAGTGTTGCGCCACGCAGGACGACTTAAAAACCCACATAGTAACAGTTTAAAACAAGTTTGCATAGTCAATAGTGTTATAAGCAATGCATGATCCTATACCGCGCGCCCGCCTCGGCTACCTGAGAATAACATACTAAAAGTGTCAACACGAGGTTGGTGAGTTCACAAGTTTATATAAAATAAAGCGTTTAGCGTTTTGCGTTTAGCGTTTTGCGTTACCAGATAGTGTTAAATTGATTATATATCTATAGGTAGCTAGCCTATAAAGCAAGCATTACTAAGTGTTCGACACCGAAGCTGACTGTTTATCACGTGCCTTGCCACCAGGTCTATCCCGACCCTGGTAATGTGTTAGCCAAAATTACACCCACTCGACCTCCAGTCGAGCTTAGCGTTGGGTGGGGTTTGTCAAACCCAGTAGTACTACTCAACAGTGACTCGCTATTATCCAATATTAAACGGTTCGATGTGTAGGACTTCAGTTGTTTCGTTTGCCACTTAGCCTTTACAAGTGATATATAATTTCATAACAAAATCTAAAAGCGTTTCGGAGTATGTTATCTCCCCCAAGTGAAAAGCGTTTAAAAAGTTTAAAAGGGGAAAGTGAAACTCACTGTTTGCGAAGAATTCCCAAAAACAAGTCACCCAAGTGATGCGCGTCACAGAAAACTCTCACTAGCGTTCTATAACAACAAGGAGATTTTCTAAGAGTCGGAACTATTATCGAGTCTCTAGACCCGGCACACAATCCCTATGCACAAGATACGTTTCGTGTTTCGTTTGTGACTCGCGTGTGACTTAACAAGCACATTTGTGATACGTTACATGTTGTGAACAACTATCTACGTGTCACGTGTTAATAGTGTACATTACTAGCAATTATCCCCCGCAAGGGCAATTTGGTCCAAAACATAGCAATTATCTAGCAATAAGCACGTTTCATGTATTTTCACAAAGTTCAGCAGTTAGTTTCATCACGACAGAATTCTACTTGAAAGACTACTCTATTCAACAGATCATAGTATCACAATTAATTCACCAAAAATCGTCACAGAAACATACATGTGTTAGGTTTCCAAAACATATTTTATTGTATTTTTATTCTTCATAGATTTCTCACAATGATCAAAACATTACAGCAAACTCACAGCAGTCAAAATCATGCGCAACAGAATGTTATTTGTTATTCCCGTTAAATGAAAAATCCAATTAATGCAAGACCAATTGGGTTAGGTTCTTAACTCAACAAGTCAACTTCCAGAAGTGGAACCAACCCATTTGGTAATGTAGTTCATGAGATATGCTAATTACAAAACAACTTAACAGCAGGTCTCAAAACTCAGATTTGCACTTCAGTTTTGTAAAATCATAAAGATTAACTTTTACTCGTCCAAAAATTACAAACTTGGACTTTATAGAAACTAGACTCAACATAGCACCCTGTAGTGTTAACAACCTCAACCAATTTCCACATTAACAATTAGGTACAGTTGTCTAAACATAACTTACAATCTGTCCAGTACCAGTTTTGACCTTTAATCGCATTTAAATCATTTGACCAACCAAAACACCTCCAAATTAGGCGTGGTTGGACTTTCTGAAAACTAGACTCAGAGTACTACCTTGTAGACTCATAATTAGCTCAGTTTGCTTTTATATTCAACAAGTTACACATCGTTCAAGTTTAACAATCACTGCTGTCAAAACTCAGCAAGCATAAACAATCATCTAACATGCATCCTAAGCATACGACATAACTCAAAACATGTAACGAGCATAATTAATCACACAAATCAGTAGTAACCCTCTAGGGTTTACAAACAATCAATGATTCAATGATCTTTCACCGTTCAAAATCACATTTGATTATCAATATCAATCACTAACACATAATCAATCATCCTCTAGCAATAATCAATCATAAAACACTTAATGCATGATATTCAATAATTAGGGTTTCATGTTTATACCTTAAAAAACGCAGAAACAACCAAGATAAACGTGAGAGGTGCTTAGAAACGAGTGTAGGATGCTCCGTTTATGAAGAACAAGATCAAAACAAGGTGATGTGTGTGTGTGTGTGGGCTGCCGATCGCAAAGAGAGGGGAGGGGGGGATGCCGTCAGGTAGAGAGAGAGAGAGGGGAGGGGTTAGGGTTTTATTAATATTATTAATAATAACATGTTACATCTAGGCCCCTCAACTTCTAATAATTACTTTTCTAGCTTAAATTAACTCGTTTGCATCTTGAGTTAGCGTTTTATACTATGTTATCACATAACACATAATTATCACATAATTATTGTTTTGATGTTTTTCGTTTATTCACCAAGGGTTTGCGTCAACTCGTTTGCGTTTCGGTGCAATTCCCGAAAGACTACACATGTAGTAATTGTCAAGCGTCATTTAAAACCTTAGTTTAAATGTAATGAGATGTGCGTTATAGATCCAGTGATCTTAAGTTTGAATTGACGGAGTTTGAGTTAACAGAGTTAACCTGAAATTGATGAGTGTCACATCATTCCCATGTTAAAGAATTTTCGTCCCGAAAATTTGAGTCAAGTCGCGATGAGTGTCTGAAAAAGTAAGAAAAATTTTAAGTTTTTCATATCATCCCTTAGTTGAAAGAAATTTCGTCCCGAAATTTAATTCATACCTCCGGTGATTTCTGACGGTTTGTCGGGTTTCGCGGTTTTCTGTGCTTGGTCAGCCATTCAAAAAGGTGAGGATACTTTTTCATCATTTGATCCTCGCGTTCCCACGTGAAATCTGGTCCACGTCTCGAGTTCCAACGAATCTTAACGATTGGAATCTTGCTGTGCTTGAGTGTTTTGGTTTCCTAATCCAACACTTCGACTGGTTCTTCAATGAAGCGTAACTGTTCATCAACCTGCAATTCGTCCAACGGGACTGCTTGGGTTTCATCGGAAAGGCATTTCTTCAAATTGGATACATGGAATACATTGTGTACGCCACTGAGTTCTGTTGGTAAGTCCAGTCGGTACGCTACCGGACCAACGCGTTCAGTTATCCGGTATGGACCAACGTATCGTGGGTTGAGTTTGTTTCACTTCCCAAAGCGAACCACACCTTTCCAAGGTGAGACTTTGAGTAATACTTGGTCGTTTACTTAAAGTTCAAGAGGCTTGCGGCGTTTGTCGGCGTAATTCTTTTGGCGATCTCGTGCTGCTGCCATGCGGTTGCGGATTTGAACAATCTTTTCAGAGGTTTCAAGTACTAGTTCTGGACCAGTGATTTGGCTATCACCCACCTCTGCCCAGCAGAGAGGTGATCGACACTTCCGTCCGTACAACGCTTCAAACGACGCTGCTTTAATACTTGCGTGGTAGCTGTTATTATACGAAAACTCTACCAAGGGTAAGTGAGGTTCCCAACTTTTTCCGAAATCCAACACGCATGCACGCAACATGTCCTCCAAGGTCTGAATAGTTCGTTCACTTTGCCCATCCGTCTGAGGATGGTAAGCGGTGCTCATATCCAGGCGGGTACCTAGTGCGCTTTGTAGTGACTTCCAAAAGTGCGAAGTGAAACGGGAATCTCGATCAGAAATGATTGAGACAGGCACTCCGTGTCTAGACACTACTTCCTTCATGTAGACACGAGTCAGTCTTTACATTTTGTCCGATTCCTTAATCGCTAAGAAGTGTGCAGACTTAATCGGTCAACGATCACCCAGATGGTATCACATCCCGTCGGTGTTTTAGGTAATCCCGTGATGAAATCCATTGAAATGTGTTCCCATTTCCACATTGGAAGTTCCGGTTGCTATAGCAGGCCAGATGGTTTCTGATATTCTATTTTGACTCTTGCACAAGTCAAGCATTTGCTCACGTAGGTGGCAATGTCGGCTTTCATGTTTGGCCACCAGTAAAGTGCCTTTAAGTCATGATACATTTTATCTGAGCCAGGGTGGATAGAATATCTGGACTTGTGTGCTTCGTCCATCACTAGAGTTCTCAAGTCTCCGTATCGTGGAATCCAAATCCGGTTCTCAAAATATCGGACCCCGTCCGATTTGGTTTCGAGTTGCTTGTTCATGCCCCGCATGAGTTCTGATGGAAGATTATCATCTTTCAAGGCTTCGAGTTGCGCATCTCGAATTTGATCGGGTAAGTTGGCATGAATCGTGAGTTGCAATGCTCGCACTCGCCTGGGTTTATCGTTTTCTTTTCTGCTGAGAGCGTCGGCTACTACATTGGCCTTTCCAGGGTGGTACTTGATGGCACAATCATAATCCTTAAGCAGCTCGACCCAACGACGCTGTCGCATGTTCAGCTCCTTCTGATTGTAGATATGTTGGAGACTCTTGTGGTCGGTGTAAATGGTAAACTTGGTACCGTACAAGTAATGCCTCCATATCTTAAGGGCAAACACCACAGCTCCGAGTTCCAAGTCATGGGTCGTGTAGTTCTTCTCGTGAATCCGTAGTTGTCGAGAGGCATAGGCTATAACCTTCTCGAGTTGCATCAACACGCAACCGAGACCTTGTATCGATGCGTCACAATGTACCTCAAAATTTTCTGTTCCCTCGGGAAGGGCTAGGATAGGGGCGCTACAGAGTTTGGTTTTCAACAGTTGAAAAGCGGATTCTTGCGTGTCTCCCCAATTGTACTTAGTACCCTCGTGAGTCAAAGCGGTGAGGGGTTGAGCAATCTTTGAGAATCCCTCGATAAAACGCCGGTAGTGGCCGGCCAGTTCTAGGAATTGTCGCACCTCGGTCGGAGTCTTAGGTGTTTCCCAGTTTTTGATGGCCTCTACCTTACCGGGATCTTCATGGATACCACTCTCATTGATCACATGTCCTAAGAAAATGAACCTCGCGAAGCCAAAATTCGCATTTCGAGAGTTTAGCGTACAGTTGTTCCTTCTTCAACAATTCCAGAATTAATCTCAAGTGTTCTTCATGGTCAGCCTTGTCCTTAGAGTAGACGAGGATATCATCAATAAAAACAATCACAAACTTGTCGAGGTACGCCTTGCATACTCGATTCATGAGATCCATAAATACGGCTGGTGCGTTGGTTAAGCCAAAAGGCATAACCGAAAACTCGTAGTGACCATACCGAGTTCTGAAAGCCGTCTTTCAAATATCTTCTTCGCGCACTCTTAATTGATGGTAACCAGACCGCAGATCGATCTTTGAGTAGTAACTCGATCCTTGAAGCTGGTCGAACAGATCATCAATTCGGGGTAAGGGATAACGGTTCTTGATCGTCACCTTGTTCAGTTCTCTGTAGTCGATGCACATGCGGAAAGTCCCGTCCTTCTTTCGAACAAATAAGACAGGGGCTCCCCATGGTGATGAGCTAGGTCGGATAAAACCTTTATCCAACAAATCTTGCAATTGAGTGGACAACTCCTGAAGCTCCGCCGGTGCAAGCCGATACGGGGCTCGTGCTATGGGTGCTGCCCCGGGAGTCAATTCGATTTGGAATTCGACTTGTCGAATAGGAGGGAGTCCAGGCAAATCCTCCGGGAAGACTTCCGGAAAATCTCGCACAATCGGTATATCTTCGATTCGCTTCTCCTCCGCGGGTTTCTCAACAATATGGGCTAAAATTGTCGGATGACCCTTTCGTAGGTATTTCTGCGCCTTCATGAGGGTGATGACGCTGGTGGTCATTCCGCGCTTCTCGCCCTGAATCGAAATGGTCTCGCCAGAAGGGGTAGTGATGTGAACTATCTTGTCGTGACATATAATCTCCGCTCGGTTCTCGGATAACCAGTCCATGCCGACAACGACATCGAAACTACCAAGCGTAAAAGGTATAAGGTCGATATCAAAAATATGACCTGACAGTTTCAACTTACATCCCGCAAGTACATGAGTTGTTTCTATAGACTTTCCGTCAGCTAATTCAACAGGAAACTTAGCATCTAACGGGGTTGGAGTTAAGTCTAAGAGTTTACTAAAGGCTTTCGACACAAAACTCCTATCAGCTCCAGTGTCAAACAAAACAGAAGCAAAACAGTCGTTCACAGGAAACTTACCGGTCACCACATACGGATCGTTGCGGGCTTGGCCCGACCCAATGACGAAAGCTCTTCCTTTACCATTGCTTCCGCCACCGCTGCTGCCTCCGTTGTTCTCGTTCTATTTTAGTTTGGGACAATCCTTCCTGCAATGACCCTCTTGACCACACTCGAAACATCCCTTAGTCGTCATAGGTGGTTTAGGAGCACCCTTTGCCGCTAGGTCTCCCCTACATTCCTTGGCCTGATGACCCATTTTTCCGCATCTCAGACACTTGACACGGTCACATGGGCCAGCATGATGATAATTGCACCTGTTGCATTTCGGGTGTTTCCCAGCATAGCCGCTCGAACCCTGCCCGCTACCGTTGTTGTTATAGTTGGGAGCCTGATTATTGAAGCTCCGAGTGAGTTCGGGCTTACGGTAGTGTTGTTGCTGTGGGGGGTTCGAGGATGAGGACCTGGCGTTGTCGAACTTTCTCTTTCCATTACTCGGGTTGTTGTTGCTTTTGTTGTCAGTGCTCGGGTGGTCACGGGCTTTAGTGGTTGAACCTCTAGGTGGTAACGCACCTTGGGTCACTGCTTGATCCGTCAGTTTGTGAGCTAACCGGATCGCTTGTTGAATCGTAGCCGGTCTGGAAGACGTCACCATGCCCTGAATTTGCTGTGCTAACCCGTCAATATACATCTCGATCCTCTTACTCGGCGGGTCTACCATCCGTGGACACATCACAGCTAACTCGTGAGAACGGGTGGTGTAGGCTTCAATTTCGGAACCCACCATCTTCAACGACCAAAACTCGGATTCCAACTTTGCAATCTCCTCTCTAGGACAATACTCTTCCCGCATCATATTCTTGAACTCCTCCCAGTTCATAGCGTTCGCCAGTTCTAATCCAAGAATTTGCACATTCGAATTCCACCAAGTGAGAGCAGAATCTTCAAGTGTCCCAGCAGCAAATTTGACCCTACTGGCAGGTGGACAATTACACATCTCAAAAGCTGATTCGGCCTTCTCAGCCCAACGCAGGAAGCCTATAGCTCCCTCGGTGCCCTTAAACGAACTGGGCTTTCAATCCAAATAGTTCTTGAAAGTACACGTTCCAGTTGGACCTCCAGCTTGATTCTGGACATGTGCGGCTAGAGCGGCCGCCGCGTGGTCATTCAGCAGAGTTTGGAGTTCTGCTGCAGTCAAGTTGATGTTACCGCGACCATGTCCAGCGTTTCTTCCTGCCATTCCCTAGAATCACAACATAAAATGTCAGACATGAATTCTCGATTTTATATGCAACACACCATACATGTAATAAAAAGATAGGTAGGAAAGAAAAATAGAAGAAGTAAACATCACATCACAACCATATAATAATCCAAATAATAATTCATGATTAAAACCATTGTATTCGCTACAAAGTATTTAAAACCAATCATTAAAATCATAGAAAATAATAGTTTGGATGGAGACAACCCCTCCATCTAGGTGTTATCATCCTTAGATGTCATCGTCTGAGGACACCTCCGAGTGTGCCTCTGGCTCAGCCGGTTCTTCCTCCGGTTCCTCTTCAGGTTCCTCCTCGGGGTCTTCCTCGGGATCCTCCTCAGGCTCCTCTTCGGGATCTTCCTCGGGTTCCTCTTCAAACTCTGCCTCAGGTTCGGCTGCGTTCTGAGCAATTTGCATCTGTAAGACATCGCAACGCTCTAGTGCTATCTCTGTCCGGGTCCTTGCCACTTGGAGTTGCTATTGCAAGTCTATCATCTCGGCTTGCATTTTTCTCATAATCTTCATCTGTTGATCACTAGCCTCTTGCATTTCTTTCATAGCCGCTGTTAGGCGGGAAATTTCCTCCTTAGTTTCGGTTCCATCTTTTAACAGTCCGGAAACGTTCGCTCTCGTATAGCGCATAAAACCAACGTCACGCTCCAATCAAGAAACAACAGCTGCGAGAACACGCTCTACAGGTTCGGTTATGGGTGGTAGAGTGTTGGGGTAAGCAGGACGACTCGGGTGAGGTAGTGGGGGAACTTGTTCGCGATAGACCATACGCCTGATCATATTCGGGTACCGATCCCAGCTAACTTCGTCTTCGTACATGCCTCCGGATAAGCGATACCTCTTCGGTGCAGGGGCTTCGAGTTCCGGGACTACACGGGGTGGCGATGAGGTAGGTAACTGCGGTTCCTTCCCATGAGCATGAGTCATCTGATCGGATGATGATGATGGTGGCGTCGACATCCCTACAGGTAAGCCGTGTATGCGCGCGTATGAGTGAATGAGGTAAAGAGATAGAGATAACGAAAGACTACACAAAACATATGCAGTACGTATAATTATAACTAATGGGTCGTTGCGGTTATAGTCTAGTATGCATGCAGTTACTAGTTCGCTATAACCAATGGCTTTGATACCAATCTGTCACACCCTCAAAATCCACTAACGGAGTTTTACCGTCAGAGGGTGTGAACTAACAGGATCGGAATCATTAGTTATAATTAAACCATAAAACATTTAAGTGAAAATAAGTACGGAAGCGTAAAAACATAAACCAAGTGTTGCGCCACGCAGGACGACTTAAAAACCCACATAGTAACAGTTTAAAACAAGTTTGCATAATCAATAGTGTTCTAAGCAATGCATGATCCTATACCGCGCGCCCGCCTCGGCTACCTGAGAATAACATACTAAAAATGTCAACACGAGGTTGGTGAGTTCACAAGTTTATATAAAATAAAGCGTTTAGCGTTTTGCGTTACAAGATAGTGTTAAATCGATTATATATCTATAGGTAGCTAGCCTATAAAGCAAGTATTACTAAGTGTTCGACACCGAAGCTGACTGTTTATCACGTGCCTTGCCACCAGGTCTATCCCGACCCTGGTAATGTGTTAGCCAAAATTACACCCACTCGACCTCCAGTCGAGCTTAGCGTTGGGTGGGGTTTGTCAAACCCAGTAGTACTACTCAACAGTGACTCGCTATTATCCAATATTAAACGGTTCGATGTGTAGGACTTCAGTTGTTTCGTTTGCCACTTAGCCTTTACAAGTGATATATAATTTCATAACAAAATCTAAAAGCGTTTCGGAGTATGTTATCTCCCCCAAGTGAAAAGCGTTTAAAAAGTTTAAAAGGGGAAAGTGAAACTCACTGTTTGCGAAGAATTCCCAAAAACAAGTCACCCAAGTGATGCGCGTCACAGAAAACTCTCACTAGCGTTCTATAACAACAAGGAGATTTTCTAAGAGTCGGAACTATTATCGAGTCTCTAGACCCGGCACACAATCCCTATGCACAAGATACGTTTCGTGTTTCGTTTGTGACTCGCGTGTGACTTAACAAGCACATTTGTGATACGTTACATGTTGTGAACAACTATCTACGTGTCACGTGTTAATAGTGTACATTACTAGCAATTATCCCCCGCAAGGGCAATTTGGTCCAAAACATAGCAATTATCTAGCAATAAGCACGTTTCATGTATTTTCACAAAGTTCAGCAGTTAGTTTCATCACGACAGAATTCTACTTGAAAGACTACTCTATTCAACAGATCATAGTATCACAATTAATTCACCAAAAATCGTCACAGAAACATACATGTGTTAGGTTTCCAAAACATATTTTATTGTATTTTTATTCTTCATAGATTTCTCACAATGATCAAAACATTACAGCAAACTCACAGCAGTCAAAATCATGCGCAACAGAATGTTATTTGTTATTCCCGTTAAATAAAAAATCCAATTAATGCAAGACCAATTGGGTTAGGTTCTTAACTCAACAAGTTAACTTTCCGAAGTGGAACCAACCCATTTGGTCTTGTAGTTCATGATATATGCTAATTACAAAACAACTTAACAGCAGGTCTCACAACTCAGATTTGCACTTCAGTTTTGTAAAATCATAAAGATTAACTTTTACTAGTCCAAAAATTACAAACTTGGACTTTATAGAAACTAGACTCAACATAGCACCCTGTAGTGTTAACAACCTCAACCAATTTCCACATTAACAATTAGGTACAGTTGTCTAAACATAACTTACAATCTGTCCAGTACCAGTTTTGACCTTTAATCGCATTTAAATCATTTGACCAACCAAAACACCTCCAAATTAGGCGTGGTTGGACTTTCTGAAAACTAGACTCAGAGTACTACCTTGTAGACTCATAATTAGCTCAGTTTGCTTTTATATTCAACAAGTTACACATCGTTCAAGTTTAACAATCACTGCTGTCAAAACTCAGCAAGCATAAACAATCATCTAATATGCATCCTAAGCATACGACATAACTCAAAACATGTAACGAGCATAATTAATCACACAAATCAGTAGTAACCCTCTAGGGTTTACAAACAATCAATGATTCAATGATCTTTCACCGTTCAAAATCACATTTGATTATCAATATCAATCACTAACACATAATCAATCATCCTCTAGCAATAATCAATCATAAAACACTTAATACATGATATTCAATAATTAGGGTTTCATGTTTATACCTTAAAAAACGCAGAAACAACCAAGATAAACGTGAGAGGTGCTTAGAAACGAGTGTAGGATGCTCCGTTTATGAAGAACAAGATCAAAACAAGGTGATGTGTGTGTGTGTGTGGGCTGCCGATCGCAAAGAGAGGGGGGGGGGATGCCGTCGGGTAGAGAGAGAGAGGGGAGGGGTTAGGGTTTTATTAATATTATTAATAATAACATGTTACATCTAGGCCCCTCAACTTCTAATAATTACTTTTCTAGCTTAAATTAACTCGTTTGCATCTTGAGTTAGCGTTTTATACTATGTTATCACATAACACATAATTATCACATAATTATTGTTTTGATGTTTTTCGTTTATTCACCAAGGGTTTGCGTCAACTCGTTTGCGTTTCGGTGCAATTCCCGAAAGACTACACATGTAGTAATTGTCAAGCGTCATTTAAAACCTTAGTTTAAATGTAATGAGATGTGCGTTATAGATCCAGTGATCTTAAGTTTGAATTGACGTAGTTTGAGTTAACGGAGTTAACCTGAAATTGATGAGTGTCACAGTAGATGTATTAATAACTTCGTAATTACATATTCAATAATGAATGTACATATATGACATAGAGTAGGGGCCTGCGTCTGTTATGTAAGTTCGATGACTTCGATCTGAGAAGCTAATACACATTAATGAGATCTCAGACTTCTCCTACTCTCCTAGAAGGAGAGTCAGTCTATTATAAAATATTAAAAATTAATATGACTCTTGTAAAAGATATAATTTTAGTGAGAAGAGTGATATTGTTAATAATAACTAAGAGGATCTAGCAAGAAACCAGAAGGTAGTGTACACAAAATAAAGTCTAGATATATTGTGAATTCAAATATTTCTTCCATATTTATAGCATAAACCAAAAAGACATGTTATTACACAAGATGTTGACCCATTTTCTTGGTTGATTGAGAGAACTATACCGAAGAAAGAATTCAAAATGATAGAAAAGGAAAGCCATAATTATATCATGGACCAAGTGCGTTCACTGTTCATGCGTCATGGGCTCCATCAATGATCAATTTTCTTAAAAATCTAATAGGGCCACTGATATGATTAAGAAAACAGCATAGCCGAAAGATGAACGGTGAACCAACAAATTTGACTTAAACGTAAGCCCATTAGGGTTGGAGGGGCACTCCCCCTACAACCCGCGACAAAAACTAATCACAAAGTACTATGTATTTGCTCCATTTACTCTCACACCAACTTGAACCAGGAGCGGGTTCTAGTACTCACATTTGAACCCAAAATCCAACCTAGAAGGAGAGGTTGGTCTGTTTGACCCGCCTACCATAAAAGTATGCAGATTTTTGGGCATTTACAAATAGAAACAATAAATTAAATGACATGGTTCGGATATTAAAAGTTGTTGTGTTTGCTAATTAACATGTCAAATATGATACAAACCCGTAAATGTTACTTGAACTAGAAAATCATGTTAAACATGTGAGTCTTAACATGACACGTGTATTCACAAGATTAAGTCTTAACATCCGTTCCACATCCTTCTGGCCTCTTTACTTTTGTTGTTTGAGTTCGAAATGACTTTGTGGTCTCGAATCTCGATATTTAATTTGAGTGATTGGTTGTACAATTTGTTTTGATTTGTATTAGGGTTAATTAAGTTTATTAATAATTTCATGAGGTGATTGGTGGTTATCTTCTGATTGACTTAAAAATATTAAAACAATCAGAACACAATATATAGTCAGGAAAGTTCATATAGAAAAAGAATGACGGGGATCATGCTGAGTTCAAACTCACAAAGACACAATATTGAACAAGATTTGTTCTCACTTTTATTATTATCATAGACCAAAAATAAAAGAACACCAAAGAGATTGACACTACCAATCATGTATTTATACTAGAAGGAAAAGATATTAATAATTAAACAATTAAAACATTCGAAGTAAACTCTACTTAATTATATTGTCTTTAAGGTTACTCATAGTGGATGCATGTAGGATCATTGATCGAAATGGGATGATGGACCTTGTAAACCTAACCGGATCGAAATTGCAATTTGTGCTGGATAAAAAACGAGCAATATATAGCAAATCGTTGGTGTTGGAATACTAATTTTAAATTTCTTTCTAGTTTTTTTAAATTTTAATATAGTCTCGTAGTTTTTTAATATACTATTTAAGTTGTTGTGGTGGTTGTTAATATTTCCTTCTAATAAAACGAACTCATATATATGTTGATGTAAATGGAATCATTTAAACCAACACGTGGAATACAATTCAAATGCAACTGTGTAACATTTTTTTTTTCAAAGAGTTAAATTATATTAAAAATAGTTCCATTTGCATCGTGCCATATCTCTCTCTCTCTCTAATATCGTCATCTTTGGTGTATTTTAGTGAAGTCAGAGAGTGAAAGTGAGAGTGGCGATGACACAATAAGTAACTGAAACTCTCTCTATCTACTTTTTTACTTTTTCATGAAGGATCCGCCTTTTTCGCTCTTAGTTACAACCTAGCTAAGCTAATTACTTCACCACCACTTGCACATCTCATTTTCTTCATTTCATCATATTATTATTATTTCCAACCACAAACATGGGCAAACAATGGTTGCTTTACAAGCTAATTACCACCAGAAAATCAAGAAAAGCCGGCGGAGATAAGACTTCTTCCGGTGGTTGCATGAGTGCCATTTTTCATCGTCACCTTCCTTGTCATCAACCTTCTTTAATCAAAGAAACTACTTTTAATAATAATAATATTCATCAACAACAACCGAGTAATGATATCCTTAAAGGTGTTGAAGCACCAAGAAACAGCTTGGAGTTAGAAGAACACAAACTTGTGGTTGAAGAAGCTGCTTCATCTAAAATTAACCAAGAAACTAACTTTAACATCCCTGTAAGTTTCTTTATTACTTCTATTGTTATTGTTTTCATTTATTAAAACAATATGAATTATATTCCCTTTAATCCAACTTTTTTTTCCAGACCAGATAAAATTATTTTTTGAGTAACTACTAAAATAGTTCATGATTATTTTATTTTATCTGGAATATTAAATATTAAGGTATTACGAGTTTTGTCATTTTCAACAAAATTGCTCCCCGTCACCGTCATCTTTTATCGTTAAGTCGTATGCATTTTCGTCTTCTTACAAAGTTTATTTAAAAGCATGGCACGTAATTAATTCTTTTTTGTCACAATAGGTAAAGTGACATAAGACTTGACGTTAAAAAATAGATGCTGTTAAGAGATTTGGATGAAAATGACACGATTTGTAATATTTCAAGGTTCAATATGCTACGAAAAATAAAATATTTTGAATACAAGTAACAAATGTAACATTATTTAAGTGATAATTCTAAGCAAACAATAGAAAAAATTAAAGAAAGTATTTTAACTAAAAAAACAATAATGTATAGTAACTTAGGATGATGATTATTATTGTCCATTCTTGATGGTGATGGGTTGTTGGATTCATAATTATTACTAAATTAATTTTATTTTTGTAGATGGGTAGAATACAAATCAAAACAAAAAGATCAAGAATAATGGAAGATGCATTATCCGAATCATGTAACAGCTCACCTGGTACAAAAACACCTAATCTAGTAGCAAGATTAATGGGTCTTGATCTTCTTCCTGAAAATTCATCTCCAAGGTTGTCATCTATTAAAAATAATAATGCACGTTCATTACCCGCAACACCGCGGATATCGACAGCCGCGAGACCATCCACGGAGATTGACCATCATCACCGGCTTTCCCTCCAAATCATTGATGATCAGAGTACAAGACATTATGCTAAGCATATTGCGAAACAAGTGAGGGAGAATATTAACCGGAGAGTTGGTGCCGATATTACAAATGTTGTGAATAAAAGAGAACAAAGAAGGGATGAGTTTCTTGAGGTGGTTAAGGCAAAGAGACCGGCGCCACTAATGTCCACCGCAACAGCCACCGGTAAATCAAGAAATGTTGATCAAGGTATGTGTAATTATAAAATCTTTTAAGAAGTTACATTTGGATAAAAAACTTAAAATACTAGATTTTCTAAAGGCGCCAAATAGACTTTTTGAAAGGCAACAAATATCTTTTTTTTGTGAACGACCAACTAAGTAACGCCGGGTACTTCGTACGCGGCCCCTAATAGCTAAAGGTAGCCCGAGCCGGCCACTAGTCCGGACGGACGGAGCCCCTAGCGGTCCACCTATTGAGGTAGCCCGAGCCGGCCAAATTGCACGACAACGAGGAGCCGGTAAAACCGGGTGAGATCAGGACTCGAACCCTGGCAAGCCAGGGTCATCCCTCATATCTCCCATATAAATTGATGATAGTGGGGTTTAAACCCCCTACCTCTCACTAGTAAAGAGGAAACAAATATCAAACTAGTCTCTAATCGAATAAGCAGCAATAATTTGAAGTTTTTAAATATTTTATTGATATTTTTATAATATGTTTTTAAAAAAGTTTTAAATTTTAATTTATAATTTGAAAGACTTTTTTTTCAATTTTTTTGAAAGAAAGTTTTTGGTTATATTAAAAAAATTGCGTTTTTGAACCGGACTCAAGATATCAAAGATTATTTTTCAAGGTTTTTATTATTTTTTTAAAACTTTTTTAAAAAGTAATTTGGTGTAAGGATATTTGTTTTTGTAAGGTTTTTATTTGTTTTTTGTTTTTGTTTTTGTTTTTTTTTTTAAATCTCAGGGCATGTATGTGGAAAAGAAAATGAACCGATACCGCCACCAAGGCTAAGATTCTTGAAGATTGAGAACCACCTCAACAAACCCAACTCAAATTCACCAAGAATTTCACAATTATCATCATGTTCAGAAGTTATTCCATCATCAACAACCACAAAATCACCTCTACAGATAAAATCGCACAAATGCACGAGAATAGCAAGTGAAAAATATGATCTCAGATTGAAAAAAATGCCCCGACAAGAAGCACCATTTTTAAGGAAACGAAACAAGTCAATTCCTTTGTCAAATGTTCTGAGTGTCAACGCCTCAACACTATTTCCTCAAAAACAGGTACCTGCCTTACCTAGTACCAACATGAAACACTATTAGGATATCAATGTTCTTTATATTATTTTTTATTGTTTTCATCGGTGCCGAATACTTACAACAAGTGTCCTGGAATAGCGTCTCATGCCGCATCACTTGGCTAGGACGTTAAACACCGAACTAAGTAGGTGTCGATCAAGGGCATTAAGGGGCTGGGTGTGGGGCCAGAGTCTTTCTAACCAATCAAACCACTCAACTCATAAATTTTTAAAAAGATAATCGTTTTTGTTAGTTAAAATATTACACATTTATAAATAAAAAGTTAGTTAGAGTCTCCGTGATAACGTGAGAATGACGTGAAAGTCACATTTTAGTTAAAATAATACATATTCTAATAATTATTATATTGCTTTAAGTTTTTAAATAAGTTATTCTTAATACGGTATATCATCCATATTTGCAGGTACCATTATCGAATGTTACATTGTTACCTAGTAGTCAAAGTTGGTCATACAATAATAACAATGTCCCCGCTGCCACGGAGACTGATACGAGGAGTAACACAAGGGTGGCAGGAGGGATTTTATTTGAGGAGGAGGCGAAGGAGGTGGTGACGAAGATTGAGCGTGACTTGGTTGAGACGTTGGTGAATGAGGTGGCAGGGATAATATGGCACGTTGGATGAGTATCTAAGGGTCTGACTGAAGTCACATGGTGGACTCACGCGAGGGGTCAAAAACGAGAAAGAAAATGTTATTTGGCAACCTAAAAAAAGATGGCTTTAAAAGGAAGGGATATATATGCCCAACTTTACAAGATGAAGAGTCATGCTAATTAAGATTTTACTTCTTTAAGTTTCTTTGTAAATTGCATTCCGTTAGTTATAATATAGATTATCAAATATCATTGTCAATGTTGTTAAAAATATTAGCGAAGTATAGACGAAAACGGTTAAATTTACACATATAGTTATAATTATAATTATAATTATATATAAAGTGACACCACTATTTTAAAACATATAAATTTTAACTTTTATTATTTTGGTGGAAATAGTTGAATCTTTGTATTAAGACTTCTGTTGAACTAAAACACATCGTCCTTAATCCTTAAACTTGTTTAAATTACAAATTAGATTTTCCAACCTAATTTACAAATACTTAAATCTATAAGTTGTATATGTCTGTAAAGTATTTTTTTAAGTGGCCAACTAAAATTATATGTATATATACGTATACCCGTCAGTTATCCCAATATAGCCGAATTTACAATCGCCAAATTGTTTACATGTGTTTCATAATTTCATAGTAAAACCCGTGAGTTATCCCAATATAATTTACCCTACCTACAATGATTCTTTTTCCATAAGTACAGGCATCTCTAATGGGAGATTGTCAACCTACCGTGTCCTAATTGAAGGAAGGAGAGAGAGAGAGAGAGAGAGAGAGAGAGAGAGAGTCTAGATAGAGTGTCAACCCATACTGCATGTTGAATTTATGATATAGTTTTTTAAGAAAAGAAGAGAGTAGAGAAGAAGAATTTAAGTGTTGGGATCAGAGATGCTCTAAGAGACTACGCCTACCACTACATTAGATAAATGAATCAGCCTCCCGTCGAAAATCAATTTATTTATAATCTTCCATATGCACCATGTAGTTACAAGAAAAATAAACATCTTCGTCTTTTCCTTGTAAAATTAAAGCGGTATAGTTGTGACTGTGAAACTCCAGTAGGTCCTCAACGTTAAATACATGTAAAGTATATGAACGAAAGGATCGGAAACTTTAAAAGTAGAAAGAAAAGTAATTATAAACGAAGGAAAATTCACATATATAATGATTTTTTTAAATAGTATAATCTTTCTAGTTTCTAGAATCTAGGATGTGAGATAGAAATAAAAAATTTAAATTCAATGATCGTGAATTATTATATTATGGTCCCCGGATAAGTTTGAAGAGAAGAGGGTACACAATTACCGAGTTGGGGTATCTTCCAAGTATTCCGTGATGTAACCCACTACCCAAGACCCGACATGTAGTTCTATATTAAACCTAGATTCTTTCCTTTTCCTTTAGAACAAATAAAATTCTAGAACGTATTAATGTTTTTGGTGTAATCCGACATGTTCTATACTATTCATTAAATTGGTGTAGTTCTGATATCTATCTGCAATCGGTTATGGTTTGTATCTTGGGCTTCTAGTGTCTTGCGGTAGCTTTTATATATATAATCAATTCTTTGCGGTTCAACAAATTTTTTAGAGGATGGTGGACAGAATTGATGTATTGCTATTTATGTAATCGGGTTATGTAATATTTGAAACCTTATAACAATTTGAAACATTACTCAAAAATACATTTTGTTTAACGCCAAATTTATGTTGTATGTGTGACTTGAACTCAATACCTTCCAACCTTTTGTGTTATAAAATCTTTGTTTTCAACAATGAGTCACCAACACTCAAAATTTAAATACCATGTTCGAAAAAGTAAATAAAAAATGTTTTGTGAGAATAAATGGTGATTTGAAATGCTGGTCCATAGTCCAATTCATAAATAAGGCCATTATGTTTGTAAGAAAAAAAATGGTGGATACTGGCATAGTGTTAATTACATCTGACCACACTACATGATGTTAAATTGAACTGTTGAAGGCCAGAAGTCTCAGTATCTCAATTCTCAAGGCCCAAGATATTAACGAATATGCTATTAGTTATCTTTTTATAAATCTTATTATTAACATCAACATTTAGCCTTATTACATACAAGCATCTTGGTATAATATAAATTTCAAATTGGAAAGAAATAAACCGTGCACGATTTGGGAAAATTACAAGGGACGGGTTCTCCGTAAACGGATGAGTTTGGACGTGGAGCGGAAGTCGAAACCCTCTTCCCCCAAGGAGGTTCAGAAGTTATGGGAATGTCTTGATAACTAGATTTAGTTTCGGGCTTACAGCTGGGTTCAATGATAGATCAACGGACTTGGGAGAATGGATGGAAACGGTTTATTCACCACAAAGTTGTATTGTGCTGGTTGGGGACAAAACAAGAATTCTCGTGTCGACTTTATTTAGGATTGGAATAACTGGTGTGGGTTAATATTTTTGGATGGAAAGTGGAAATGGGAAGACTTGCCACCTCCGATGCTTTTATGTAGAATGGTGATTGAAGAACAAAGGTGGTGTCTAATAATTTATTTTTTAGTAACAAATACTAATAAATTAATTGTGTCCTATACTCGTATTCTTTCTAACACTATGCCACTATGTGAAGAAGTTTTAGAGTCGGTTGAACACCTTCTCACCTCTTGTTATGTGGCAACGTCATATAGCAAATCGTTAGCACTTCGTTCAACATGCCCCAATGTTTTCTTTTATGGTACGTTAATTATCTACTTGAAATTCACCATAGCATCGAGGCACGCAAATTAACACAATAAAGAGCCATCCCAGTGGTAATTTTAATGGCATGTTAGAGTAATAGAGTTTGTGAAGAAAGGAATGCGATGCTCTTCAATAGTAACTAGATAGTTTCTTGCAATGTGATATTGTTGTATCAAATATTTGGACATTCAAAACAATGTCTGATCTTATTTCTTGATGAAGAAAAATGCAAATACATGGACATAGCTAGTAACAAGGTACACCAATATTGTCTACCATGGTACAAGTGAGAGGTCTTGTATGTCGACTGCCATGCATTTACCGTGGGTTACAAGCATACTGCCATAAATGCCTCTACCGTACTATAACAGTTTATTTTCTTACAAACTGATCAATTCATGAATGTTGAAAAGTTAATGAAACCTAAGGACATATGTAAGATTTTTGGTGAAAACATTGATTGTTCAAGATGATGTGCGAATGGTCTTTTACAGTGCAGTTGTAGGTAATTATCTTACAGACCCTAAATCTATGTTATACGACAACAGAATATAGGTAACTAGGTAAGTACAATACTCAAATGATGAAAGTCACAACCTGTTGGTGAAACCAAGTCAATGGAAGCATTATGGGCCTACAAAGAGGCTATGACGTTTTTGTCAAGATTTCATAAAAACATCTAGAGCCTAGAGATGGCAAATTCAACTTGTTAATGTGAAATGGCTTGCTAACAGGACAACAGGTTGAGCAGCCCATGACACATGCAATCAAGTCAATTGTGTTTATAATCTTCGGCACTGCTATATAAAAATAAGTGAATCATTATTATTGTAACACTTTATACTTATAATCATACTTATTTACAAATCTTAAAAAAGAGAGGGGGGGGGGGGGGGCAGATGGTCAAACCGGCCCAAGCCAACGTCTTTTGACTAGGAGTGTAAGAGCCAAACACGAGCTCGTTTAACTTAGAAGAGCCAGAGCTAGGTTCATGAATCAGTGACGAAGCTTGGACGAAAATGCCGGATTGGGGGGGACTCAAATTGTATGAAACATTTCATAAACGAGGGAAGGGGGCTCAAATTTTTGACCGAAAATGAGTAAAATTACATACAAATTTTCGGATGAAAAATCGGTAAACTCAATCCATGTTGTGAATATTTTTTCAAGTTTGAAGTAGACTGGATTCGAGTTTGTTTCTTTATTAGTTATTTGGATGGTTATCGGATATGTGTATGCTTAAAAACCTAGCTGAAACCCGAACCGAGGATTAAAAGAGAAGTTCTTACCTAAAACCCGGTTATATAAGTTTTTGGGCCTTGTATTTTACACAAATACCTTTTTTAAAAAATAGTGACTTTCCTAGGAGGAACATGATAAGTTATTATTTGATTTTTATTTTTATTTTTATTTTTTTTGATGGGATGGAGTATGACAAGTAACCAAAAAAAAAGGTTAGCCTTAACTTTTTTTTAATTGATTATTGGGCAACATCTTCTAGAAGGGAATTCAATCTCAATCTTGAAAATTTAATCTTAAAATGTAAAATACTTCACTAATTAAACACCATCATTCCTGAATCGGAATACATACTAAATCAAATAAAACTGCTCTACTGCTTCTACAAGTAAACTTGTGCATAATCAAAACAAATCCTTTTAGGTTATATGAATCCAACACTAACAAATAGCTGCGGCCTACAAGCATGTTAGACAATTACAACATGACAACCTTCCATAGGGACATTACATGTATTACAATTTGATTAACTTATTCCTAAGCCATTTTGTTTTAAGATTTGGTGGACTTCCTCTTTGGTTGGCATACCGGGTATCCCTCCTTTCTTCGTTACAACAAGCGCTCCACACGCATTCGCAAAAACAAGAGCTTCACGTAGTCGTTTTTCATCCTACTCAAAACACAATTGCCACAGCTTAATTAAACAAACAAATCATTAACATTAATCAACCATAACATGTCCAGTAAAAGTTACCTCAAGTAAACTAATATCAGAAGCTAAAACACTCAAAATCCCGCCAACAAAAGCATCTCCAGCACCCGTAGTATCAATGGCCTTCACTTTAACACCATCAACTCTACCCTTAAACCGCTACACAACGTAACACAATTGTTAAGTTTAATTACATTTATATTTAACCACTAGCCACAATTATTTGCATCTTGCCTTAGTGTAATATCTACAACCACTCGCCCCTTCACTAACAAGAAAAAGTTTAAGATTCGGATGAAAAAGCTTCTTCAACACCACATTATCATTAGACGCATCCTCACCATCGGCCAAAAATGAAACTTCATCCTCACTTACCTGCATACATTCTTATCAATCATCTGTGTATTCTCGTTATAAGCCGTAACATGCACGTAAACACATGTACCTTAATAACATCCGCATGGTCCCACACGCTCATTATGCCCTCACGAGCAGCTTCCGCGGATGGCCATAATGGTAATCTCAAATTCACATCGTAAGAAAGAATGCTACCCGATTTCTTGGCTATAGCCATTGCAGCTAGATGAGTTGATCTACATGGTTCGTCTATCAAACTAATCGAACCAAAGTGAAATATTTTTGCCTACGGTTAAAACAATTAAGACCATCAAATAGATAAATTGTTAAGTTAGAGTTTCACATATACAGAGTTTCACATATACATAATTGATACTTTAAATATTATGTATGTCCTTAATAATTAGATAAACAATCATATTTATCCGATCTTATAAGAACAACTTAAGAAGTTGCTGTTTTACCCTTGTTTACCTGTTTGATAAGATTCACATCAAGTTCCGATTCTTGGAGTAGCATATCCGCACTAGGATTCCTAAAAAACAAAAACTCTCTCTCCCCATCGGATTTTCGACTAACGAAAGCTAATGTTGTTCTAGCTTTGTGGTCAAATCGCATCCCGGAATTGTTGACTTTATTTTTCTTCAAAATGTCAGCCAACATGTACCCAAATTGGTCATCTCCCACCTTAAAACAAGTACCATATGCAAGTTTAAACAAAAATAAATAAACTTGGCATCATATAAGTTGGAACTTTATTAACTTTAAGCAATATACTTTTCCTATAAATGCTGAAGAACCACCCAATCTTGATATACCGACCGCAACATTAGCCGGAGCACCACCAGGTGCTTTCTCAAAGGCAGGTGCTTCTGCAAGCGAGACTCCAGAAACTGTTGACACAAAGTCGATCAACATTTCGCCAAAGCATACAACAAGTGAACCATCTGACCACATGAGAGTTGCTTATTAATATATTGATCGATTATTTGTAATTAAAAGGATGGTCTTCAAATCTATGTGCAGCTATTTATATATTGTACCCCATAAGTTTCAACTAGCTATACAATCAATACCACAAAATTTTCGGTCACCTCGTTCCGTTAATTACATAAATAACCTCACTTTATAATATGTTAACCCTCAAATTCCATTTATAAATTAAACAAACAACCCCACAAGTTTTTAATATGGTATGAACCGATACCGTAACGAACCAAACCGATACTGTCACGTCTCTGGTGCAACGCACGAGTTTAAAACGACTAATTTATATGCCAAATTACATAATTTGAAATTCAATCTAAACATAAACATAAACATAGTTGCTTCTAAAAGAGCAATTTAAGCATCAATAAAATCAGCATATGATCCAAGAAACTTCAAGATTAGTAAATAAAGTTACCCAAATGATCCAAGAAACCAGAAGTAACATGCATATCAATTTAAATTAATCTCACAAATGATAAATACATAATAGAAAATAAAACCAGTAAAAGCATGAGGTGATCGGAAAAACCTGAAGCTGGGTTTTCTGCCATTTGGGTATGAGGTGATACAAGTGAAAGATAACAGCAATATATTATTATTATTATTATTATTATTATTATTATTATTAATCAGGCTTAATTAAAAGATGATGAAGAAGAAGAAGATAGAAATGGAAAGGTGGCAAATTGATAGATGTTTCTAGGTAAAATCAGTGTAAAGCTCATGACAATATTGACCGACTCTCTGATACGTGTCATGATCCGACTCTTTTACCGTTGGACACGCCCACACCTCCATTAATATTGATTACCATTTTTATTTTGATATAAGAAGTGATTTACCTTGTAATTATTAAAGATACCTTTTACTATAACAAATTAGAAACTAAAGTAGATTTAGACTTTTCTTTCTTCTTTTCTTCTCTTTTTTTTTAGGCAAAGAAGACAGATGCTACAAGCTTAGAAAGATTTAAGGTGTGTTTTCTCATTATTTGATAATAATATTAAAAAAATATATTGTTTTAGAAGATTCAAATATACAACTACAATGTGTTTAATTTAATGCATGTTTTGTGTAGAGTTCATTTAAAACTGAGTTTTCGTTTCCAAAATAAAAATTATCGTTTCCACATGCTTACTCTTTTCAGTGTTTCATGCGATTTTTTTCCACGAGGTGAATACTAATGTGCATGTCGTCAAACCCGCGCCTTAAAAACTTTGAATCCCGACACAATGTGCATGTCCCAACCAATAGTTATTACCATGATAAGTATGACTTTTGCTACATAATCCCAAATTCTTACAGTTGACCATTGATAATATCACTTGAGAATATTTTTGCTAACAGTCCCAGTGAACCATTTACATTATTTTTTCTCATTTGACAACGAAGAGGAGTTTTGCCGCAATCAAGGGGAATAATCTTCCTGTCAAGATTTCTTGGACAATTTTGGAAGTTAGAAGACGACGACTAAAGATTTTGGGGAAATAATGCCTTTGCACAATGAACTCGAGTATATTGTTGTATTTTTTGTTCCAACGTTCAGTTTAAGTTTCAATTAGCCATACTAAATTGGTAATTGCCTAATTGGTTACACGCTACTTTTGGGCCTATGGATTAAGAAACTGGGCCTGGGAGACTCTTACTTTGAACAAGGTTTTACAATGTAAATTGTGTTGGATTGTTGGATGGTGAATGAAGAGGCAATGTCACCAAAACAAATTTTAGGGAAATAATTAACTATTAATCATCTCTATTCATACATCTGGTTTTCTCAATTGGTGTATGTTCTTTTGTGGCCGAGAGCCCTTAAAACAATTGCTTATTTTATTTGGATTTAGGATATATGGTATGAACCTATACGAGTTGTATAGATTCAAAGTTTTCTTAAGTTCATGCTTCATATAGGTATACAAAAATCTTATCAAAAATACCAAGAGTCTATTCAACTCGTATTAGTGTTGCCCCCGTCTTGATTGAATGTTTTCTGATCATGAACTTTCTTCTTGGACACCATTGTTAGTCAACACAAACACACACTTACACTTGAAATTGGAATATGCAAGTATGAACACAACTAGTGATTAAAACAAGAAATTGATTAACACAATTGAATATCCTCATAACTGTTTAAAGCTGTTGTGGATGAAACCACAAAACCAGCTATCCTATACTCTTGCAAGTCATCTCACCATGCATATTGGGCTAGTTGGCCAAAGGCCCAAGCAACCCAATAAAAAATGTGACCCCTTAAAGGTCTCCGGCCCAAAAATTAAATGCCGATACCAAAATCAACAAAAGCATTAAAATAAACTAATGAATTAATCTGGTAACATATAAAACCTATATGAACACACGAGTCGTATAGACTCTTGGTATTCTTGAGCCAGTAAGTACATCAATAAGCTATACGACTCGGGTTGGGGTATTCATGCCCCTAGTGTTGTACGGTTTCGGATATTTGCTGAGGTGTGTGCCATGACAGTATCCCTGTGGTCAGTTTTATTGGGCTTATACAGGGAAATGAGGTTGAAACCGAGCTTTTTCTACACAATAGGATAATTGTGGATGATTTGGCAACCTCATCAATAACAAGCCAAGCATCGGGAGCCGCCTCAACAGCAGCATCAGCTCAAGCCACCTCAGCATCAACATCGACGGGTTATATGAAATGTGAGAGTCCCTCACCGGGTCAATGAGGGCTCCAGTATACCGATAGAGGGCATGTAGGGGTGGTTTTTTGGGTGGCAAACTGACTAGGCCTATCGTTACGCTTTCAGTACTCCTCCAGCTCCAGCACCACGAAAGTATCCGGATTAGCCACGTCCACCTCCAGAGCATGAGGTCTAGTGTTAGGGGCAGGAGTATTTTGATTTATGTTGTTTGATGTATGAATCTACATTTATTATCATTCTGGTTGCTTTGTTAATCTTATGGGCACCCTTATCTTATTTGTTTTGTATGCTTATATTGGTTGTTTATCTCGTATTAAAAATATAGTTTAAAAATTATCATCGACAAGACGACAAACAAAGTCACTTGTTATGAAAAAAATACAAGTTTAGAAAAACAAATGCTCGCGTAATTAAACCTATACTAAACTATAAAATGTTACAAATTTAGATGACCAAAGAAAAAATTAAAAGGCGAGTCATATAATTGCCTATACATCGTATACACATACACGAGTCGTATATATCATGTAGAAAATATTTAGAAAAAAAGGATTCGTATAAGTGTTGGTCAGCGACAAGATCTGACATGTCGTGCTGACGGATACAATAGCTATAACTGTAAGGTGATGTCTTGATATGTATATTTCTAAATTTCTAATGTAATTATAGAACTAAATGGAATTAAGGGGCATTGATGCTTTTGGATGTGGGTTCCACGTAAGTTGGAGGATCAGTTAGGAGAATAAAATCTCTAAAATACCAAACAATTATATTAAATATGCATATAATCAGCCAGATACGTGTGTGTTTATATAGGAATGGAGGTTAAGCATTGTTGACACTTATCAAAAACATTTACTTTGTTCTTCATTATGTAGAAATTATAAGGATGTTCCGTGCACATCAAGTACGTACGGTGCAGACCAGCCCGGAATCAAATTTCGACTGCTTGTGTTATTATAGGTTTAATAGGGGCATATATATTTATATAATTGCATACCTTGTTACAAAACAGTGACCACTTTAAAACTTATATACCGTCTTACTCTTATATAAAGACAAAACTTACAACATATAAGATGACACATCAAGTACCATATCATATACATTCAGCGTATAAGATAAAAGCGAACACCAAAATAAACTACCGACTACCTCACTCGCCACTGTTGCCACAATGTAACGACTCCCACGTGTTGCCTAGTCACCTCTCACTTGACGGATGGTACAACTCTAGTCGCATATGAAACCTACTACTTTGAACATTAAGATCCCATTCATATTATGCTCCATTTTTAACACATCTAACCTTGTTACAAAACTCTTGTGAGGAGAATTGAGAACATATAAATTATTAGTAATATATATTGTATATAACAATATAATTAATCTGTGTATGAATTTGATGAAAAATCATATATTCAATTAAATTTCCTAATATTACAACATAAAATTAAGAACCACCTAATTCATAGTAATATACACTTTCTTGATTAATTAGCCCAGCACGTACCGTAAAAACAAGAATAGTCAAGCCAAACCGAAAGACATAGTGTACCACTTATATACCCAACCTAGTAAACAAGCTCATATATAATGCTAGTATATATGTTATATAACGATTTAACAACAATAACTGTAACATGCAATCTCATAACTCGTAGTTACTTGCACTTACATGTTACATTACATATTGGATCTAAGCACACAATATACCACATATTGTACAATAATTTTCATTAAAACCGGCTTCATGTACGCTCCTCATCATACATGAAGACGTACCTTCGATTTGTTTGAACATGAAATTCAAATGGGTGGTGGCAAACAACTCCACAATGAGCTCATACAGGCAATTAAATTTACCTTCATTAGTAATTCTACAGTTTTCTTGAACTCAGTTGTTATTTGCTATCTCGAATAATCTTTGTTGCAGCGTGAAGTGATCAGTTGACACCGCTGGATCATTCGCCTGCAAAAGGTTAATATTCTGTTGATTGAGTACTAGAATTGATATTTATTAAGTCGTCTACAATGCAATACAAAGATTTCATTTAGTTAAGACATGGTGTTAGCCAAATTTACTGTTTAATTATTATACTTTCTATTATTTGATCTATGATTTATCTTTAAGTAAGAACGTTAGTCACTTATTGTATTACTTGTTTGAATATCATGATAGTCATTATTGGTTATCTTTATAGCTATTGTTTTTCATTGTAATATTTCTGTAAACAAATATGGGATTTTGTCATTCAAAATGCACGAAATATTATTCATCAATAAAGTTTTGAGTTATGTTGTATTATCTCACGTAGAAGCACTAAAAATTGAGTATGTAATAAAGAAATTTACCTCGGTTTGGATATTGTGAATCAACCGGTAGTTTACTTTAGTACAAGTGTAGTTTATAATATTAAGATCACCCGAAATCGCCTTTAGAATTTTTAAGATCGGGAAATCATCACAACTATTGATCACAATCTGCATTCCCCCGTTATTGGAGCTGACTGAGACTGTGTTAGGGGACACATTCATTAAACTTTTTTCACAAGTATTTGTCCCGGTGTGAGGAACACTTGTCTCCACTAAATTTTTGAGCCTGTCTCTTTTGACACTTAGAACCCTAATATTTTCTTGCATGTGTTTGATGTAGTTCACTGCCTGATGCATATGATCCGAGGTAGACCGCTTTCCCTAAATACAAAACCGAACAATGAATTAATTAGGTTTTCTACTAAGTACATCAAATATCCTGGTTAACTTTCATCATCAAAAGCTCTTGATCACTAAAGTTCTAGTAAACCAAAATATATAAAACACAATAACTTACCTTAAGGAAATCGAGGGGAAGTAGATCTCGAAGTGAAGCATAACGCTTAGCCATATCTTGCCTGCGTTGTCTTTCGATCTCTCTATGAGCCAGTTTTCGTTGCATGTGTTCATCTTGTGTCCCTTCAGTAGTTGCTGAATTAGGTTTAGATGAAGGTGACTGATCTCGATGCCGTTTCTTGGATTTGGTGACTGGATGAATATATGTATGGCTCTGGCTCTCCATAATAATATTATCATGAAGCTGCCTCATAAGATGATGATCTTGCTGATTTCTTGCCTGTTGTTGGAAGGAGATTGAAGATGGAATCTTATGAAATACCAACTCATCATTTTGCTGGAAAGAGAACATAATATACGATTACGATGCTAATATATTGTATTAAGCCCACCAATATTTGATCAGTGATTATAAAGATACATCTGGTTATGAGATCTTCATTTGTAGGGACGAAGATAGGGTTGTCAAGATTTCTTGATATCTTCTTCTTATTTAATAAATAGTTTTTTTGTTGTAAATTATTATAAAATCTCCCACGCATCAAATTATTTAATGTGGTTGAAATACTATAGTTTTGAACAATGGAACCCATTCCATCGATCTGTATTCACACCGAGGAGTGGACCAACATCCAACCAAGAGAAAACAATCATTAAAACATTTATACGGTTGGTGGTTAGGTTTTGAAGAATATGGGAAATACTAAAATTTTATGATTAACAAATAAACAAATCAAATTTTACTAAACTTAGGCTTTTGTTTTAATGGCATGCTAATTATCCATACATGTAGATTCTTACACTTCTATAATGATACTAAAAGAATATATCATTTTACAAGTGACATATATATTAGTATAGTTAGAAGTTATAACTCAAACTAGGCATTTGAAGGAGACATCGAATAATTTTCTTTATCTTCCTACAACATAGGAACACGTGAATAAATAGATGAGGGAATCTACTATAATTAATGATCACTTGTTTTAGTTGTTTACAGGGTGTATAAAGAGAATGAAACTGAATAAAAACGAAAACAGAAACCTTACACGTACATTGCAATTAGGTGATGAATCCATTGAAGCAGAATTCGTTGTAGACAGATGGTGAACCAAATCAATTGAACTAGAAGTCGAGCATGCTAACTGCATTAACTAAATTAGTTAATTTTGAAGGTTGGTTTGTGAGAAGTAACTTAGTTACTATCAGTCAGAGTTGTTGCTAGCTAGCTTTGTTCGCAAGCCGAGCTAGCTAGTGAGCTTGGGCTTGGCTCGAACTTCAACTAAGCAATCTCGGCTTAGGTGAAACTTAAAATTGAGCTGAAAGTTAGAGCTCAAGCTCGAACTCACCTTGATTCATTTGGCTCGGTTTTAAAACTATTAATTAGCAAAACACCTTTCAAGTTCAACAATTTGGCTAGGCTCGTTTTAAAAAGGGAAATTAATAAACGCCTTTTGGGCTAGCTTGTCTCATTTGATAAGGAGTCTGATCTAGGGTTGATTGTTGTATATAAAGTAAAATAGTTTAAGTCAAACCGAGTTGATCTAGGAACGAACCACCCTTCGCTCGGGCTCGACTCGTTAACAAACTGAGCCAATTTCATGTGAACCTTTTTTAAGCTTTTTTCGAGCAAGCACTGATTTACAAGCATTTCCGAAATTCCTAGTTGTTGCCTAGATGATCGATTGATATAGATGATAAGTTACAATCAATATCCATCCAATGTTCTATCAACCAAGTAGATCCAAAGCGACTTTCAAAGGCTTTGAGCTATAGAAATCGACCCTCAACCCGAAAGGGTTGCTGCCCCTTGGAACCTCATGGCATCCGGGGATTTTTCATCCTTTGAACTCTTGAGGTTCTCACGTACCATAAATCGTACTAACCTTGGACAAGCGAATGCTTCACATATCCTATGTTGTGTTGATGTTTATAGTTCCACTTTAACAACGCTATAATCATCACAAACTAGTTACGAAAGTTATGTTCCTTTTGGAGGAGCAAACGTATTTGTGATTCCCGATTATTAAAGCACACTCATATATTTAAGAAACCACATCCAAGAACAAAAGATTGCTATAATTTTATTATTACCGTTTTTAACATCAAATTCCATTTTTCTTTATATGATTCCAATAGGGATCATAAATGCATTTTGGACTTCTTTCCTCAATCATATATGTGGACCATGCATGTTGTCATTTCACCATCTTCGTCTAAGCATCTTATCACTTATTCACTGCCATTACGAGCCCACCCTCCCAAATTGCTTTGAGGAAAATCGTAAAAATTAATCCGTGAGACAAGCAGATCGTTGCCCAATATAGTGACTATTAATATATTATATATAGTAGTCAAGGATTTTAGAGAAGTTAACTTTAATCAAATAAATGAATAAACATTTGTTAATTTTTTTATTTTATTTATTTATTTTTTCTTTTTGTATTTGTTTAGAAAATTTGTGTGCTAGTGTTTTTGTACGTATGTTAATATTCTAAACGAACACAAAGAATCAACAATATGCGTAAGTAGCATCATGTGATATATTAAATATTTCCAAATGACTAAAATGGAAACATCTATATTTAAAGTCTAAACAACAAATTCAACTTAATTTATTAGGTTTGCCTATTTTAACTCATAAGTACCAAGGTCAATTTTGTGTGTTTTGTCATGGCCTAAGCTTTTGAATTTTTAACCTTCGTCCTAGCTTTTTGTTAACTGTACGAGTTAGAGCGTTTACATTGCACTTATCCCTTTAAAAATTTAAACTGGTTGAGTGTTTGTGGTTTCAAAAATGAACTATTTAAGTCCCTGTTGTTACTTAACTATGTTAGCTTCAATGGTAAATTCGACATTTCTCTTCTACATATATACATTGTCACTCTGAGTCCTTGAACTTTCATAATTGGTCACCTTGAGTCCCTTTCACCTTTTAACAAAATAAATAAACTTGACCAATTTTTTTAACAAAAATAAACAAACCGAACCACCTTTTCAACAAAATTTAAAGAACCAAAAGACTTATTAATATAAATAAACGGACCAAACTAATTTTTTAAGCAAACTAAACGAACCGAGCAACTTTTTTAACAAGAATTTTGTTTAACAAAAATAACAAATCAAACTCTTTTTTTAACAAAAATAAGCGACTCAAATTTGTTTTTTTTAACAAAAATAAACGAATTAAACTATCTTTCTAACAAAAATAAACAAACCAAACTTGTTTTTTTTAACATAAATAAACAAACCAAACTTATCTTTCAATAAAAATAAACAAATTGAACTGCTTTTTTTTCTACCTAACTAAACGAACCGAGCCACTTTTTTTAACAAGCAGTTTAGTTTATTTCATTTAAAAAAAATAAACGAATCCAACTACATTTGAACAAAACAAAAAAAAGCTAATCAAACTTATTTTTGAACAAAAATAAACTAACCGAACTACTTTTTTAACAAAAATTAACTATCTGAACAACTTTTTTAACAAAAAGAAAACACCGAAATACTTTTTTAATACAAATAAACAAAACGAACTACGTTTTTTTTACTAAACTAAGCTAACCAAACTTTTTTAAAACAAAAATAAGCTAACAAAAAGTTCGGTTATTTTATTTTTGGTTGATTATGGTTTGGTTAGTTGATTATAGTTTGGAGGTTAATTATGTAATTTGGAGGTAATTTTTAAAGAGAGAATAAAACTGAGTAATCACTTAACCACAAGGACTCATATGGATTATAAAAAGGGTTAACTAGTAATTCCAAATTTGAAAGGGACTCAAATCGTTCATTTTTTAAACCACAGGGAATCAAACAGTTCAAAACTTTTGAGGACCCATTGCACTTCCGCCCTGAAATCACAGGGACACAAACAGTAATTTTCTTAAAGTAAAATAAAATAAAATATAGTTTAGTACTCAGAATAGTTAAATTGGATACAAGTGAACTTCTCTCTTATATAAATTTAAATAAATATTTTATTTACATAGATGAAAAAATATAAATGAAATTAAATAGACGAACATAAAAAATAGAAGGAACATGACATGTTCATTTATTTAAATTAATGAATAAAAAATCTTGTCATTTCATTCAATTATTAAACAAGTTCAAAGCAGTTAACGTGAAAGTTTAATTTGTTTGCTGACCTAGAGGTCATGTATCGAATCAGGCCCATATGTGCCCATAAACGGGGCAGGATTCAGAAAAGATCCATGTTGTGTGGTGTGGAGCACCATACCAACCGGACAACTTTGCTTCTTAATACTTATATATAAATTATTTATGTATAAATAGATTATATAGATGTGGGTTGGAGTTATTGGGCACGAGTTTCTACTCAATGCCACAATAATTATTCACATATGAAGATTTATAGTCTTTTATGATGATTTTATTTGCATAAAATTAACAAACATGAAGGTTTTACAAATGCATCCTTTTGGCTTTTTCCATGTCTTTAATATTTCTTAAGAATTAAACAAAGGCAAAGAAATCAAATTAGTATCTCCTTTATCACATACATATTTGATTATAATCTTATGTATATTAATATACTTGGAACTCCTGTTAACAAATAGTATATCTTTATTGTGGAAAGGATATTAGGTAATTGTCATGTCATCACTTGATTATTTGATTCTCTCATGAAGGCTTTTGCTTCTTGCTTGTAGCCCCCCCCCCCCCCCCCCGGCGCGCACACACATTTTCACACCTTCACAACATTGGAGCATATATCATTTTCTTGAAACTGGTCATCACCTCAACCTCTCCAAAATCCTCGATCTCCAGCCTCCAGCTCGGTCACGTATTAGGTCTTCATGGTTGAACTACCAAATAAATTCAACACTTCTTTGATCTAATTCAGCACCTACTTTTAACAACGTACACTTCGTTGGATCAAAGCAGGGCCGTCTCGTGGGTAAGCTAAATGAGGCAATGGCTTTAGGCCTCTAGATTTATAAGGCTCCATCTTAAATAAAAGTTATGTATTATGAGATTTTGAAAGTAGAGTTCTTTTAGAATTAGTAACTCAATGAGCCACAACCTAAGGATAATTGCTTCATATCCATTATCACGCTATATCATCAATATTCTATAATTCTTGTAAACTCTCTAACGTTATACGCATAAAGAAAAGAAAATAAAAAGACCTCAAAATTTTAGTTAGTTTTAGGCATCCTAGAACGTTAAGACGGGCCTGGATCAAAGCCCACTTCTGTTTAACGGAAAAACATCTACTATGTTGTTTCGTTGTCCGCTAACCTTGTTGATCACTTGATCTCACTTGTTTATGAACGAAAACATTGACACCTTATTTTATGGTTTTCTTATTTTATGTTCAATGAGGCGATAAAACATCGCAGCAACGCACAGGTAGTCTTGCTAGTTTATAATCATTTTTAATCTCTTTAAACCAAAATCACATTCTTGAAAAACTACAACCAACTTTTGAAATGGGTGGAGTTTGACCCGGAACTTATATGGGTTTTACGAAAAGAAATAATTATGTTGGACCAGTAGTTTGAAGCTTTGCGGAGGAGAAGAAATAGGAGATCATTTTCTAATCGTATGTCATTTAGCCACATTGATTTCACGTTTCATAAGTAGTTGGTGTGAAATTCCTTTTATCTGTGCTTTCTACTTGGTGCGTGAACTTCTTAAGATCCATGAACCAACCATTCTTAAGGGGTGTTTGGGTGAGCTTTTAAAACTTGCTTATTTGCTATTTGTTTCTTGACAAGCAAAAGGTGTTTGATAAAGCAACTCCAAAAGTTTTAAAATGGAGTTTTTCAAAAGTTGTTTTTACTTTTTAAAAAACAAATAAGCAAAAAAAACAATTTTAAAAGCTCCCCTAACACCCCCATAGTTAACAGAAGAAATATATGCTTCACAACCTCAAAATACTTTTGCCTATTCTCAAAAAAATAAGTTATATGTTCAATTATATTGGCTTTAAAATTCCAAGGGCCAGCTAAGCTTCTGGATACATAGGAAATTTGACAAGTGGGATGATCGGCCCAAAGACTGATTCAAGCCCAGTTACGAATTTTACAATATTATGCATTGTTGAGACCCAGCCTTGATAGGTTGGACCTGGACAATGAACATGAAAAAAAGAAAAAAGAAAGAAAGAAACCGTCCTTGAACCGAAATCGGTTTCTAAACCAAAAAAACTGACTGCTCTAGAAACCGCTTTGAGAGAAACTGGTTTAAAACTGAACCAAGTTGCCGGATTGATATCGTGTGAGAACTCCATTAAAACCGAACCAAACCAAACCAAACCAAACCAGTTAAAAACTGAATTCATAATTTCATATCAGAACCGGTTTTAAATAGATCCAACCTATTTACATGGAAATCAGTTTCAAAACCAAACCAGTTTTGACTTTCATTGATCCAACCTATTTACATGGAAATCAGTTTCAAAACCAAACCGGTTTTGACTTTCATTGACCAAAGCCAAACCGGTTTATGCTCCACACTGTCGGCGTACAGCTTTATGTTCAAATTACGTGTGTTCATAGATTTATTTCATGGATTCATTTCGGTCCTTTGTTCAAACCAAAACAGATTTTCTTTAACATCAAACAGAATTCAAGTTTGGTTTCACAAAATCTGCATACCACCATTTCCCAAAATGGATAATTCATATTTCACTTTAGTCAAAATAAAAGATGCCAACTTAGGTCAAAATAAGATGCTAACTGTATTCACTTGAAAAGAAAGTCAAACCAAATGTTGAGCACCCTAGTTATTAACTGATATTATACATATACATGTATAGATCTAAAAAATATGCTCCACCACCTACATCTGTATACAACAGTTAATAAAAATCAGTTTTCGACACATTAACAAACTCACCGAACTTTCCTATGTGACTTGAAACGAGACGGGGGAGAGGGAGAGTATTCCACCGGTAACGGGGGCGGCTCTAGCTCGCCCGAAAGCGTTGCCACTACTTCTTTCATAGAAGGCCGAAGCGCAGGGTTCTTTTGCAGGCAAAGAAGTGCTGATACAATGCAAACTAACACTTGCTCTCTATCTAAACCTTCAATAGATTGATCCACAAGATCTTGAAGCTTCCCTGCACGGGCAAGATGACGCGCCCACGATAACAGATTAGCTTTTCTGAATTCAGACATGGGTGATCCCGTCACCTGAAGTGGTCTCCTTCCCGCAATGAGAACTAACAGAAGTACCCCAAAGCTATAGACATCACATTTTTCTGAAAGATCACCGCCACATGAATACTCAGGGGCTACATAACACACGGTTCCTCTCATACTTGGCGTACTGCTAATGCCGCCACTTTTGGGGATATCCCCGCTAATGGAATCGTGACTAGTGTGGCGTGTCCGCCACAGCTCGCCGCTAAATCCATCCAACCACCAATCTACACTACCTCTGCTACCTCCCCTGCTTCTGCTTCTTTTCTTCTTTCTATCCATGTACAAGTCACTATCTTTTGCCAACCAGTCGTCGTTATTGTTATGATTACTTAATTCTTTCTTTTTGTTTTTCTTCTTCTTTTTCGCAAGTTCCTCACAATATTCCTCCTTCCACCATTCCCGAGCCGGTCTTCTCTTCTGCTTCTTCACATTCTTGTCATCATCCAATGATATCCACCAATCGAGACGTTTTCGATTCTTCTTTTCTGATTTTACAGGTTTAACTAACTTTCCCAGTTGTCCAGCACTGGAAGAAGGCGCGGTTGTGATCCAATCCGACTTCGGTCTCTCCTTCTTGATCTCACTACCAATCCACTCCATCACATAATCCTTCACACGCCCCGACTCCGACATACCATTATCCTGTTTCCACCACCAATCCTTCCCTGAAACACTCTTCTTCCTCCTGTTTTTCTTCAAACTACCACCGCCACCGCCACTCTCCACACTCACAGCATCAAAATTCCCGTCCGACGGACTCGCACGTGGAGACTGAATAAACGTTTCAGGCGATAATTCAGCTACTGGAGCTGTAACAAAGCTCTCGGGTGACTGATTATTATCCGGAACCACACTAACCTCGTCACACACCGTCGTCGTAGCTATACTCTCGGTTTCAAACACCGATCCATTATCTTCAATCACCGAATTCCCTACACATTTCCCTTCCTCAATCTTCCCGTTCAAATCAATCCGACACTCATCTTCACTTTTCAACCTAGCTAAACCCAAATCCCCAATTTTCGCATTAAAATTGTCATCCAGCAATATATTACTCGGCTTAATATCCCCATGAACAATCGGCGGATCGCAATAATGATGAAGATACTCAACCCCTTTCGCAATATCAATCGCAATCGAACGCCGTCGTTTCCACTCCTTCAGCTCCGGACACTTTCTATGCAGCAAGCAATCCTGTAAGCTTCCGTTCGCCATCAGCTCGTACACCAGCACCATACGCCGTCGTTTCTGATCGGATGAAAACCCGATCACCGAAACGACCCGATCCGATTCGATTTTCCCGGCGAGTAATAACTCGTTCTGAAACTCACGCTCCCCTTGCAGAGATCCGGCGTCCATAACCTTTTATAATAATAGTAAATATTATAAAATATATAATTAATATAAATATTGTAACAAAATTGAAAACACAAACATGTTGTGATTATTATTTATTAATTACCTTAACAGCGACATTAAGGTTGTTGGTTAGGGTACCGCGGTAGACGGAACCGAAGCCGCCTTGACCGAGGCGGTTGGTGGGAGAGAAGGATCCGGTGGCGGCGCGTAAGGCGGCGTAGGAGAATTTGTGAGGCGGTTTGGAGTCAGATGGGACGGTGCGTTTGCGTGCGATGGTGCACTTGCGGAAGCAGAAAGTTAGGGCGATGAGGAAGGTGAAGGCGACGGTGATAGGTGGAACGAGGTGGTGGTACGGTGGTGTTGGCGGTGGTTGGGGTGATGGAGATGTGTATTGTTGTTGTTGTTGTCTAGAAGGCATGTTGATTGATGAGAGTGAAATGAAATTGTGGAGAGAGAGAAGGTTTTATTACTGGACGCTAGTGTACAGCTAGCTATCTACATATCAGGATCTCTGTGTGTTTTGACTTTCTCTTTTTCTTATATCTAACTTTTTATTTTATTCATTTTGTAAATATATGTTTTAAATAAATTATAAGACAGTATATATAAAATGTTGAAATTTTTTCCAATCACATACAACGTTGATGATTCGGCCTATCAATCAGAGTTTGTTGCAAAAATCCTGACTAGACGTATTAATCGCGAGTCCTCATTTTACTGATTAATTTTGAGCTAATCGACCAATTAATCGGTCAATGATCAAATCTGGCCAAAATTGATGATTTTCTGTGAGATCCTGACAAAAATCAACGGTTTTTGTTGAGATTCTGAACAAAATTAGCATTTTCCGGTGAGGTTATGAACAAAATGAATAAAATGTGTTTATGTAGGTATAAAACTGAAAAAACGTGTATATGTAGGTATAAAACTGAAAATTACATATAAAAATGTGTGTATGTATATATAAAATTGAAAATAAGATATTAAACTCTGATCCGATTAATCCGGATTAATCTCGATTAATCGTCAGTCCCCACCTCACCGCCTGACTAGTTACTTGCGATTTTTACAACACTACTATAAGCAATTTCAAGAAAACTCATTGACCGAAGGCTTGTTGTAAAAAACCTCAGGTTCGCTCATGACATTTTGTCAAGAACCCTAATTTACGACCTCACATAAGGAAAGTCACCGAGCAACCACTGGATAAATTGGCACGTTTGAATGAAGTAGGTCATCCAGTTACGATGGTTTAAAATTCAAGCAGTTTGATTTACCACTCAGTTTTAATATGTTGTTGGTTTAACGGTTCATTTCAACTTGAAACTCGAAGTGTAAATGGAAATGGAAATGGAAATGGAAATCTAGATCTCATTAGTTATGTTAATTTGATTTTTTTATTTTAAATCTTTAGTTTTGACAATGTCTTAACCACTAAACCATCATATCCAGTACCTTAATCGTTAATCAGTAATTATTTAACATAACCAGTTTAGTTTATCATTCCTCTAAATCAGTAATTAGCAGTTTGATATTATAACTTTCGTTTTAATGGAGCGACCGGTATCGATGAATAGTCTTAAATTATATATATTTTGTTTGTTTTTATCCAATTAGACTTTCATTTTCCATTCAAACGGTTGTTGAAGTGTTCCAAGTTATAAACCTGAATTTATGTAAATAGCTGAAGGACCAAATTTGGAGATTGCATTTGTAAGCAATCAACGGTTTTGCGCATGTCCGTTAATGTATCACTGTTTGCGATTAATTTAACCGTTTTACTTGGTCAATGATAGCAACTGCTGTTGACCAGTGCAAACCACTCAACCCGAAACAATTTATGTAATATGTTTATCTTCAATAAATATTTAAAAAACAAGTTTGACTTTAAACCAATTGTATTTCGTAAAATTAAAGCATTATATGACGTTATTATATGTTTATTTTGTTTCATAAAATACTCAAGATTTTGTTTGGAAGTTAGAAATGATAAATTAATATATCAATTTAATTTTTAAATATCTGTACTTTGTAATGTGATATACATACTTTCATGGGTTTTAATTTTTAAAAATATAATAAGAGAGTGTTTTAACTAACACAGGCCACGTCCGTTTCTTGTTATTTAATCATTTTAATTAAGTTGAAACTGAATGTGACTAATAGTTTTATAAGGTGTGCAGTAGGTAATGTGTGACAGTGAGGCCTCCTCTTTCTCACATTTGTTTTGTATTTCAAACCAAACCCATGAACTTACCTTTACCATTGGAGGTTGCCAGATGGATGAGAGAGACAACAATCAGTCCGTGAATCCAAAACGGTTTGGAGAAGGACATTTTGTAGAATTTCTTTTTTAATTAAAATTATATTTCATAGAAACATCCAAACGATTTACAATGAAGTGGTAGGTAAGCGGGCAACAAGCTGCGTCACAACCCCCTTTTGGATAGCAAACCCAATCCGACTAAAAACAAAGTTTTGATTCTTATGGGCTGATAGTTACTACACACAACTTTCTGAACCCTATTTAAAAGGTCTACGGCATCTGGAGCTAAGAAACCAAAAGTGTCAAAGGCGAAAGGGATAAACACGTATTGATTCTCCAAACAAGCTCTCTAATGTATAATTAGAAGAAAAAGAAAAGAAGAGAACAGAGGGGAGGTGAGTGGGGAGAGGTGAGTGATGATAAGAATTGATTGGTTGGGATGCTTTGTATATATTTTCCCTTTTTAAATTTATTAATCTTCTTAATTTAATGTATAAAGGAAGATGATAAAATAATCATTTTACATAGTAAAAATTAGAAGATAAAATTTTTTAAAAGAGTAATTGAAAATATGGTTTATCACTGTTTAATTTATTTAATATATACAAAATATAAAATAATTAGTTACAAAATATATAAATTGTTATAGATTAATAAAGGGAAAAGTAGGTTTGAGATGGATAGTGAGGTGGCGGTTTGAAATAAGAACGAGTTAAGAACCACTGGAGAAGAAATAAGGGTTTTTATATGTTGGTTTGAAATATAATGTGGCATGCTGAGTTGGAGGTTTGAAACAAAAACCAGTGTTATGCATTGGAGATGCTCTTAGCCTACTATTATCATCTAAATCCAATTATTGTATTGTTAAATTATTGAAATGCGTTAATATAAAGTTATAACTAATATTATTTTATGATTGAGTAGATTATTTATACATTATAACATAATATTTAATGTTTTGTTAAGTTTTACTTTTTACATCATTAGCAAAAAAAAAAGTAGATACTAGATAGAACATAGAAGAGAATAAGATGCTTTAGCTTTATGCTCTAAAATCTATGAATTGATTTACCTTTTGATATCCAGCCTTTCCTTACTACAGATGATTTAGGAAGAAAAAAAGTAACAATGATGCCCCAATCAAATTTTATGGATAAAAAGTGGATCCAAATTTTAAACCGAGATAAGTTCTTCCACCGATTTGTCACAATCAACCTCTTCCTAAAACGAATCACACAGTTTCTCTTGAAACCAGGTGTTGTTTTTATCTAAAATGATGCATGGATACCATTCAAATAAAAGCAAACACAATTTGAAGTAAATTATTACATTAGTTGCTATTGAAATATACTAACATGAATGAGTGGAATGAGGATAACTGAGCCACGTTTTGACATAGTTTGTTTAACATAGATTTTTCGGGCGTTCTGAAAACGTATTTATCAGCTAAGGGATGACAAGACAAGAGAAGCATTGTCAATTTGTCATAGTTGATAGCCGAGCTTGAAATTACCGGACAAAAGTATGTATTTTTAATTGAAACTTGTTTAGTGTTTTTAAATCTTTGGAGAGCATACAAGGTCTACAAAAGGTTCAAGGTATTCAATTATTTTCAACTATCAACTAAGGTAAAAAAAACACTTAGTTTTATACTAAAAAATTAAACATGAAAGTTAAATTGTATAAAATGTTTTTTAATGACAAACAATTTAGTGAGCGTATAGATATATCATGCTTTACTTATTATAATAAATACTTTAAGACATCGCGGACATTTTTCCATGAGCCCGGCGTATTTTTGTTTGCACAACATTATCTTTTATTAGACACGATGACGCTAGTTAAAATATTTATCTCGTTATTATACAATATTATGAATGTAGTGTTTGTTATTTGGCACATATATTTGCTTTGTGGTTTTGGTTCTTTTTTAAATGTTAGCTTTCTAAAGAATATTTTATAAGTCCTGTAGTTTTTTATTTCTAATTGCAAAATCAAGTAGGAATTGGGTCCATGAAACCCACTTTAACTGGTTGAAATGCCAAATGACATCTAATAGTGGAGCCATAGACAGAACTTTAGCCAGAAAGCAGGACTGGCCGGTGACCCGACTTCCATGTCTTTGGCAAATACATATTTATGGCAACTTTTTCACCAAATTAATATCTTAAAAATCGTTGGTTTATTATATGTCTGAAATTGTAATACTTTTTATTTGAATGAGAATTTTGATTAAAACGAGGTAACTAGCAAAACGCTAGGCCAACAACAACCAGCATTGAAACAAAACTAATAAAAAAAATTACACCATTATTTCAAATTTAAAGCCTTAAACAAGGATTTATTTTTTATCCATAGAAACGTCTAAGATTTCACGTCTTCAATTACCTTACCAATCGGTCGCTCTGCTTGCGGTGCGCGCATACAATGCATATATGTGTGAACCCTCGGGTGGGCAAAAGTGAGTTTGCACTAATTTTGACGTTATTTACTAATCTCGTGAAAATAACGTTAAAAGTGGCGGAAGGTTAACCAGACATCATGTGGTGGCCGTTGATAGCCGAAAGACAAGGGTACATGCACCAATCAGCAGTGTTCCGATGATTGAGTGTTACGGGCCTTATGTCCAAGGCTTGATGCAAAACTGCTATCGAGCCGGGGGTCTCACCGGAAGCAACCTCTCTATTCTTAAAGGGTAGAGATAAGGCTGTCTACATCTTACCCTCCTCAGACCCTACCATTGCTTTGCTATTGGTGGGATATACTGAGTACGATGATGATGATGACGACGACGACGACGATGATGATGAACTACCTTACCAATCAAAGACTCATTTCCTTCAAAGATAACTTAGTTTCGTGTCTTTCAAACACACCAACAAGTTGTCATTATAATGCCTTACTGTTTGTTGTAAAGGGGGCGGCTTTATGAATGACGAGTAGGTCACGAACCGAGAAAACATACATCAGTAAATATCATTCATTCAAGTGGTTATACCGTTACAACCACATTCAAAACAACCCTTTCCCGTTTCCATGAATAATTTCGGGTGTCAAAGCAATCAAACTCCAAATAGTTCTTCGAGAGTTCGAGCACACATTTGCAAACAAGTTTGGGAACACATGTTTAAGCGGTATCGATATACTGAGTACGATGATGATGATGACGACGACGACGATGATGATGATGAACTACCTTACCAATCAAAGACTCATTTCCTTCAAAGATAACTTAGTTTCGTGTCTTTCAAACACACCAACAAGTTGTCATTATAATGCCTTACTGTTTGTTGTAAAGGGGGCGGCTTTATGAATGACGAGTAGGTCACGAACCGAGAAAACATACATCAGTAAATATCATTCATTCAAGTGGTTATACCGTTACAACCACATTCAAAACAACCCTTTCCCGTTTCCATGAATAATTTCGGGTGTCAAAGCAATCAAACTCCAAATAGTTCTTCGAGAGTTCGAGCACACATTTGCAAACAAGTTTGGGAACACATGTTTAAGCGGTATCGAAACAAGCCAAGTATCCACCCAAAAACGAATTTTCTTACTATTCCCAATACTTTTTATAATCATTTACAATACTTACTTTAGTCAAAGATATCCAAGTCTATACACGTGTTAACTCATCCACACTTGGACCTTTTGGCTCCGTTGACTGCCCACCTATAACCAGGGGTCGACAGTCCACCCATGTGTTATTACTTACTTCTCTCGCTACAAGCTAAACAACATGTGGGGCCTACCCTTGACCACATAAGTCATAACCAACGTAATGAATCATGGCCCACTTCTTCCAGAATCCAGATCACATATGGTCCCAATTTGAAATACACAACTAGCAAGATACTGCAATCCATGTAATGTTACGTATACTAATTGTGGTAGTTTATTGGACTTGAGTCAAAATGGAACTAACAAGGTCTCCTCTACATTATATATAAGAATCTATGTGGAATAAACAAAATTAGAAAGTCTACTAAGGTTGTGTCTCAAATATATATTTTAGTTCTAATTTTCTCTAGTGCATAGTTGAAGAAACACTAAGTGAACCCTGGACAGATTATAGATAATCTGGGGGTTAAGTAATGTTTCCCACGGGGATGAGGTTCAGCAGAGAAGGTTGTTCTTCTGGAAACCTGCAAAACAAACACCGTAAGCTCGTCACTGAGAAGGGGGGGGGGGTTCCTCCTTGTGACCACCCTCCGGCGTGAGAATCAGACTAGATTGCTCTGAATATAGGTGTATATTAAGAGATTGCTAGATAAGATTGAGATATCAGATGATCCTTACCATTCCAAGGTGTTGGAGTATTTATAGCCGAAGGTAGGTTTCCAAGCAGGTACAGCCGGCTGAATAGTATTCCTGTTCTACCAACAGTGGACTATGCACAGGCCATGCTGGTTGGTGGATAGGTTATGGCCAACAGTAATAAGGTCGGCTGTATACTGTTCCTTTACTGCCGGCTACGCACTGTTCCACCAACTGTAGGCTGCGCACGTCCCATCGTAAGGGTTGGTGAGTAGGCAGCGGCTAATAGTGACAAACAGTACTAGAGGGTGCTCCTCCTCGTATTGTTGTCGGTGAGCTGTCACCCTGTGATTAGTTCATGGGCTGCTCTGGTCAAACTGTCTGTTCCGCCCATACCTTAGTAGGTATAGTACGAAAGACGTTCCAGAAGCATACGGACTGGCTCATTTAGGCGGGAGTGTTCCCGCGTTGCTCATTCCTTCATGTGACTACTGAACGAATGCCTTGTACGTGTAGCCTTGCTGTTAGTGCTGGTAGCCTTCCCTGATGGCTTGTATCCGCAGCTGCGGGAACAGGCGGGGTACTTCACCATTGGGAGGCTTTCCCTGCGGGTACAGCTGGCGTACTGCGCGTAAGGTTCTTTGAGCATGGTGGGTCCTGCTGGAGCAGTTGGTCATTGCGCAGACGTCCCTGTTCAAGGTGAGTCTTGCGGGTCCAACTGGGCTCTGCTGGGACCTACCTCTTCAAGTCCCCCCAGTCCAATGTTCTTCTCATGAATTATTAATAAATGAGGTGAACTTTTGGACTTAGCAAGGGGTTTTGAAAAGGGTTTCGATTTTCGGTTTTCCGTGGTGATTCATTCCGCGGTTTTCCTGATGTCACGCAGAAATTCCTGACTTTTCTGCTTGATCTTTGGTTATGAAGCGGGTAGGTCTGTAACCTCCTCGCAAGTCCGGAGCGTTGAGTCCCACTTGTGTGGATTCTCCATGAGGTTTTGGTAGTTTTGAACATAGTGATCAATTATGTTAAAACCACCAATTCCATCCTGGAGCTTCAAACAACGTAGTTCTCGACGTTCCCGCTATGCGGGGATGTTATTTCCGTTTCCGCAAGCATTGCCCAGAAGATCCTTCTTGGTTTCAATTCCCAGCGGAGTGCTAGGTATGTGAAGGGTTGTCTTAACACTGTACCCGCGCTCGTCTTATGGTTACTTTACTTCCAAGGTATTCCTGGCGTCCATTCCCTGCGGGTGCTAAGTATGTGAAGGGTTTTGCCTTGACACTGTACCCGCATCCGTCTTACGGTTACTTGGTTGCTGAGGAATTCTTGGCTTCAATTCCCTGCGGGTGCTAGGTATGTGAAGGGTTTTGCCTTTACACTGTACCCGCATCCGTCTTACAGTTACTTGTTTGCCAAGGTAAGGGGTATTTTCCCGCTTACTTTTGAATATTTTTGAATTTTGAATATCGAAATTCGAAGAGTTGGTGGAATGATAGGAACAGTCCAAACATCTGAAACGTCGTGCGACGGTTTCTTCAGACTGTGTCAGGACGTGCAGGAAGTTATGGTGACGTGACAGTACATGGTCATTCCAGACGCTTTTTCAGGCGCGTGGGCGCGATTTTTCGGGCGCGTGGCCGCGAAATTAATGGTATGCGTCCTGTCAACAGCTGTTGCCAGCTTGCTTTTTGCCACGTGTCACAGTTTCATTGCACCTTTGTTTTCTCTCTCCTCCGTATTAATTTCATCGCATTAATTGCGATTAGTATATAAAGGGGGAGAGGGTTCTTTGTAATCCACACTTTCAATCTTCTCTTCATCTTTTAAGCGATTTCCGGCGAATACTCATCCTTTTCAGGCAAGCATTCTCCCGAAATCATTTTCTTCTTTTCTTCACAAGATGTCGTCTCGAGATGTTGAATCTACAGCCGATGATAAGAGTACTGCTGGCGAGTGCCAGTGTGCTCTGCCTGGCGATCTGTACCGGTATGTCGTCAGGATGTTCATGCTCGAGTCTCTCGAGCCTGAGTTTCCTGAACCCCATCATACCGTGTACGATGCCCCCAGAGGCAAGATCGGGGTTTATGCAGCATTCTTTGTTTATGGGAATCTTAGATTCCCATTGACAAAGTTTGTTTACCGTGTCCTTGAGAGGCACGGTGTTCATTTGACCGAGTTACACCCCATGGCGATCGCCAAGATTCGCCACTTCGAGTGGGTGTGCCGGATACTGGGTGTTGAGCCCTATGTTGACCGCCTTATGACCTTCTATACTTGGAGGTGCATCCAGGGGTGGTACACGTTGTCAACCCGGATTAAGGGTTTAAAGATCTGCGCGACCGAGCGCAGTCTTCGCGCGTGGAAGAGGGAGTTTTTCTTCATATCCGCTCGCGCCATCCCCATTGCCATGAAATTCAAGAACGGGCAAGCACTTCCGAGCCTTCACGCCTCCAACTACCAGGAGGCGGAATGGTTTGCGAAGATATCTCGGGTCCAATCTCCGGTTTACCGGTTTGCGGAGTCCGGGATGGTGATGCTGGGGATGAGCCGAGTGTGGAAGGCTGCCGATGCGCAAAAGATCCCAATCGTCCTCGAATACGGTTCGAACTCTGTTCCTTACGGTATGCTTTGTCTCTTATTGTTGATTCTGAATTGCTTCTAACTTTTTTCCTGTTTATTTCAGAGGGGAACGACCTGCAGTCGCTCCTTAATCCACGGGAGGCTGATGGTCCCGCCCGGATGGGTACTCGCGCTCTAGACGAGAACGAGTTGCCCATCCTAGAATAGACGGCGGATCGGTTCGTGGAGGTCTATCCGCTAGGCCATGAGATCCTCAGTGCCCGTCGGCCAGGTAAGGCGCTCTTCGACCCTCGACCCCTCAATGTTGAAACCTCTGCTGGAATTCCTCTAATCGTATGTTCTGATGAGGAATCCGCAGATGGTCCTCCGTTGGTGCGGAAGAAGAAAGCTGCCGGCGGGAAGGGGAAAGAGAAGGCCTCCACTGCCGATCCGGCGCCTCGGTCTGATTCGGAGACCGAGAGCGAAGAGGTGGCGGGGAATCCCGGTGGTGATAAGACCACCGCTCCGGAGGTTGCGACTGTCCCCTCCGGAGAGTCGAAGAAAACGACGGTGACCGGCGCGAAGAGGCCGGCTCCATCGGGTCCGTCCCCGCCTCTCCGTACCTTTAGGCTCAAGAAAACCCGTAAGTACAACTTTCCTTTAGCTTTTTATCTTCATAGCTTAACTTTTACACTTTTCTTCTTTATGCAGGCGTGGATGTTGACGCATTCCAGGGTGAGGCGCCGAGTAGTACCTCTCCGCCAATGATGGTAGGCTTGGTCAGCCTACCTGAGGCGTCGACCCAGGCGCCTGCGCCTGCTTCCGCTGGTTCAGTTGCTCACTCCTTTGAGCCGACTGTTCCAGCCGAGATGACGTCACCGCCGGCTGTGAGTGCGATTTTTACAGCATCCTTCACGGAGCCGGCGGTTACTATTGCTGCGGATTCCGCGGCAGCGACCGCGGCGGCGACCACGGCGGCTGCTACCATGCCCCCGCCATCGGCCACGACGGCCGGTCCATCAGGTACGCATGGTGCTTCCCGCCAATCTTTGCTACCTTCCCATCTGCCTGACCTCTTGGATGGATTTCCTTTGGGTTCAGGTGATGGGTTCGGCGGCTATCGGCCTGTCATTGACCTTACAGGTGCGTAGGGTTCTTCTGGCCCATTTTATATATATATTTTATCATCTTTTCCTAACTGCTTTATGTTTTTTGCAGTGTCGGATTCCAATGAAGTGTATGTTCCACGATGGAACATTCGCCGAGGAACAACCCTTCGCACCCCTGTGGAGTGCGTGGAATGGGCTCGTCACGCTGCTCCCAGTGGTGCGTTGGGGGAAGCCATGGCTAGCTACCAGGAGGGTAGGCTAACCAATGAGCTTCGGGTTCTCCTGGCCCGGATGCAGCCGCGCGTCGAGCTGCTTTGTCGTGAAAACGACAAGTTAAAAGCAGCTCGTCTCAAGGAAGTAGCTCAGGCGCGGGCTGTGCGGGAGGAGAACCAAAAACTTGCCGCAGTGGCTGCGGAGAAGGAGAAGGCCTTCAAGGCCCTCGAGACTCGAGGCCCGTTCCAAGGCTGCCCAAGCTGTTAATGAACAGCTTCGGCTGGCTAAGGAAACTGCGAGGAACGCAACCGAGAGGGCCACCAAGGCTGAAGCTATTGCTGAGCCTCTGCGCGTGGAGAGTGAAGAACTAAAAGCCAAATTAGAGGCTCTCCAGCAGGCTCATGATGCCTTGGCAATGGAAGACGCCAAAAAGCTCCAGGAGATCTTGGACCAGAGGGGGGTGCTTGACCATACTGAGCGGAAGCTAAAAGGCGTCGAAAAGGCTGCGGCTAAAGAAGTGTTGCTTGCCAACCTTAACAAGAGTGAAGCCGAACGCGCCCGTAATGAAGCTCAAGCTGCCCTCCAAGAAGCTCTGGTTGCCAAGGAATGGCTTCTTCGAGAAGCGTTGTCTCAGGTACGCTTTCATGTCTTTACGCTTTTCTTTGTAAATAAAAAGGGTGTTGACACTTGTATATTTTCTTTTGTAGGTTGTGCATCGGGTCTTCTCAGAGACATCTTACGACGATGCTATGAGCGCAGCCCTCAACGCTTCTCACGAGGATGGGGAACGGGCCGGCTTCCTGCTTGGTCTAGGGTTCGTTGAGAAAGGCATCCCGCCTTCCAACTTCCCTTTGTATAATGTGGATACTGAAGCTATTTACGACCAAGCAGTGAACCAGTATGCCGTCTTCCCGCATCCGGTGGTGGAGAAGGTGAATGAAGTTGCTGCTGCTGATGATGGGCTATCTATCCTTAAAGCTTTCCTTGAACCTCCACGTTCTACTGACGGCGCTGGTCCAAGTGGAAGTGGCCCTGAAGCCTGATCCTGAAGATCCCTTCCCGCTGCTAGGATAGATTTAGTTTGTATAGATTCTTACTCGTAGGCGGGTAGTTACCCGGCCATTCTTGTAACGAATATTTATGAAATAAAAATCTTTGTGCGGCTAAGACCTCTTTCATTGGATTCCTTGCTTTATAAACGTTATATGACTTGCATACTTTAGTTTAAATTTGCAATTTTCCAAGTGTTTTAGAATAAGTTAACCTTTGAACGTGGTAGATAATAGGTGTGAAGTTTTGTTTCCTCTTTCCTGATTGTGCGGGTAAGACCGTCACTTGCACTTAGTAGGATGGCTAAACTTTACCCATATCTGACCTGCGTGTAGGTTTTCCTCATCCTTTTTTAGGATAACCTTTGAACGTGGTAGATGATCGGTTGAAGTTTTGCTTCCTTGTTCGTGATTGTGCGGGTAAGACCGTCACTTGCACTTACAAGGATGGCTAAACTTTACTTACATCTAACCTGCGTGTAGGTTTTCCTTATTTTTAGCGTTGTGTTTATGCGGGTTTTGCCACCTTCCACACGTAACGACTTACTTCTTCCCCATTTATGCGGTGAATACCGGCACCAATGTGTGAAGTTCATAAGTACAAAGGTAAAGTTATCAACACATTATGAAAGGAGAATCATTTCCATTAGAAGTGGCTCTAGGCCTTTTCTTTACAAGTTTGGAATTGATCTACATATAACATTTGCGTAATTGAGCTCCATTCCATGTTCTTGGGATTGGAGTGCCATCGAACCTTTCGAGCCGGTATGCGCCCTTTCCCAGGACTTCTTTGATAATGTATGGCCCTTCCCACACCGGGGCCAGCTTTCCCGGGCGTTCTTGGTTCGAAGCCTCGTTGTTACGCAGTATGTAGTCTCCTATATTGAAGTTGCAGAGTTTTACCCGCGTGTTGTAGTACTTTTGCATTTGTCGCTTGTAGTTCTCTTCACGCACTGCGGCTAAGTCTCTGCGTTCCTCGGTTAGCATAAGATCCAACCGTCTTTCCGCATCATTGTCTTCTGGCTGAATCAAGACCCTTGGTGAGGGTAAACCAATTTCGACCGGGACCATGGCTTCAGTGCCATAAGTGAGGCTGAACGGGGTTTCTCCCGTACTGGCCTTCTTCAGCGTTCTGTTTGCCCAAAGGACGTGCGGAAGCTCGTCCACCCAGCCGGATCTGTGTTCCAATAGTCTTTTCTTTATGCCTTCGACGATGCTCTTATTTGCTCTTTCCACCTCACCATTACCTTGCGGGTGTGCCACTGAGGTAAAGGTGTGGGTGATTTGAAGTTCTCTCAGCCACTGTTGTAGCTTCTTGTCAGCAAAGTTGGTGCCGTTATCGCTCACCAAATTCTGTGGAAGTCCAAAACGACAAATAATAAATTCCCAAATAAATTTTTTGATATGTTTCGCGGTTGTTTGGGCTAAAGGTTTTGCTTCTATCCACTTGGTGAAGTAGTCGATGGCTACCACTAGGAACTGAACATTTCCTGCTGCTGCAGGAAATGGACCTGTCACATCGATGGCCCACTTCTGAAATGGCCATGAAGAAGTGACTGGAACAAGTTCATTCTTCGGGCGGTGCGTGTTGGGTGCGTAAAGCTGGCAAGACCTGCATTTTCTGATATATGCCAGTGCATCCGTATGCATCCCCGGCCAAAAGTATCCCGCGTTGTTTAGCTTGGCTACAACAGCGCGGGGACCTGCGTGTACTCCACAGATGCCTTCGTGTACTTCCCTTAGGAGGTAGTCAGCATCTTGGTAGTCCACGCATCTTAAGAGTGGGCCAAGAAAGTTACGTCTGTAAAGGATGTCATCGATGAGTTGATAATTCAGTGCTTTACAGCGTAGTTTTCTTGCCTGTGTTTTGGACTCCGGTAGTGTACCTGTCGCAAGGTATTTTATTATTGGTGTCATCCATGTTTCTGTGCCTGTTTGGATGACACAAATTTCCTTGTGCGGGACCGATGGTGTCTTGAGGAGTTCAATGCGGATATCCTTTCCTAAGTGGGTGAAGGCTAATGATGCAAGCTTGCTTAACGCATCCGCAGATTTGTTTTCACTTCGCTTGACGTGTATGACTTTGCAGTCATTGAAATCGCGCATAAGGGATTTTGCTTGTGCGAGGTACAGGGCCATTGTGTCGTTCACGGCCGTGTACGTCCCGTTGATTTGATTGGCTACTAACATGGAATCCACGTGGGCTTCCAAGTTTTTTCCTCCCATCTTACGCGCAATTCTCAGCCCAGCCAGGAATGCTTCATATTCGGCTTCGTTATTTGTACTTGGAAAATCCAGTCGAATAGCGTAAGTGTATTCTTGGCCTGCTGGGTTGGTTAGCTTTAGCCCTGCGCCTGAACCCTCGTTACTTGCTGCTCCATCAGTGTAGAGTCGCCAGACATCATTGATGTCTTGTGCTGGAGAGGGTTGAGCCTCTTCCTGGCACTCTTTTTCCCGCGATGCAGGCACTTCTGCAATAAAGTCGGCCAGAACCTGGCCTTTTATGGCTTGTCTTGGCTTATACTTTATCGCGTATTCCCCCAACTCAATTGCCCATTTGGCTAGGCGTCCCGATAACTCGGGTTTGCCTAGAACGTTTGCAAGTTTGAAGTTTGAGAGAATGGTGATTGGGTGACCCTGGAAATATCGTCTTAGCCTGCGTGAAGCGTGTATTAGTGCTAAGACTAATTTTTCTAGGGTAGAGTACCGGGTTTCTACGTCTGTTAGGACACGGCTAACATAGTAGATTGGCATCTGGATGCCTTTTCGTTCTACTAGCAGGACTGCCCCGGTTGCTCTATCAGTTGCGGAAAGGTATAGTATTAACTCCTCTCCCGCTGTTGGTGCTGTAAGCTTTGGGAGTTCGATCAAGCGTGACCGAATCTCCTGAAAAGCTGCTTCCGCTTCTGGTGTCCAGCGGAAGTGCGTTTTCTTTAAACAGTTTCTCAATGTTGACACGAATGGAAACGACTTATCCGCGTGGTTTGCCAAAAAGCGATTAAGTGCCACTAGTCGTCCATTCAGTGTCTGAGCCTGTTTGATGATAGTAGGTGATTCCATTTTGATAATGGCTTCGACCTTTTCAGGGTTCGCTCTGAAGCCATCTTTAGTGATGATGACCCCCAAGAACTTCCCTTCCTCCATTCCAAAGGCACACTTGCTCGGGTTGAGCTTCATGTTTATCTTCCTGAGCGTGTTGAAAGTTTCTTCGATGTCTTTCAACATCGCTTCTAGGTCAGGGCTTTTGATGACCAAGTCATCCATGTAGACTTCCAAGTTCCTCCCAATTTGGGAATGAAACTCTTTGTCCATCAGGCGTTGGTATGTGGACCCGGCATTCTTAAGTCCGAATGGCATCATTTGATAACAAAATGTGCCATCGGGCGTCCGAAAAGCGGTTTTGTCCTGATCATCAACGGCCATGTGGATTTGATGGTACCCCTTATACGCGTCCAGAAAGCATTTAAGGCGGAATGGTGCCAACGAATCCACCTTAAGATCAATTTCAGGTAACGGATAACAATCTTTGGGGCATGCTTTGTTCAAATCCTTGAAATCTATGCACATGCGCCATTGTTTGTCATTCTTCGGTACCATAACGGGATTTGCAACCCAAGTTTGATATCTACTAACGCGTACGATGCCTGCGGCAAGGAGTTCCTTGACTTGGGTTCTACACGCGTTAGTTTGTTCTGGCCCCATTACTCTGCGCTTTTGTACGATCGGCGTGACAGCCGGATCGCATTTGAGCTTATGCTCTGCCTTACTCCGGGGTACACCAGTCATGTCAGCTGGTGTCCACGCGAAGATGTCAGCGTTCCTTTGTAATAAGCGCTTAAGTAAGGTGCGTGTGGGACCAACAATTGTTGGGCCAATGGTGACGGCCTGGTCCGGGTACTTGCCGTTGAAGGCCCATCTTTCTGGTTCGGTGATGGTTGGTTTAGCCATCTTTGGTTTGGGTTTAGATGAGACAGATGCGATGCATACCTGGGGAATGCCGGTGATCATCGCTACACCCTCAGCTGTTGGGCATCCCATCATGCCGTGGACTGAGGATACCACGGCGTTGAATCTTGCCATCCCGTCTCTCCCAAAGAGAATGTCGTACGTGTGGTGTGGCTTCCTCATCACGACAAAGTCCACATCTTCTGTGCGGGAGTGTCTCCCATCCGTAAGAGTGACGGGGAAAGATAGGATACCCAGGGGGGTGTTTGTGCTGCCATCAAACCCTTCCATCGAGGCGCAGATCGTTTCCAGGCGCTCCTTGTCTTCGTCATCTAGCTTGTCGAAGAACTGCCTGTACATCACCGTTGACGAGGCGCCGTTGTCAGCAAGAGTGCGGGAGGTGATGTAGTGCCCCAGCTGGCTCTTGATGATGATAGGGCCTTCTTTGCTGGGTCCTCCTGGCACTCGCGGGAAGCGCACCTCAGCTTCCTTCCACGCACATGGTTCTATCGATCGCCTTTTTCTTTCTCTCACGTTACCATGAACCATGTTGATGCTGATGTCAACGGGCTTCCTTCCGTTGCCTCGGTACCGGTTGTCGTTCCGTCCTCCCTTCTTGATTGATGCCACCAGGTGTGCCAGTCTTCCATCCTTGACGAATGCTTCAACAATGTCCTTCAAGGATGTACACTCTTCCGTATCATGACCTTTTGTCCCGTGGAAGTCACAGGATTTGCTCTGATCCGCATTAGGTCGCTGCCGGATCATTGGAGCTTTTGGCCACGGTAGCTTTTCAGTGGCAAATATCTCCGTGACGCTTTTGGTGAGTGGCGTCCACCGGTGCTTTTGGCTTGGAGGGTGCGTGTGATTTCTTCTGCCAACAAGAGGTTGAGAGCTGGATGAGGTGTCAAAATTTACCCTTGACTGCCAGATACCTAGCTTCCTCTTTTTGTTCTGCCGGGCGATCCGGACATTGTTCTCTCTTGTCCTCTGCGTGTAGAGGTGTGTACTCTGGGGAAGATCCCTTCCCAGTTGCTTTTCTGTCTCGGCAAAGCGCTTTGCCGCCGTCATGATGGCATCCCATGTTGATGGCATGCCATCCTTACCCGTCAATGTGCGGATAAGCTCTGGGTATTCGGCGCCTTGGATGAAAGCGGCGCGAACCAGATCTTCACTTATGTTGCCGAGACTTAGCTTTTTGGAGTTGAAGCGGGTGATGAAGTCTAGTAAAGATTCATCTTCCTCTCTAACGCAGTTGAGGATCGTCCACTGTTCTTCAGTGTATTTCCTCTGTTGGCTGAAGTGTTGGCTGAACTTGTTCTGAAAGTCCGCCCAGTCATATATGTGGTGGACCGGTAAACGATCGAACCATGCCCTGGCCGCTCCGACCAGAGTCATCTGGAACATGTAACACCACGTGGGTTCCGTCCAGTTGCTGACGGTAGCCCCCGCAATGAACCTGTTCAAATGGTCATCTGGGTCGGATAGACCATCATAAGTGCCAATGTTGGACATTTGTTTGGCACTTCTCGGGGCGATTGCTTCCGCAATGTCCCTTGCGAATTTTGACTTTCCTGCATTTGTAGCAGTTGGTCTAAAGGTTTTGGAGAAGTCACGCGGGTTTCTCTCCGCATTTGTTGGTTTAAAAGCTTCCCCAAAATTCCTTTTTGGTTGGAAGTCCGTTTCCTTACGCTTCCCTTTCGCCTTATGGCGAGGGTTTGCGTCGGTATCGGATTCTTCCCTCTCGTCGTCTGAGTACTCGCACTCACTGTTCATATTTAGGTGTTGGCGAGTACTGCCGAATTCGTCAGCCTGTTGAACTGAACGCAAGCGTTCATCCAATTCAGCTTGGAACTCTCTTTGACGTGCTTCGGCCCAAGCCTTCACTTGATCTAGTGTTTGGCGAGGGACCCTTGTTCGTTTTTCCAACTGGGCATCAGTGAACCCCAGTGGAATGTTTACTGCACTTGCCCCGGCTTGGGTAGCCGGGGTAGTGTTCGTAAGATTTGTATAACCGCCGGTGTTCCCCGTTACTGGGGTTGTGGTCACCGGGGTTTCTTGGTCACTTACTGGTCTTGGGACCGGAGTAACGTTAACCATTTCTTCAGAAACTTTGAAAAGACTAAGAATTAGTTCTAGCTTTTTATGCACGGATGGCGCCAATGAAGAAACACTAAGTGAACCCTGGACAGATTATAGATAATCTGGGGGTTAAGTAATGTTTCCCACGGGGATGAGGTTCAGCAGAGAAGGTTGTTCTTCTGGAAACCTGCAAAACAGACACCGTAAGCTCGTCACTGAGAAGGGGGGGGGGTTCCTCCTTGTGACCACCCTCCGGCGTGAGAATCAGACTAGATTGCTCTGAATATAGGTGTATATTAAGAGATTGCTAGATAAGATTGAGATATCAGATGATCCTTACCATTCCAAGGTGTTGGAGTATTTATAGCCGAAGATAGGTTTCCAAGCAGGTACAGCCGGCTGAATAGTATTCCTGTTCTACCAACAGTGGACTATGCACAGGCCATGCTGGTTGGTGGATAGGTTATGGCCAACAGTAATAAGGTCGGCTGTATACTGTTCCTTTACTGCCGGCTACGCACTGTTCCACCAACTGTAGGCTGCGCACGTCCCATCGTAAGGGTTGGTGAGTAGGCAGCGGCTAATAGTGACAAACAGTACTAGAGGGTGCTCCTCCTCGTATTGTTGTCGGTGAGCTGTCACCCTGTGATTAGTTCATGGGCTGCTCTGGTCAAACTGTCTGTTCCGCCCATACCTTAGTAGGTATAGTACGAAAGACCTTCCAGAAGCATACGGACTGGCCCATTTAGGCGGGAGTGTTCCCGCGTTGCTCATTCCTTCATGTGACTACTGAACGAATGCCTTGTACGTGTAGCCTTGCTGTTAGTGCGGGTAGCCTTCCCTGATGGCTTGTATCCGCAGCTGCGGGAACAGGCGGGGTACTTCACCATTGGGAGGCTTTCCCTGCGGGTACAGCTGGCGTACTGCGCGTAAGGTTCTTTGAGCATGGTGGGTCCTGCTGGAGCAGTTGGTCATTGCGCAGACGTCCCTGTTCAAGGTGAGTCTTGCGGGTCCAACTGGGCTCTGCTGGGACCTACCTCTTCAATAGTTATGTAATTGATTATGAATATAAGAGTATATGAATCAATTTCAAAACTTGAGATCCTTTATAGTTTCTTTATAGTTAACTAGATTATGGCTCGTGTATTACACGGGTAATTGATGAAAATTTTAAATTTTAACCATTAAGTGAATTACAGTTAACAAAATGATCATGCATTATTAATACAATTACAATTTATATGAAAATTACATAAATTACATAACTAAGATAACACAAATATGTTACAAATAAGTAATCCATTCGTCCCATTAAAAGTTTCATGGTTTGAAAAACACAAAGTTTAAGGTAGATTGAATGATTATTTTTCTTGCTTACCAAATAACAATAATGCCCTTGAAATTGGGTTCATCAATGTTGGTTGTTAATGTTAATTGTGTGTTTAATGGTAGATTTAGAAATTGACTAATAACTTTTGAAAGTGGACATTTGTAGTGGGACAAACAAAAACAGAAACATTGATACTTTTAATGGAACGAAGAGTGTAAAACCTTCATTGTACACTACATTTGTGATTGTATTGGTTGGTATACATTGTTTATCAAAAATCAAAATTTTTAGTTCATGTTTGCTTGTAACTCTTTATAAGGTAACATATATGTCTCCTTATAACTCTTGATATAGCCATGTATAGTTGTATGTGTGACAAATAAGGTTATTCAAGTACATACCGCGACCCTAGATAAATTATGATATATATATCCATGAAACTGACAAAAAAATATTCATACACATAATAGCATACATCTTGATCAATTAATATATATGATGTCATTTGAGATCATTTGCTCATGTTTATAAAAAAAACATGATTATCCCAAAAAACAGATTACCTAAACTTTGATGATATAATCATCATTAGAATCTTTAGAATCTGAAATTGATTTATCATGATAAATTATTTGTCGTTGTTAATATTCTGCATATGACAAATTTTAATTAATTTTATATATTAAAATTAACAATTGTATAATCAAGAAACATATAAAACCCAAAATTTAAATATAACAAAATGATTTGCTTCGTTTCATATGAACGGAAAATGACAAAGACATACTGACATTAAAACCATGTTCAAATAACAATATATTCTTTTCAATTTTTTTGTGTATAACTTTATTATTTTGAATATAAACTATAATAAACATTTTAATTTATATATAACCCAATAACCTAACATAACCTCAAATCATTGTATTTTTCTAAAATTAAAATTATTAAGTAATATAATATTGAAATGATTTGAATAAATAATTGATGAAAACGATATTCTATGTTTTCATATCCTAAATGATTTTTGGAAAGCGGAAAGAGTGAAAGGGATTGAAATATATTTTTTTTGTTTAAAAGTTTGAATGCTTTTAATTAAGTAATTTGTCTTATAAGGCATATTAGATTTAATATAATTGAATGTATAAAAAAAGTATAAATCAAGTCATAATATATATGTTTTGGAGCATTTTTGTCTTGAGTTATGAAAGAAAATATTGAAAACTAAATATTGATTTTCTTGTTGCTAACCTTTTATACTGCACACAAAAATCATATAAATAAATGATAGATAGTTCATATAGTAAATTGTTATTCATATGGATTATAATTATAATATTCAACTTCAATGATTTAATGCTAAACATCGAGATATATATAAAATGTATTTTTCGTGTTTGCAATATTTATATAAAATGGTTGGAGAAAATTAAGAAAATACACATTTTCCTGAGTTCAAATACATATGAGAAAATTTTAAATCTAAATTTGAAACAAATCTTATATAAAAAATTATGCATTGCTGCTCAAATCACAGTTTAAAAATAAGTTATAGTTTACCTTGATTTTAATTACTTATGATTTTAAAATTTTATTCTAATACGTCTGCAACTTCAGTTTTGATATTTTCTTATTTTATCATCTTTCACCATTAATGTTAATGAATGAATCGAATAGGATTTACATTCAAGAAAAATAAACTTCTATTCATATATTAAAATGACCTAAAATATAAGGATCAATATTGAAATGTTGAAAAAAAGGAAGATAATAGATTCCCATGCTTTGTTAGTTAACTAACTTGTTATAGAAAAAGCTTAATTATATAATATATTGTTCCCCGTTAAAAAAACCGAATTTGAAGTAATATCAACCATCGGATCATTCTGAAACAAAATCTTGACCGTTCAAACTCATAAAATTGCTTCTAGAAGCAGAGGTTACTGGCAGTTTCAAACAGTTCTCAATCCTTAAAAAACGCGCGACGTGTATCTACGGCATTTTTATCACCTTGAATATCTATTTTTCTACTTAAGTTGTTGTGTTTGTTATGTATTTGTGCAGAAAGGGCCACCTATCTTGGGGTTGCTGCTTCTATTTTAAAGGTTTGATTTATAATTTTCAAGCTATCGCCTTTTATTCATTTTTAATATTTAGTTTTGAAATTCAATTTTAGTACTATATCCACTCTGGCATCAACATTTAGTTTTATGTTTGTTTTACCCGTATTAATTAAATGATCACATTTAAACTTGGCAAAACAAGTAGGTCGGTAGTGTTAGGAAAAGAATGGTTCAATTTATTTTAGGTCAAAATGGGTTTTGTCCAAAACATGCACATCCTATGTTCATCATTCTATTCTTGCAATTATGAATGATTAAGATTAACCATGATTAAAAGATCTTGAAATTGGGATTTAGCAGATGAGTATTAGCATTGTGAAATTTTTAGGATGGGTTACCTTTTAACATAAATCATCACATGATTAAATATCGTACCTTGTGGGTCAAATGACCATCTGTTTAAAGTAATTCATGAAATACATTTTGAATTGATCTTAACTTTTTACTCATTTGAATTTTAGGTCATATTGAACTTGGATACTTCATAAATTAATTATATCTTTTTCAACCGTTAATGTTGTCAGAAGCAGATGAGCATGACAATAGATCATAGGCCGCTTCACTAATTTTAAAGGTACGTATTAAGTGTTGGTTTTAGGAAATTTTCACACACACACACACACACACACTGTATTGGTACTTTGCGCAGCACCATGGTGTGTGACAACTTTAAGTATGTAGCTTAATTTTGTATGTCGTTTCTCAGTTAGAATGTTACTAAACCTTTTTTTTTGGCTTTTATTTCAGCTTACTTTGCACCATAGTGTTGATAGCAGTTTAGTATAGCTCCTTATCGAAGACGACGAATCTTTTTGGCTATAGTCGGTAATTATATATCAGTTATATTTGCATGTCTCTGCAATATCTTTATATATCCATGCCATACTAAATAATATATATTTTCCCTTTTTCTGTAGGTTTCTTTGTAGCACTATGGTTATAACAGAATTTAATTTATGAAGGATAATTCCTTTGCACGTAAAGTGTTTGCAGGTATACTAATCGAGTTTTGTTATATTGGCATTTTATTTCTTTCAATTATTATGTACTAGGGTTGAGCTAGCATAATCGAAATAACCGAATCAAACATAAACGATAACCTATTTAACTAATGGAATTAACCGACTGATCAGACAGACCAGTTTTGGTTATTTCAGTTATTATTATGTCCTGCAGATAAACTTGTATATGTTTATGCGAATTGTCAAAATGTAGTCTCAAATTTGACTACTGTGTCTTTTTTCGATTTTCATTTGTGTGGTCTTTTTTTTATCATTTTGCCATGATGTTTTGGTTAACCCCTTCTTATTTACCAAGTCATTGTTTTAGTCATCATGTGTTCTTTCAATGTTTCATCATGTCAAGTTTGATACAATTCGTAATTTTATTTTGGTATGAGCGTATGGATTGTTAATTTGTTTATAGGTTATTGTATTTTATTTTGATATTACAGAAGTTGATTTTATAGTAGGCTTAAGTTTGATGATGAACGTGTTACCAAAATAAGACATGAAGAGGGCATTGGGTGAACAGTATGGAGGATAAGAGGTGACTTGACAGATAATTTGTTATGGTTTGTATAGAAGTTTCTATACTATATAATATGGACTCATTTTGAATATCTTGTGTGTTACAGTTACCTCAAGTAACCCCTGGGTTCTACAAATTTAGTATTCAGATGCATATATGCTTTGTGTATAGCTGTATGTACATGAAAGTGACAAGGAGAATACAATCTGCAACGTGGACGATAAGGATATAGCAGAGCACCTAAGAGTAAGATATTTAATCTTTTTATATGGATTTTTTTTTCTCGCCTCATGCCCAACAAACTATATTAACCTCTTTCAGCTAAGGTTGAAAAATAAGCAAGAATAAAAGGTAAAGAAAAGATAAGAGAAAGCAGAGTCATTTATAACCTGTTATTATAAAGGATAACAGTTTACTAAGCCCTTTTTTGAATTAGTACAATGTTTTTTAGAAACCATTTGTTTGACCTGCCTTGTAATTTAACATGATTAGGTAGGTTGCTAGAAATCAGGACCTTCATGAACAGATAGCAAAATATATTTATTTTGATCTGGTGGATCATGACAAAGTTAGTAGCTTCCTTATCCGAAAACAAACATCTTTTGCCTTATTCAAGGTAGTGCATCTGTATTATATTATTATTTTTATAGCAGAATCAGTAGCTTTTTATTGCTATAAGCATCACCAATACTTTGATCCCAAAACAGTCAGCCGTAGATTTTGAAAGGATGATTGCCAACATCAAGTAATGTCTTTTCCCATATAATTGTTTTGGTATTAGCATCTGATTATTTGGAAAAAGAAAAATAAATTATGGTATTCACTTTCATGCAGCTTCAGAAGGATCTTTTGTGTGCTTACAACCCAATAGGCATTGATCCAACTCTTGAGCAGTGTGAAGAAATTGCTGATGTATAACAGAAAAGAAATATATGATGTTTTTCGATGTTGCTTATCAGATTTTGTTTTTACCTTTAAGTTTTAGCTTAAATGTATGATTCACATCAAATTAACAATATACGAGAAACTCTCCAGTAATATCTATTGGAATTAATGCAATGATGTTTTAGCTTAATTTGTACCCACATTATGGCTCTTTTTTAAAGCAATGATGTTTTTTTGCAAAAGGTAAATAAAAAATACTTATGTCATTACGACGTTAAAACGCCCATCCACCGGACGGGTATAAAACTAGTTATACTTGTTCAGAAAATGTATCACAAGTATTTGACTTCGAAGTAATTTAAAATGTCTATGGGCCTTTTAGCATCAAAATTCACCCTTGAATATTATACGCGATATTATCGATTAATGTTGTATTTTTTTTCTTTTTAACGACAATGATGATGTTCTTTTCTGAAGCTTGAAAAACTTGTAAATATAATATATGTCTTTTTCACATATAGTATCATACATACATATAAATTCCCTAATGTTTACCTTAAAGTATGCCAACTTTAGACTAGGTATATGATTCAATTTCAACGATGTGTAATACTATTAATGGGTGGCAACTAACTGTTGTTCGTTCATAAGCTCCCTCTTCATTCTAACCCGAAGTACACATTTGGTACACAAGATTTCAAGATATTATACCAAAACTTTCAAAGAAAAGGGTTAAAATAAGAAGTTAGTTTTTTAATTAGAAACTGTAGGAAAGCTTGAATAAAACACACATATCCTACTAGTTTTGATAACTAAGGAGACGATGATTTCATATGCACGCCTACTATCCGTTTCAAGTTTCAACACCATTGTTGTGTGTATGTGTTAGTATATACGGACACACATTCATGTATATAATGTGTATAGACTTGCTTGTAGACTTGAATTCACTTAAAGAATATGAAGTCTAAAGTGGCCATCTCAACATATGAAATGAACATTTTAATTCCTAAACGAGTTGGCGTTTATTATCTAAGACTCGAATCACATAGGTGTGCTTAGAATTCGTATTAAAAGAAAGTATTTTTATGGATATTTAAGCTATGTGAAGTTGGTGAGTGATATGTATGTGAAATTATGAATACTTGGCTGGAAGTGTTAGTTGGTTTTTTCAACTAACCCGTTTAAATTAAGACGTTAGATCATTCGAGACTTGAACAACAGATCACCACATCCACATGCCACACGATTTTTGTCTAACAACTCCAAGTCCAACTTTCACTTTTAAGCACCGCCTTACTCAAATCATATTTTATTCATAAAACTTGTGCGGGCTAATGGTAACACATGGTATTATTAAGTATTTAGGTCTTGGTTTTGGTTTGACAAAATTGTTTTGGCTTAGTTTAAGATTTCAAGAAATAAATTACAATAGATTATTATCATTTGATATATAACAATTAACACATATTGTTGTCAAAATAACACCAAATTAAAATACAATGTATGTGAGGAAAACTAGTACTATTTTTTAATACATAAACATCAAATCAAGCTAACAGCCTTACAAGATAACTTCAAATATTTAAACTTAGTAAGTTAAATTAGATGACCGATGAACGTAGGAATTGATGGCATCCATTGTCACACATTTTATATTGGACGTAATCCTGAAATATGTCATCAAGAAAGTTAACGGGTTGGTTTAGAAAAAAAGTGAAAGTTGAAGGGTATTTGGAAAGAGTTCAGTTAAATTGGATTAAACTAGACGGGTGCCCGCGCGATGCAGCGGGTGTTTGAACCCGTTAATCACGTACAAATATAAGTGTTTATGGTTCGGTTAAAACCTTAAAATCGTTTAAATCGGTCATTGATTTGACTTATTTATTCTTTTTCTTTTTTTACTTTCGGTTTGTTGGTCGGTTTCAAATTTTCAAAACGTAGTGAACGGTTGGTTCATGGTTTATATCGGCAATCGGCCATATGAAATCAGGCCAGACTGTAAATGTTGAATGCAATTTAATCTTTTTTATTATTAATTATTAGATACGTTTTGTAATTTATATTAGATATGGTTAAAATTTAATTGAACATAATCTTTTTATTAAAAGTATTTTGGCTATACAACTCAAATTAACCTAATTGCAATATGATTCCTTTTGTAATATTTGTTGTTATTATTTCACGTTCTAGATCTTCCATTAATATTACCATTTATGTGGCTAAAATTATCATTTTTTTTGTTAATGATCATCTCAAGTATCATATTAAGTTGGTTTTTAGTTAAAATTGATGGTGCATTTAAAGTATTAATTATTTTAAACTAAATTTATTATTAAAGTTTAAACTATGAACCAAACTGGAACCAAGCCGTTAGTAACGATTCGATTTCAACTTTCAATTGTTGAGTTTGGTTTTGGACGACAAAAAATCTGTATTAACGGTTGGACTCACAAATTTAACTTAAAAACCATCAAAACCGACACTGAACACCCTTACGTAACATATTAATTTATTTAAAATGAAAAAAAATACAATAATATCATATCCAAATTAAAGAGAATAAAATGCTCGTTTTTATGGTGCAATTTGTTTATAAAAATATTAACGTATGAAAAGACTATAGTCGTTTAAAAATCATGGGCGGGAAGTTAGTTTACAAGTTAAATTAAAAACATAATATTGTAAAAGATGAGTGACCAAACTTGTAAGTTAAATGGATTGTGTTTAAAAGATATGTTTACCCTTAATAACACAAACACATGTACCTCATGCTTTAAGTGTTGTAAATTACTTAAAAATGGATGTCTTAATTTACCCTTATTTGGTGTATTATATAGTATAGATTAATAGCTGAAATGTTTAGGATAATTATCTGTTTAGTTTTTATGTTTATGAATATTTTACTAGTTTATCTAGTGTTCGGATTACTAGATATGAGGAGTTGAAGTCTAGTATGTTTAGGAAGTTAATTAATATAAGTAGATTGTTATAGTATGCAATTGATGTGTGAAGAATTATACTAAACAGAAATAGTCGGTAATTTTCCCAGCTTGTCAATATATCAATCATAACCAAGAAAAGATAACTAGTTCCAAAAACCACAAGTAAGGTTTTAAATTAAAATATCCACTACAAAAATTAAAGTTATCTAAAACAGTTACAGTCTAAGAGGGTGTAGATGGTAATTTCATCGTAGTAATTACTATGATTCAAAAGCTAGTTGAGTATATATGAAACAAAATGAAATCTTATATTCTTTACCAAATATCAACTTCATGCTTGTGATTTTACATATTCATAGCCTTTGACGATAATAAACGAAGACGAATGTTTTAAATACTCAGTATAATATATAAATTAATCTAAACAGTTAATCGTAAGAAATTAGATGTGTTTGATTTTGAAAAGTTAAGGTTTCGGTACCACATAAAGTCATAAAATAAAATATGGGTCTAAGTCTAATATCATTCAATTATTTTCATACACCACGACCTTAAATAGTTTAATATCATTAATAATGTACGAGTATACATTAGCAAATAAAAAACACGACATATCACAAGAATGGTAGCATTGCCATTTACTATCATCAATGATTCAATTCATTCAGACAGGATAGCTATTGATACTGTCAGCCCATGGGCCCTTATGGGCTTCATTAACAATAGGCCTATTACACTCCCATATCAAACTTGTACACTTGGGCCCAGTCCCCATTCCAAGTTGCAACACTCTCTCTCCAACCTTAACTCTCTCTTTTCCTTCCATGTAAGCTAACTCATACCACAATGAAGAAGATGATTGGTTCCCAAACCTATGCAATGTCATCAATGCAGCTTCTATCTCCTCTTCCTTTAACTTCATCTTCTTTCCTATCTCCATTACCACCGACTTCCCGGATGTTGGCAAACAATAATGTTGTATCACCTTCCTAAAATTCGGCACGTAAAGTTCTACCGATTTATTGATAAACTTCCTTTGAATTATTGAAAACCCGTATCGAATTTTCTCTTCTAAGGGAAGTATATAAGACCCAAGTATTTGAAAGTTTGACCTTAGCAATTCACCCGCGACATGTAGCACGTCTTTTCTAAGAGTAACCCCAGTGATACCTATATAGAGAACGAAACGTAAACCCTAGATACCTAAAGGCCTATTGGCTAATAACAATAAATTTAATATCCAATAAGGCAATAATACCTTCGTCGTCTTCTTCACGAATTGCGGAGTTATAAGCTTTGTCATCGAAGGCACCTTGTGTTCTTAACGAGTATATTAATCGGTATTTGGATATCTTTCTAGCGGATGGCTTGTTGGTAAGGAGAATGGCCGCACTGCCTGATCGAAAGAGGCAATTTAAGACCATCATTGTCCGGTTTTTTCCTGCATACCAACCGTTGGATAAAATTTCTGTGCTAAGGATTACCGCGTTGGAGTTTTTATGGACTTTTAAAAGGTTTTGCGCCATGTTAACGGCCATTGCACTCGCGCTACACCCCATGCCGCTTATGTTGTAGCTCTTTATGTCTTCTCGCATCGAGTATCTGTAAAAATTGAATAGTGTTTTTTATATGTTAAATAACTGAAAACAAAGCATAATAAAAAATTAATTATAAACCTAAGACTATCCATTAGAAAAATTCATATTTATCATAAACACCGAAAATAACAAAACCAAAAAAAAAATAATAGAAAAAACATTACTATATTTCAATTTTATTAACCACTTGCTATCTGATTATTATTATAAAAGTATAATGAGCCCTACACAATACATTTTTCTAGTTCTATGGACAAGAATTCGATTTCAAGACACTCAAAAAATAGCCACAATGGTCAAGTAACGACGTGGCGTTTTTGAAGGCTAAAACCGTCTTATTGGTCTAATCAGTTAAAGGAAATGACATACAGACAGAGATAGAGCGGTCGCTCAAGCTAAGGGGTTATTTGATAGTCTTTTAATAGTCCATAACCTTTTAATGGCTAAAAGGTAGTCATAAGTCTTAATAGCTAAGAATTAACCTCTTAACCATTCTGACTTAAGGTTACCTCATAACCACTAAAAGGTCAATGGACCAGCAAAGCAAGTCATAACAACAATAAAACGTCAAATGCTAATAATAAAAGTGGTACCATATCAGTAACATGCATGGAGTTATGCAAAAGGACACATGATAACCTCGGTTTACAGTACCTATTGACAATGATTGACGTTAGCGACGGAGAAGGACAAAAGCCGCTGCAGTTGCTTATGATAATGTCGATATCTCGAGGGTGAAGTTTGGTTTTGGTTAGAAGATCTTCAAAAACTGTAAAGAGAACAGTTTGAGCTTCTTGAATGGCATCTTCATGAGTTGATCTTGGCGGTATATAGTGCAAAGCTGAAGGTATATATGTCTTTTGACTTTGGCCCGAAGACGCCAACACCTTAGACAAGAAATCAACACTTTCTTGATCAAGAGAGTGAACGATGCGTGAGTGTTCAAGGAAAGACGAAAAGGGTACTCTCCAATAGTTTGGTGGCTTAAAACATGAGTAGTCTACAAGATAGATTGGTGGAGAAGAGGATAAGAAGTATGTTTTGAGCACAATCAAGAAGATAATAGTAAAGAGTGCTAAAAATATTGGTTCTTGAAGTGGATTTGTGTTATGAAAAGTGTGGTTGAATAAGTTGACAAGGTGTTCCATTTGTTTTGTGACTTGTGAGATGATAACAATGAGTAAAGGTGACATTATATAGAGTTATGCATGGGAGCAGAAGGATGAGGAAGGTGACCATTATTAATGCAAGTTATGGCTTTATTGTCTGGATAGTATCATCATCGATTATCCCCAAAAAGAGATGGATGTTATCTTCAAGTAATCGGACTCGTTATCATCTACTATTATTACAATTGGCATTCTGGTCCAATGGTACGTGTATGAATGGTTGATGCATGAGATTTTTATAGTATCAGCTTGATCAAAACCTGACTCAAAAGGATGACCTCTTAGTGATGGGTTCTTCTTTGATGATGTTCCTAGATAATTAGACATGGAGCGCTAAAATCTATATATATTTACAATTGGCATCCAGTCTTAAGAATTCCTACTCGGGTATTGATGATAGCGTTAAACGTTGTTAAAAAAAAGATTATCTATATTATATACTTTTCTTTTCTAGATGAAAGAAAGAAACAATATTGTTATTAAAATAGATAATCTGAAATATATTTAGAAAAAGGGTTTTTTTTTGTAATTCCTTTATTTTAACTAGTATATTACTCTTTTTTGACTTTTCAATACATTTTTTCTCGAGTAGCTAATGAAAAAGTTCAAAAATAAAAGAGTTAAAAATAATAATAATTAGATTAAGGAAAAATTTTAAAAAATAATAATAGGTTGCTTAAACAAAACAAATAAAAAGAAAAGAATTATAATAAAGAAAAAAAAGTTAATTTTAATAAATAGTTTTAAATCACTCGAAACATTTTTGTTTCACTAGAATACAGTCAATACAATCGAAAAAGAAAAACTCGTGCGATTATTATCTTATCAAGTTATCGTGATCACTTGTTAGTGTTTATGACGGCTCGAAACAAGGTGGTCATCTTCAAGTCTTCAACAACAAAAAGACACTGAGTAACAAGTTATTTGGATGAGATCAAAATCACGAGCTTTTTATGGGTCAAATTCAAAGCAAAATTGGAGTCTATGACTAGAATGGACAGACTGTATATCTTTATATTTATTTATAGTTTATATATGAATTTGAAATTGTGTAAAGATTCACACTTATCATTTCAACCTGAAAGATGATTCTAGTAAAAAAAAAGATGGGGAAACGATAATGATAAAAGCATGCATTAAATTGACTGATAGTAAATGAAAGCAGTTGGTAGCTTCTTTCAATTATGGTAGGCAGGCAGGGGTCAAGTCAATCGGTGCAGCAGCATTCATGATCAAGATTTGGGTAACTGGAAATCGACATTTCCCAGTACACGTATTCTTAATCTTCCTGTTTTCTAGAACAAGAAAACAACTGTTTCAATTCTAAATCTTTGTTCATGTGATGTATGTATATATAAAAGTATAAAACATGTAAATGGTTTGTTTTGCGACTGGAAATCTTAAACCTTGTATAAGATTTATTCTAGTAGTTTTAGTTCGTTTGTTTTGTTTTCCCTGATATTGTCATGCATGGAACTACACCTCAAAATTTTAAAGCATTTGTTAATAACATCTAAAGTCAGCTTTTAGCAATTAGAAAAAAAGGTTGATAGATTGTACAATAACATTAAATTAAA